>NW_006399821.1:15884415-15885460 GCF_000299155.1 Elephantulus edwardii
ATCATTATTTTTGTTTTTGCTATGTGCAGTCAAGTTTCTCGCAATGCATAGTGACTCTATGTACAAAAGCCCTGAAGTCTGCTCTAGCCTGTGTCTATTTTACTGTCTCTGACACACCTACACTCATTAACCTAGTCACTGTATTAATCCATCTTATCCGTCTCTTTCTCCGTTTCTCTGCCTTTCCAAGAATGATGTCTCTCTCCAAGGACTGATCTCTCCTTGCAACATGCTCAAAGTATGTCAGATGAAGCCTCAGAATCCTTGCCTCCAAAGAGCAGCCTGGCCTAACCCTCTCTAGGACAAATCTATTTTTTTCTCCTGGCAAGTCCACACTTTTCTCCAGCACCACAGCTTAGAGGCATCAATTCTCTTTCTACCATCCCTAGTCATTGTCCAGTTCTGTGACACATAGCAAGCAGTGCAAATTAAAATTTTGAGAAAATGAAAAAAAGACCAAAAAACCCATAGCTTGAACCAGGTGTTCCTTAGTCTTTAAACTGCCATCATTGCTCTTTAGCACTTTGGTGACATCTTTAACAGCAGATTTAGCAAATGAAGTGTCTTTTGATTTCTTGACTACTAGTTTAAAGGTTGTTTACTATGGAGCCAAGTAAGATCAAATCATTGAAAACTTTACTCGTTTCTACATCTATTATGATGTTGGCTCTTACCATTCTGGTGAGAATTTTGGTCTTCTTGATATTGAAATGTAATCCATAGGAAGGCTGTTGTCTTTGATCATCTGCAGTGAATGTTTCTAGTCTTCTTCATTTCCACAAGCAAAGTTATGTCATCTGCATAATTCAGGTGGTTGATGAGTCTTCCTCAAATTTTAATGCCATATTCTTCATAAAGTCCACTGTCTCAAACAATTTGCTCTACATGCAGTTTTAATAGGTATGGAGAAAAGACACAACTTTGTTGTACACCTTTTCAGATTTTAAGTCATTGATGCCTTTGAGCTGTGGTGCTGGAGAAGAGTATTGAATGTACCATGGACTGCCAAGAAAACAAACAGATTCATCCTGGAGAGGGTTAAACC
>NW_006399821.1:15885560-15894403 GCF_000299155.1 Elephantulus edwardii
TTGATCTAAGTACCTGTCGTTGTACCAGTACCATGCTATTTTGTTTACTACTGCTGTGTAGTAGGTTTTGAGGTCAGGGAGTGCTATGACTCCAAGCTCATTTTTGTTTCTCAGAAGTATTTTGCTTATTCCCTTTCAATCTCCTTGAAAAATGAATTTGGTATCTGGATTTGGATTGCATTGAACATGTAGACTACTTTTGGTAGGATTGTTATTTTCACTATATGGAGTCATATGGTTCTTGTTATTTACTTTGTTAATAGAGTGATTACGTTGATTGTTTTTCTTACGTTGAACCATCGTTGCATATCTGTTATGAATCCCACTTGGTCATGGTGAATTATCTTTTGTTGTGCTTTTGGATTCTATTGGCTAGGATTTTGTTAAGGATGTTTGCATCTATATTAATGAGAGATATTGGTAAGTAGTTTTCTTCCTTGGTACTGTCTTCACTTGATTTTGGTATTTGCTTCATGGAATGATTCTGGAAATGGTCCTTCTTTTTCAATTTTTGAAATTAAGTAGAAAGGGTGCTAAATGCTCTCTGAATGTTTGGTAAAATTCAACTGTGAAGCCTTCTGGTCCAGGACTTTTCTTATGGGGAAATATTTTTAAGACCTGTTCAATTTCCTCTCTTGTGATGGGTCTGTTCAAATGTTCTATATCTCTCCTTGTCAATCTAGGAAGGGGATACATTTCAAGGAATTTATCCATTTCCTCTAGTTTTTCAAATTTATCAGAGTATAGCTTTTTTGTAGCATTCTGATATTATCAATTTAATTTCTTCTTGTTCTGTTGTGATGTCACCACTGTCATTTCTTAATAGAGTTATCTGTGTCTTTGTTTAAAATTTTTTTATTTTGTTAAATTTGCCAGTGGTTTGTCAATCTTATTGATACTTTTGAAAAACAAGCTCCTGGTCTATTGATAGTTTCAATTGTCTTTCTGTTTCTATCTCATTGATTTCAGCTCCTGTTCTTATAATTTATTTTCTTCTAGATGTTGTAGGATTAGATTGTTGATCTTTTTTCTATTTTCTGATGGTGTTGAATTAGATCATTGATTCTTCTTTCTTCCTTTTTTGTGTGCCTATTGCTATGAACTACCCCCCTGAGATGGTTTTTATTCTGAAATATATTTATCAGAGTTAAGTGTTTCCACTCCTGCTTTTTTGAGGTTACCATTTGCTTGGTATATTTTTTTCCAGGCTTTGATTTTGAGTCTCTCTTTCTCTTCCTTTTTTTAGATGTATCTTGCAGACAACACATTGATGGACTTTGGTTTTTGGTGTTTTGTCTTTTGTTTTGTTTTGTGTGTTTGTTTATCTATTCAGCTACTCTTTTTATCTTAATTGGTGCATTTAGCCCATTCACATTAACTGTGATTATTGTTGGCCAAGTTTTACTTTTACCATTTTGCTGTGCTTCTTTTTATGTTGTTTCTGATTACTATGATCCATTCACTTTCCTTTGGCATCTCTGTATATAGGATTTCACTTAAAATTTCTTGTAGTTTTTGTATTGTTTTAAAAAATACCTTAAGGTCTTTCTTTTCTGCAAAGAACCTAATTTCCCCTTCAAATTTGATAGAGAGCTTTGCTGGATATAGGATCATTGGCTGGCAATTGTTATCTTTCAACTTTCTGTATATGACATCCCATTGCCTTCTAGCTCACATGGTTTCTACTGAGAAATCAGAATTTAATCTAATTGTTTCCCCTTTGTAGGTAACACTTTGTTTTTCTCGTGCTGCTTTTAGAATTCTATCCTTATCTTTTACTTTGGAGAATTTGACTATGGTATATCTTGGTGTTTTCTTTTTGGGTCTAGTCTATTTGGTGTTCTCAGTGCTTGTTGAATGGGGATTTCCTCGTTCTTCAAACTACCTCGGAAGTTTGTGCCTTTTGGTCTATTCTATCAATTTTTTTCTTCCATCTTTCTTATATTTATACATATCTGTTCAAGTTTGTCCTCAGCCATATATTTCTTTTGGATTGTTGTCTCTGAAGTATTCTCTGTCTTATTGATGTCCATTCTTTCTTCCAATATTTGCATATTTTTTTCTGTAGCTGATCAAATAACTCTACATCAACATATTTCTTCTGGTTCTTTCTATCTGGGGTATTCATTGGGCCTGCTTTTTTAAGAGAAGGGTTATTTTGGTTTTTTATGCTGATGTGGATTGCTGCTTTATTGGCATTATGGGAGTCTTTTCTTAGTAGGTATTAGGCTGTTATAACAATGAAATTACCCAGGGTACAGCAATATTTTGTGAAGCACCTATATATATTAGTGCTCCCTTCTTGCAGGCCAAGGGCCTGACAGCAGTTTTCCCCCCAAAGTACTTGAATGACCAAGGAAAAAAACCAGTTGTTCCCTCTGGAAGTGGCTTCTTGCCTCCGTTGAGGTGCCCAGGACCTCCCTGTTGCTTCACTTAAGGGGTCCCGTGTGGTAAAGCTAGACAGCAATTTCCCCCCAAAGTACCTGAATGACAAAGGAGGAAGCCTGTTGTTCCCTTCTGGAAGTGGCTTCTCACTTTTGTTGAGGTGCCCAGGACCTCACTGTTGCCTGAGTTAAGGGGTTCCACATGGTCATGCTAGACAGCAGTTTTTATCCCCCAAATAACTATGGGAGTAACACTGGCAGCGCAGACCTTCTTGTGGATGATATTCTTAATATCCTCCACAACTCATCTAGCCTTTGCTCATTAGTGTTCAAGTCCTCAAGATACTTTTTGAATTCATGTGGGGTAGACTCAAAGTAAAATTTCGGTTCTTGTGAATTTAATTTTCTTTAGCGTCAGTTTGAACTTGCATATGAGAGGTTGATGGTCTGTTTCACAATCAGGACCTGGCCTACTTTTCACAGCTGATATTGAGATTCTCCAGCTATTCTTTCCACAGACATAGTCAATCTGATTCCCATGCAGACTGTCAGGTGAAGTCCACGTATACAGTCACCATTTGTTTTTCTTATAAAAGGATTTTGCAATTAATAAAACAGTAACAGTACAAAATTCTCTAATTTTATCTCCAGCCTCATTTATGTCACCAAGCCCATGTTTTCTGTCTACTGATCTTTATTAATTCTCAACTTTCTGGTTCATTAGTCACCCATTGTTGGTAGTGCATCCTGGTTGCAGATTTGATTGATTTCTGACTGCAAAATTTGGTAGAAATTGTCTATTTTCTTCTGTTTGGCTCTGGTTGTTGAATCATATGTTTGAATGATTGTGGTATTGACAAGTGTTCCTAATATGATTATGGATATTATCCTGTCAGTCACAACATTGTATCTCAAGACAGATCTAGAAATGGTCTTTTTAACTATGAATGCTACCTCAGTTGTCCTCACATTTTCATTTCTGGCATAATAGATCATATGACTGTCTGATTCAAAATACCCAATACTAATTCATCCCATTTTTCCAGTGCCTACTATATCAATATTTATGCATTCCATTTCTCTCTTAACAATATCCAGTTTACTTACATTCATGCTTCTTCCATTTCCTGTTCCAGTAACTAGTGTCTGCTTACAACTGTTCCTTCACCTTTATGTTTGCTAACCGGAGGGTTCAGCCTCAGTTGCCATATCTGTTAGTCTAATTTAAGTGCATGCTCTAGCATGCACAGGGCTCTCAAAGGCCTGTTGGTTTGGAAATGGGTGGCCAATTCTTCTCCCTAGTTTGCCTTAATTTAGATGTTCAACTTAGAGCAATGTTTGACAAGCATTTTCTTCAGAAGAGCAGATTAGATACAGTTCCCATTTCAAAAGTAACTAATTATGTGCTGGTTCCTCACACCTCCCTCACTTTGACATCTGTGATTTGGTTCTGCCCCTACTATGACCTGCTAACATCTACTTTTTCTAGCATTCACTTCTGCCCCTTCCCTTCTGACCCCTTCCTTGCCTGGTCAACATTGCCCTCTACCCTCCTCTCCATCAGTGGGACATGTCTTGTATCATTAATATTGATAGCTTCCCACATGCCCCCCAACCTTTGACACCTATGATTTGGTTCTACCTCCCCTACTCCCCCCACCATGCTCTGCCAGCATATACTTCTTCCAACATCCACTTCTGTCACTTCACTTCCAACCTTGCCTGGTCAGCATTCCCCTCTCCCATCCTCCAAGTCAACCCTAGAAATGATGGCTGAAGCCTACAGTCACTTCTGTGATGTTAGTCTCTCCTGATGCCACTACTCCATTCTGTCTTGAAACTGTGGCCAGCAGTGCTCCGTTCCCTCATGCAGATGCTTCCTGCCACAGTTCTGGTCTCTTGAGCAGTATCCACCTGCTACCACTTGCATTACCACTGCCAGTCTGCTTCTCCCCTCTCTGATGTCTCCCTTGACCAGTAACAGCACTGGTTCCTCATTGCTGGTGCATGCCTTATCATATAAACTTTAAAAATAAAACCAAAACAAAACAGTCAAGCTCAGACAACCCACTAATGTGACTCAGAGTAGCCCTATAAGACAGAGCGGATCTGAACTGCCAGAAAAATCTTTATTGGAGCAGCAATTCTTTCTCCCTTCGAGTGGAGTAGATTTGAAGTTTGGGACTTGCACTTAACAGCTGAGCTATTTAACCACTGCGCTACCAGAGTTCATAAAACCATAATTCAAGTAATGTCATTGCCTGTGAGGTTGAAACTTCCTCACAGCTGAACCTCCAGCCAGTTTTCCACACTATAAATTGAATGGGAGGAGATTGATTGTCCATCTTTAGTTTGAACTGCCGGAAAGGAATGGACTTTGAACTAGCAGTGCAACTCCCTACAGATCATGCACCCAGAGCAGCACTAAATTACTTCTTCAAATATTATTTATAGTTTCTTCACTTAAACAGAAGCTTATTGTTCTTTGTAACTTGTCAAAAAAACCTGGCACTAGCCATCAGTTTTATTTAAAACAGAGAGTTCTTGCATCTTTAAGAACACCTAGTCAATAGTTCTGAATAGGATGTTAAGCCCAGCTCTGCCTTCACCCACTCTAGCTTTCTTACCTCCTTTTGTGCCTAAGAGCTAATATGTTAATGTAGCTCAGAAATGCACTGTTGTTCTCAGCTGCAGAGCATTCTCCTATAGATGAGGCCATGATCTAATTAATTGTAGTGCCCTTGACAGCTTCTGCAGCAGTCACCCCTGGGTGCTTAGAAGGACATCTTTGCATAAGGAATGATGATGATTTGTAGAAAGTTCAAAGCTCCAAGAAAATGCAAAAGATGCAGCAGAACAGAATAGAAATATTTAAATCACACTACCCTAAACTGAAACTTGTTTGGTGTATTAGTTGCTACAAAATGCAGACATGAGGTGAGTGAGGAAGATGGGTGCATGCCTGATTCTGCCATTAAAACAGCAGACAGGAAAGCTAGCCTGCCTACTGCCTCTGTCTAATAACACCACCCCTGGACATCCTAAAAAGATTTTGGATATAGAAATATGTTAGGAAATTTGGAGGTCCAATGATTAAGTCATGTGGGTAGCTTTAAAAAGATTTCCAACCTTAAAAATGCTTTAAACACTTAGAAAACGAACAGTCACCTTTCTATGTTCTGTTAGACATAGAATGTAGGGATTATCTTCTTTTGATATCAGGGTAAGACTGAGTTTGGGCAGAAGTTGATTTCTTTAAAATTCTTGATTGTATGCCATGCCTTTATTTACAATTATCTGTAAGAGAATATGAAAATCTATTTTATACCTTGTGTGAGAGACTCTTTGCTCATAGGTTTAAATTACCAATTATTGATTGTTGTATTTTGGGTTAACTTTATTTCATGACTTTCAAACATATTTGTGGTCCTTAGATGCTCTAAATTTTCAATTACAGAATAAAAATCTCAGAAGCTCTGGAGGTGCACCAAATGTAGAGTTGCACAGCTAAACAAAAGGCTTGAATCCACCAATGGTCCCTTGAAAAAAGAACGGGCTTGTCCATTATGATTTACAACTTCAGAATACCGAGGGAGGGTCCCCTGTGAGTCAGAAATCAACGTGAAGATAGTGAGGTGAGAACGTTTTGAACCGTGCTAGCTCAGCGGCTAAAGAAGTGGCAATCTGTTTGCATAAAATTTACAGTCTTTGAAACCTTACGGAGCAATTCTATGCTTTTGAGCTGGAGTCAATTCAGATGGTTCTGTAGAGATTGGTGAAGTACTCAAGACTATGGTCGTTAGTCACCATTCCAACCTGGAGCAAAACTCACCCTCATGGCTCAACTTATAGTCAAATAATAAGCTTGTAGAGTGACCCATACCAAGAGTACTCACAATGTAGAACCGAAGGATAAAACGATGAAGACAGAAATAGGTCTGAGAGGAGAATTAACAGAAGTAAGATTTACAGAGTAGACGTGGGGAAAGTGCTGTATTACATACGGGACATTGTAAACTGTTATAAAAATGTGTATGAGTGGTTGAAAGGAAAACCAATTTCATTTGTAAAGATTCACTCAAATTTCAATAACTAAAAAATAAGTGGGTTTGAGATAATTATTTTATTAATCTTCCTTGTGACAACTCCTGGTGGTGCAGTGATTGAGACTCTTAACTGCAGGTATGAAAAGGTTGGCAGTTCAGGTGCATCAGCCACTGCACAGAAGAAAGCGATCTGCTATTGTAAAGACTGCAGCATAGAAACCTTCTTTATGAGTCAGAATCTACTTGATAGCACTGGATTTCATCTTTTTAAACATTCATTGCAGAATTTAAAATTATCTAACTTGTTGGCGGAAATATCAGTATGTGAGTTTCATTTTAATTTTCATGGACAACTTTTGTTAATTTTGAACTATGTTCCCAATGTTCATCAGAGTGATGGCAAGAAAATGAAAAGAGGTCCAGGATTGATCTTCCCTGAATAGAGAGGCAATTTACCTCCATTTGCAGTGTTAAAAATCAGGGACATGGTTTTTTGTTTTTTGTTTTTGTTTTTGTTTTTTTTTCACTCCATGGAAAAACATTAAGTAAAAGCAAAGAAGATAATGTCTCCAATTTAAAACAAAAATGTAAAACTAATGAATTAAAATAAAAGAATCAGCAATTTTTCTTAGTGGAGGGGATAAAAATGAAAGTGGTGAGGAAAAAGATAGCAAGAAGAGTTAATAAAGTCAGGATACAGAACAGAGGGCCATAGTTTCTGTCCAGTGGGATAGAATATTTTAATATAGTCGCTTAAAAATACTGGTATTGCTACATTTTTCATTAGCCGTGATTTTTTCATCAATCATGTTAATTTATACAGAGGGCACTTAATAATAGCTAATTAACACTTTTGACTTTTGAAATTAAAAGACCTTTGGAGAGATTACTGCTGATTGGGAAAAGGATTTTTTTTCCTCCTGCTTTACAGAAGAGAGAAATAGGAAGAAGGGAGGTGACCTTGGAGTGTTGAGAAGAGGTATGTCCTCTGCTTCCTTGGTCATCCAGCAGACAACAGTGACACAGGTATGTTCAGCCACAATGCTGCTCTTATAGATATTTGCTTTTTGTATTTTGCTATTTTATCTTTCCCTTCACTTAACTCAATGTCTATTAGCTATTGTTACAGTCACTATGCTGCTGTTAGAATAGATAATGAATGGGCTCACTCTCTTACTGAGCCCATGGTTACCACCACTGTGTCAATCCATCTTATTGAGGGCCTTCATCTCTTTCTCTTAACCTCCACTTTTCCAAGAATGATGTCTTTTTTCAAAGACATATTTTCTCCTGAAAACATGTTCATAGTACGTGAGACATTATTCCATAATGTTGTAATAACATTATTCAATGTAGTATTGTTATTATTAAGGGCTGTCGACTCAAGTACAATTCATAGCAACACTGTGAACCACAGACTTGAATCTTGTCCTGTTCTGTACCATTCTCATCATCTGTTACACACCTAAGCCAATTTCTGCAGTCGTCATGTCAATCCACCTCATTGGGAGTCTTCCTATCTTTCACTCGCCTATCACCTTTCCAAGCATGATATTCCTATCTAAGAAATAGCCTCTTCTAGCAACGTGTCCAAAGTTTGAGAGATAAAGTTTCATCCCTGCTTCCAAGGTACACTCTAGTTGCACCTTTTTCAAGACATATATGTTTATTCTTTAGCATTGTATGTAGATAATATTATTAATTATAAGACATAGAAAAAAACAAAAATAACTGCATTAAGTAATAAGTCAGGGATTGTCTGAAAACACACACACACACACACACACACACACACACACACACACACACACACCTTACTCACTGGTTATGGAGGTTTGTTTGTTCTTTTGGAACTGCATGAGATGTTCAATATTCTTCTCCAACACCAGCCTCAAAGGCATAAATTCTTTTCTGTCATCCTTATTCATTGTATAGCTCTCAGATGCATAGCAACTGATTGGAAAGACCCTGGCCTAAATCAGATACACCTTAGTTCTAGGTGAATTTGAGCAGCATGCCTTTGCATCGGTGGGCAATTCCTTACCAAAAGCCACCAGAGCCTCCTTTCCAATGCTTAGCAAGTTATTAAAAAGACCATGGCTTTCATCAATTGCTGAGATCATATGGTTCTTGTTATTTGCTTTGTTGATATGGTGAATTACATTGATTGTTTTTCTTATGTTGACTCATCCTTGAATACCTGTTTTGAATCCCACTTGGTCATGATACATTATTTTTTTTTATGTGCTTTTAGATTCCATTGGCTAGGATTTTGTTAAGGATTTTTGCATCTATATGCATGAGAGAGATTAGACTGTAGTGTCATTGATTTCACATGCAAGCAAGATTCTACTGAAGATTATCCAAAAACGACTGGAACAGCACATCAGCAGAGAACTGCCAGAAGTCCAGC
>NW_006399821.1:15897787-15903894 GCF_000299155.1 Elephantulus edwardii
GGATGGGTGTGTCAGAGGCAGTGCAATTGGCACAGGATAGAGCAGGGTTTAGGGCTGTTGTACATAGGGTCGCTATGAGTCGCAAGTGACTCGATGGCACATAAGAACAAACAACAACAACAACAACATTATTTCCATGCTCTGTTCACACAACAGCTTCTTGGTCTGTGTATGGGTTTCTCAGGAGCACAATTAAGAGGTCTGGATTCCCCTTCATGTTATTAGCCACAATGTTTTATAATCTACACAGTCAAATGTCTTTGTATAGTCAATAAAACAGACATTCTTCTCATATTGTCTGCTTTTAGTCAAGATCCATCTAACATCAGCAATGATATTTCCCTTCCATAGCCTTTTTAAAATTCAACTTGAATTTCTGACAATTTCCCATTGATGCACAATCTTCTAACCATTTTTGAGTCTTTTAAAGCAAAATTTTACTTATATTTGATAAAGATATATCTTTAAGCAAATGTTATTGTTTGAAGGAAAGTAAGGAGGGACCACGTACTTAGTTGAAAAGCTTCATTTGTCTCTAGGAGATGTTAATGGCTTTTCCAGATAAGAAAGCCCTTTAACTCTGTGAAGAGAGATGATAATATGTCAAACAGGTTAATGTCTGCCCACTGGTTGTCTTAATTGAATGTGCATTAATTGCAACTCTGTATAGGAAAGCCTTTTGATCCTGAAAGTAAGATAATGATATATTAAAAAGATTAATAGCTGAAAAGGTATAAAAACTCTGACCATATGTAAGAAAGCAAGACAGTCTTGGAGAAAATCTCACTGGTTTCCAGATCTGCTAAGAAAACATGTTGATTTGCACTTCCACCACTGTGTATTCATTGACAGTGACTGGCTGTAGGATCTGTTGTCCAGTTAGAATGTGTGACAATTTGTTTGAGAACCTCTGGTCTAGATAATTCAGTGTCCTCTTTCCATTCATTAGTTTATGCTCTAGCAAATGCAATTATTGGCTTGATATTATGTTAAGTGGCTGTATGCTACAAAGGGGAATCTTATCTTAGTTTAATAAGTTTTCAAACTAGGAGTGCTACATCCTTTTAATAGCATTTTTATTGTGGTAAAATATACATGACATAAAAATTTTATTTTAACCTTTTCTCAGTGACATTTAGTATATTCACAATATTGTGCAACCATTACTCCTCCCTGGTTCCAGCACATTTTCATTCTTCCTAAGGAAATCCCATACCCATTAAGTACTCCCCATTCCTCCAGCTCTGGCAAGCCACCAATCTTCTTATTTCTTAGGGTTTGTTATTCTGATTATTTCATCTGCATAAAATTGTATGTTACCTTTTGTGTCTGCTTTTTTCATTTAATACATATTTTTCATTATGTTGTAGTAAAAGTTAGTATGTTTCTCCTTTTATGGTTGCATAGTATTCCATTTATGGCTGTATCATAGACACCCTGGTGGTGAAGTGATTAAGCACTTGTCTGTATCAATCCATCTCATTGATAGTCGATAGTCTCAGTATCTTTCTGTGAAGAGAGCAGTGGTCAAACTGATTGATCACCTCATTGGTTATCTTTCAGTGGATTCTCAGGAAGCTGTACACAGCACAGAAAGAGATTGCTGATGTTGAGAAGCCCCTGATGAATGTGAACCTGCAGAAAGAACCACCTTTGGGTTAGTTGTGAAACTCCTTACACACTATGCTTATTCAGTTGTTCAATTAAGGGTAATTTAGGCAGAGGCTAGTGGTAGTGTGCAGTAATATATCTCCAGGATTCTCCCACACTCCTCTTCTACCCACCTTTGTCGCTTTGTTAGTTGCCTTCAAGTCGGCAGTGACATTGTATATAATACAAAATATTGTTTGATCCTTTACCAGACTCTCTCAAATCATTTATAGGTATAGTGTGCAGTAATAGAAAATGAAACTCACCTTTTTTCAGGAGCTTCTTGGGAAACAAAATCCATTTCTGTCAGGATAGTTACTATAGTAGCAGAAAATAGTTTTATGTTTACTCCATGTGTTCATTTGGTATAATATTTGGACAGTTAATGAACCCCAGGTCCTTAGATCACATAAATTAACTTGGGTTTGAAAGTTTCTGAGAATATCATTACACTCTTTTAGATCTACAATATCCAATCAAGATAGTAGGCTCTAGCCTTTTGCAGATATTTGCATTTAACTACATTTGCTAAAATTAGAAATTCACTTTCTCAGTAGCACTAGCCACATTTCAAGTGCCCCATAGCCATGAGTGATTAGCACTGTATATCCCAGATGCAAACCAGCCACAAGAAGAAGAAGAAATGCTACTTCCTGATGCTGCTTTCAGATAACTGACAGAAACCACAATTTTACATCACAAAAGAATGCCTGTTTGCCTGTAATTTAAATTTACCAGAACCAGTACTTCAACTTACCTACAAGTGACTGACACCTAGCTAGTAAGGTAACCCCAATAACCTAACTTTTTAAAGGTAGTCTAGAGGAGCTAGCAGAAATCTTAAGAATGATATGAGCCATTTGTTTAAAAGCATAAGGGAAGATTGAGAGAGGGTTGGACTGGTGACTCACAGAAAGTAACCTGTTCAAAGTCCAACCCTGGTTATCATTCTACTCTAACTCTCCTTTCCCCTATGTGTGGTGCTATGTTAAAGCTCCCATAATTCTAGCTACAGAGAATGGAAATTTTATATCATCACTGATGACTATAGGGATCCACAATAGTCTCAGGTAAATTCTGTTAGTTGGTCATCCTACTTTTTTCCATATCTCGCTTCCATGTCTAATCAGCTGGAAGTTTGTTTTGTTGCAATTGCTCAGTTCCTGAAATTCATCTCCTGTTTTTCTATGAGCATAGTTCAAAATCCATTGCTGTTGACTTGATTCTGACTAATAGTGACCCTATTAGGACAAAGTAAAATGGCAATTTTATATTTTCAAGGCTGTAATTTTCACAGAAGCTGACTTTCTCTCTCAGATTAGTTGCTGGGTTTACTTTCTAACTTTTCTAGTAACAGCCGAGAATTTTAACCACTGAACCACCAAGGCTTCTTCTTCATCCTCCTTTAGGCTTACATTATATCATCATAGATTTTTCTAACTAATTTACCTATTTATTTCCTGCAGTCCATCCCAGGATCTATTTCCTTCAGTCCATCCCAGATTCTACTACGTGACTGATCTTTCTGAAATTCAGCTTAATCATGTCATGTCCTCACTACAAATTATTCCTTGAGGCTTGAAAAAAGAGTAATGTCACATTCAAAAACTTAGGGATTCAGGTCTTGAATCTTGAAATGAAATCTTTGTTGTTGTTGTTGTTGTTGTTATATGCCGTCAAGTCGCTTGCGACTCGTAGTGACCCTATGTACAATAGCCCTAAATCCTGCTCTATCCTGTGCCAATTTTATTGTCTCTGACACACTTATCCCCATTACCCCAGCGATGGAATCAATCCATCTCATCGAGGGTCTTCCTCTCCTGCACTGCCTCTCTACCCTCCCAAGCATGACGTCCCTCTCCAAGGACTGGTCCCTCCTTACAACATGTCCAGAGTATGTCAGACAAAGCTTGAAAATCCTTGCCTCCAAGGAGCAGCCTGGTTTCACCCTCTCTGGGACGAACTTGTTTGTTCTCCTCGTAGTCCATGGTATACTCAATACTCTTCTCCAGCACCCAAGTTCAACGACATCAACTCTCCTTTTATCATCCCTAGCCATTGTTCAGCTCTCTGATGCATAGCAAGTAATGGCAAAGACCATAGCCTGTATCAGGCACACCTTAGTCTCCAGACTGACCTCGTTGCTCCTCAGTACCTTGGAGAGGTCTCTGACAGCAACTTTCCCAATGCAATTCATCTTTTAATTTCCTGGCTGCTGAAGAGTAAAATATGAGAAACAGACCAGGTTGTGTCAAGTTAATGCTACTTGATTTCATTGTGTGGGTATGCAAAAAGTGAGAACTAAGTTAAGGAAAATGCTGTATGAAATGAGAGAATTGTTATTTTTCTTTATTTTGTGCAGTAACAACCAGACATGTTGCTTAATTGTTATCAGCTTGAGCATATAGTCATGGATGTGAGAATATGGAAAATGAAATTTGTAAGGTCCACCGAAGTTCTTGGTTCTTTGGTCATCCTTAAGACCTGCTATTTCTGGCTGTTAGCCATCACCAGCACTGCACACAGCTCATGATAACTCAAAGCACAATAGAACAAAATGTTTTCCAGGTCTTTGCTCTCCTCCTGATCAACTGATGATCAAACTGTTGTGATACATGGGGTTTAGTAGTTGATTTGTAGAAGTATACAATCAGTTCTTTCTAGTCTGTGTTAGTCTGGAGTCTGTGTTTAAATATGTTCAGCATCATAGTGACAAGCTAGAGACAGGTGATAACTGCACATGAGATGCATTGATTGAGAATGAAAACTAGATCTCTATTATGAATTAAAAACTCTGGTTATTTAGTGGTAAAAACTATGTTGCCAACCTAAAAATACTTGGTTCCAATCCATTAGCTTCTTCTCTATGGGAGAAAGATGGGCAATCTCTTCCTGGATTTTTAATGCCTCTGAAAACCCACTGGTGGGGCAATGATGGGATGGTTCTAACTCAATGGTACATGACAATAAACAATAAGCATGGATGGTGAAAATTCCATCACTAAATGAACTGACGTTATCCCATCGACATTCAGTATTGTTACTGTTATTGTTGTCAGATGTTGTTGAGCATGTCACATAGCAACCCTATGAACAATAGGTCTGAGTCCTTTCCTTTCCTGTACCATCCTTATTACCATCTCTGCTACACTTGAGCCCATTGCTGCTGTACTGTGTCAGTCTTCCTTGATTGGAGTCTTCCTCTCTTTTGCTGACCTTCTGCCTTTCTAACCATGATATCCTTTACCAAGGAATAGTCTCTCTTAACAACATGTTCAAAGTATGAGAGATGAAGTTTTGCCATCCTTACCTTCAAAAAACCACTCTGACTGAACTTTTTCCAAGGCATATTTGTTCGTTATTTTGGCAATCCATGGGATATGCAGTACTCTTCTCCAACACCACAATTGAAGGGCATCAATTCTCCTTCTGTCATCCTTTGGTGTAGAAAACCCTTTAATTTTAAAATGTATACACAAATTTTTAAAGTGAAATTTCAGTGTGACAGAGGTGCAAAGTTTTTAAATTATTTTAAATAAAATTTTTATTTTATACTAGTTTATTTGCATAGTTTACAGACATTGTTTTTCACACTCGACCATTCCCATTTCCTTTACCCACTCCTCCCTTCGCCCATCAAATTGTGCTGCCTTATGATTAACACCCTACACCCACCCATCCTCACCCCTCTGCTGCCTTCTCCCCACTTAGGATTCTCATACACGTCTTCAATAATGGTCTTATACAGTATTTGTCCTCATGGGACTGAGTTAGTTCACTTAGCATAGTGCTCTCCTGTCCCTCCCAAGTTAGGTAGTGATTTACAAAATCATTGCTCCTTCATGTGGCATAGTACCCCAATATATATACATATATCCCCCATAATTTATCAATTTGTTTGATTGTTGTACATTGGGCTGTTTCCATGTTCTTGCAATGGTGAATAATGCTACTATGAACATTGGTGTACAAGTCTTTGTGCCTCAGTTATCATTCTCTTGGGGTATACCAAGCAATGTAATAGCTGGGTCATGAAGAAATGCTCAAAATCACTGACAATAAGAGAAATGCAAATCAAAACCACAATGAGATACCATCTCACTGCAGTAGCAGTGGCAAAGTTTAAGAGGACAGCAAGATAGGAACTCTTATACATTATTGGTGGGATTATAAAATGGTACAACTATTCAGGAAGGCAGTTTGGCATGGCATCAGAAAGCTGAACATAGAAATCTTCTGTCATTCTTATTCATTGTTCACCTCGCAGCTACATAACAAGTAATTGAAAAGACCACATTAGTCTTCAAACTGACATTATTCCTCTTCAGTATTTTGGAGAGGTCCCTGACAGTGTTCTTGACCAAAGCAATACATTTCCTTATCTCTTTATTGCTAATACCAAAGGTGTTAATTGTGGATCCAAGCAAGATGAAATCATTAACAGTTTTTTTTTTTTT
>NW_006399821.1:15904093-15913876 GCF_000299155.1 Elephantulus edwardii
CCCCCAAATATAATCCACTCTGCAACGTCTTCTACATCTACATGATGTTGCCCACTGGTCCAAAAGTGAGGACCTTTATCTTCTTCATATTAAGATGCAACATTCAATATTAGGCACTCCGTGAATATTTATAAACTGATGATGACTGGGTAGGATTATGAGTGCAAATGACTTGATCCAACATTTATTGTTGTCCACAGCTAGGCTGTAATGAACTTTTGCTATTTAATCTCACTCTGTACTCATTCGGGATGTGGATACTCCAGCACTCTGAACATCTCATTTTTTCTCCATGATCATTGTCTGCCTTTCCATATCCATGCGTCTGCATCTGTCACTTCCAACCTGCTGTTCTCTCGTTCCCGTCTCAGACTATTTAAGTCTATCTGTGTGCTTCAGGCTTAAGTTCAAATGCTATCTCCTCTATTACGTGTATAGTACAGATAACAGAAACTAGACTTTTTTCCCCCTAGAAGCCAGGGCCTTTGAAGAGGCTTAAAGTTTCAAGACAATAAAATGGAACATGGTGTTCTCTACTCAAAAGAGAGAAAGATTCAGTCCAAGCCCAATGCAGAGAGAATTTTTCCAGAAGCATTTCCTTCAGTGTAGCACTTAATCTATTCTACTTGTCTCTTAATTCCCTCTCACAATATTGTTGTTGTTGTGTACCACAGAGTCAGAACCAACCCCTAGCTGACCCTCCGGGGGGTTTACAGAGGCAGTTAAGTGCATCGGAGAATAATGCCCATCCTTTTTCTCGTGGAGCAGGTGGTGGTTTCAAACCGTGTTCCTTCAGGACTGTAATGCAGGTTCTTGACACTAGGCAACAGGAGCTCCCTATGTCATTTAAAAAAATAAGAAGATAAAACAGAAAATTAATTAATAGATAATGAACAATTATGAAGATGAGTGAAGGGTAAAACAAAAGCGAATGAATGGATGATTATTCATTATTAATTGATGATATGGAAAAAAATGTAAAAAAAATTATTAGAAAAACAAAACCAAAATATTTTTCACTCAAATAAAAATTATAAAAATGTAAAAGAGAAAGATGGGGTGCTTTTTGTACTTTCTCATTCAGAGGTATTGTCCCAACTTCTGGTTTTCCCAGATTTGCATTGCCACAGTATGTTTTTAAAAAGTAAGTTATTACAAATTTATATTTAATGAAGTTGTTTCCAATCCAGGAAATACTGAAAAAAGACTAGCTATATTCTAAATACATTTTTTGACAAGTTTCACAATATTGTGTCTATGTTGGAACTTGTGGACTAATTTTTTTTAATGAAATATTTTGTAAAGGATGCATGTAAACAGTATGGTAATTAAGAAATAACTTCTTAATTCCCACACTACTTTGTATACACCAAGTAGGATGTTTTTCATGTTCTTTTCTTGGATGCTATAATGTCAGATTCTTCTCTCCCTATGGCTCTTGGGATTTCTTTTTCAATCTTCAGGTTTCTCCTTCTTTACTCAGTGCCTGAAGTTGAAATCCTCCAGCATTCAGTCCTGGTTACTCTTTTCATCTTAGTTTGCATTCTTTTCTGACCAGTCTCACCCTTGTTTGTGACTTCATTTCGTGTCGAATCGAATACTTCAATACAACAACATCTACATTGGTATCTTCATCCCAGGCTCTTATTATGTTCAGACCTGCATATCAACTTGCTTTACCAACTACATTTTAATAGTCTTTATCATTACCATCAAGCTTATTATGACATGCAACCACCTTATAAAACATACGAGGATTTCCAAATCTTGCAACACTTGCTTACCATCAGCACTTTAGTATTTTATATCATTGCCATTGAGTCGATTCCAGTTGATAATGACTCAACAAAACAGAATAGTGTTTCCAAACCTATACATCTTTGTAGGAGCAGATTGTCTCAGTCGTGTAGAGTTACTGGTGGATTTAAATCTCCAACCTTATGCTTTAACAGCTTACTGGTTTATTACTACACTAGAAGGGTTTTCTTCTAATATCCTACAACATCTCAAATTTAACAAAGTAAAAGTTTCACTGTCCTTTCTGGATTTACTTTCACTCTAGTTACTACATCTCAGCTAATGGCACCACTTTCCACCTAGTTCTGCATGCCATAATCTAAGAAATACTCTTTTCTCTACTTTGCCTTTCTCTGTCAAGTTGTGTGAAGCTGTGTAGATACAATCTCCTATGTATCCTGAATATACACAATTTCTCCATCTCCACTCTCACTGTCAATCAACTCCTGCTTTTAGAAAAATCTTTGATAACTCAATATGAAGAAGAAATCTGATTCCTAATTTTCGTAAGAACTTAACTTCTTCATAGAATTAATTGCATGATGAAACCGTTTACCTGTGTACTTATGGATTGAATTTCTCTGCAATGTTGCCCTGTGTGTTTTGTGAGCATCCGCATCATGCTTGCCAAGCTTACCTCTGTATCCCCAACGCTTGTCATAAGGCTCATAAGAAATGCTTGTTATAGCAGCCTTATAGGAGGTATTCAATATTAGCATTTGCCTACCACTGAAAGACTGCCTCAAACCTTTCATGTCGTATATAATAACCAATAAAAATCTAATTACCAAATGCAGAGAAAAATAATAATGTATTTATGAGATTAATTGTGCATGACCATGTCTGCCTAATAACCTGCATGGAATGGTTTTCAGCTTTAGGGTATCTTTTTCTTCATTAAATAACATTTAGTTAAACTCTTTACTTCTTAGTTAAAACAAAGTTCATATTTATAGTCTATGACTTTCTACACTTTTAAAGTACCATTAGTTGGAAGGTGATAATGAAAGACTGCTATTGCACTCCAGAAAAATACACAAAACACTTAACAGTATGTTAAGGTACCAAAGAGCTGTTTCTCATTTAATTTTGTAGCAGACTAAGATATCTCTTGCCTGCCAACATTTTTCATTATTATTCTCCTTATTTCATTTTTAAGGCCTTGTCAATCATGAACCCCTACCCTTCTTGATTGTGGTAGAACACAACTAAAGTAAAATAGATTCACTTTCCAAGGAAACAAAATATTGATCCAAAATACTCTTGTGCTTGGAAGAGAGTAGAGATGGTCACCTAGTGACAATGCCTTTGAGAGATGTTCCATGGTAAATCTGATGCACTATGACTGAAAAGCAAGAGAATTTTTGGGAAGATACTAAGGGCATCATTCATGGAGAGAGTAAGAGGTTATTATGTGAAAAGAGCAAGGGCCACATGAAGAGAGCCATATCTTACCTTTATCAGCTTCACAAGAGAAAATTATCCCTGCCCACAGCATCAAGAACACAAAACCAATTCCCATGAAGTTTGATATGTACCCTATACTCCCATACCTCTTTAGACACGTATTAACGTCAATATTACTGATTGGCTGGGTAAAAAAATCTGATATGATAACTCACAGACCACACAAAGTCATATTGAGTGAGTTAAAAGGTTATCATTCAGATTAATAACAACATACAGTCAAGAGAGATCCCAATATATGCATGCAGGCACCTCAGCTTTGAGCCTTATGGCTCTACTTGTTCAAAGTTCTCAGTCCTGCCAACATTGGCTTTCTGCACCCCAAAATTCCATCTCACATCCAATACTCCAGCTCAGCTGTCACTGCTGCTGCCATCTTGAAACAAGACCCATATTTCACTGGGTTGAGGGAGGTCTCTCCTCTCTGGCTAGGCAAAGAATTCCATCTCTTCTGATAAGGGAAGAATTCTCTCTGGTGAGGGAAAATTCCTATTCTCTTCAGCTAGAGCTATTCAATTTATTGATGAAACTAGCTAATCCTCTTGTAGATTGTTGAGGCGAGCCAATCCCATTGTGGAATTGCAGATAGCCAATCTCTTAGTGGATGGGCCAACAAGCTGGACTCACAGAGCCCCACCCCTCTACATAGTCAGTCATCTACACTAGAAAAGTCATATTGAGAGACAAAATCCACCTTTATAAAGACAAAAACTATAGACATAAATGGATGTCAGAAGAGACATTGAAACTTTCACTGAAATGTAAAGAAGCCAAATCAAGGGAAGAAATGCTAAAGAGTTGAACAGAAGATTTTAGAGCTCATCTTCAGAAGGTAAAGCAAAATATTACAATGAAATGTACAAAGAGCTTGAGTGAAAAAACAAACAACAAAACAAAAGGCAAGAACATGCTGGACTTCTCTCAAGTAAAAAGAACTAAAGAACAGATTCAAGTCTTGAGTTAGAATACTGAATGAGTCTATGGGCAAAGTATTCAATGATGCAGGATGTATCAAAAGAAGATGGAAGGAATACACAGCCACTGTATGAAAAAAAAAAAGAAACTTGACACTTCACCATTTCAGGTAGCATATGATCAAAAACTACTGGTAATGTAGAATTTCAGGCTGCACTGAAGGCATTAGCAAAAAAAAATAAGGTCCCAGGAATTGATAGAATGTCAATTGACATATTTCAACAAACAGCTGCATCATTGAACATGCTCTCTAGCCGATACCAAGAAATCTGGAAGACAGCTACCTGGCCAATTGACAGGAAAGGAGCCTCATTTTTTTCCCCATTCCAAAAAAAGTGATCCAACAGAACCTGCAAATTATTGAACAGTATCACTGATATAGCATGTGATCAAAATCTTGCTGAGGATTATTGGATGTATTGGAACAATACAGTTACATAGAACTTCCAGAAACTCAAGTTAGATTCTCTAACAACTGTAACATAAAGGATATTACTGCTAGTGTAAAATGGATCTTGGCTGAAAGCAATGAATATTATAAAGATGTTGAACTGTGTGTATCTTAACAAATTATGGACAACATTGAGAGAAATAAGAATACTAGAACACGTAACTGTGCTCATGTGAAATCTAGGCCTAGACTGTGAAGCAGTTGTCTGAATAAAACAAGGGAATATGATTTAAAATCAGGAAAGATGTGTGTCAAGATTGTATATTTTTTCCATTTTTATTCAATACTGTGCTGAGCAAAAATTAGAGAAGCTGGATTCTATGGAGAATTTGGCTTTGGGATTGAAGGAAGAATCATTAGCAGCATACTTTTTGAAGATGACCTAAGCTTGCTTGCAGAAAGTGAAGAAGACATGAAACACTTACTGGTATATACATCAAAGATGTATCAAAAATGGATTACATGTCACCATAAAGAAAACAAAAATCTTCACCACAGGACCAACAGACAACATCATAATAGGTGGAAAAAGATTAATGTTATAATGTTATAAATTATTTCCTGTTGTGTGGGTCCACAATCAACATCAATGGTAGCAGCAGTCAAGAAAGCAAAACATGTGTTGCACTGGCGACATCTTCAGTCAAAGATATCTTCCAAATTCTAAAGATCATTTCTCTAAAGCAAATCTGCTTAAAAACTAAAGTACACCTGATACAAACCATGATATTTTCAATTGCTGTGAATCTAAAAGTTGGGCGATGAATAAAAATGACAGAAGGAGAATTTATGCCTTTGAATTGTGGTGTTAGCAGACCATATTAAATATCCCATGGGCGGCTAACAGAACAAATACATCTGAAGGGGCAAAAAGGATATTCTTTAGAGGCAAGGGTGGTTAAACTTTGTCTCATATTCTTCGGACATATTATTAGCAGGAGCCAGTCCCTGGAAAACGACATATGGGAAAGTTCAGTGAAAGAGAAAACTAATCTCAATGAAATGGATTGACATGAGCTTTATGAGCTTAAGCTTGGCAGAGACCCTGGGGATTGTGCAAGATAGGACAATGTTCCTATTTGTTGTTCATACTGTCACTGTGAGTTGCAGATGGCACCTAACATGATAAAAAGAAAGAGTTCTGGCTACATATAACACTGAGCATTGGACTGCTAACCAAGATGTCAACACCTCAGAGGTCAGAATCTACCAGTTACTCCTCAGATAGACAAATGAGGAGTTTCCTCCAGTTAAGATTTACAGACTCAGAAACCTAATAAAGGGCCACAATGACTGGAATCAACTGGACGACAGTACGTGGTAGTGTGCAAGTAACTGTTCTAAAGGTGTAAAAATAGCAAACAAACTGTTATTTAAGCTAAGGCCATTTTAATTTTAAAACTAATTTTTATCTTCATCACAAGATTTCTAAATGAAACAGAATATTATTAGACTTACAAGACAACAGAAAAGGAAGTAGAGTGTGCCTATCTTTCTCCTGTGGAGCCATTTGTGAATTTGGACCATTAGATATGTAACACATTTGGACTAACAGTGCCAATTTCTCCAAACTACACAACTATTGTTGTTAGGTGCTATTGACTTGAGTACAAGAGAGTGACCCTATGAATGACAGATCTGAACCTTGTCCTATCTGGTGCCATCCTCAGCTTCTCTTATATACTTGATTTCATTGCTAAACCATTGCATCAATAGATCTCTTTAAGGGTCTTCCTCTATTTTGCTGTCCTTCTCCAAGTATGGTATCCTTTTCCAAGGAATCATGTTTCCTAACAGCATGCCTAAAATATGTGAGACAAAGCTTCTCCATCCTCATCCCCAAGGAACACTCTGGCTGTAATTTCTCAAAGACATACCTGCTTGTTCTTTTGGCAGTCCATGGAAAACTAAGTACTGTTCTCCAACACCACAGCTCAAAGGCATTAATCTTTCTTCTGCCATCCTTATTAATTTTTTTACCTCTCAGATGTGTAGCAAATGATTGAAAAGACTGTGGCTTGCACTGGACATACCTTACTCTTTAAGCTAGCTTTATTGCTCTTCAGTACTTTGGAAAAGTCCCTGCTAGCCAACTTTCCCAGTACAATGTCTTTTGCACTGTCTTTCCCCCTGGCTGCTGACACCAGTGGTGTTAATTGTGGGCCCAATAAAGGTGAAATCATTGACAGCTTTAATCTTTTCTCTATCTATCATGATGTGACTTATTGGTCCAGTGGTGTTTATCTTTGTTTTGGGTTTTGTGGTTTTGGTTTTTGTTTGTTTTTTTTTTTTTATGTTGAGATGTAATTCATACTGAAGAGGGCAATCTTTGATCTTCTGCAAGAACTGTTTCAAGTTGCCCTCATTTTCAGCAAGGAAGGTGGTGTCACCTACATAAAGCAAGCTATTGATTAATCTTCCTCCAATCCTGATACCATATTCTTATCCATAAAGTCCTGCTTATTGAATGATTTGTTCAGCACACCAATTGAACAGGTATCAATAAAGGATACAGTTTTGACACTTTCCTAATTTTAAACCAGGCAATGCTCCCTTGCTCTGTTCAGACAATAATAGATTCTTTTTCAATGTATAGATGTCATATAAACACTATTAAATTTTAAATGTTCTGGAAACCCTATTCTCCTCAATGTTAGTCATAGTTTGTTATGATTCACATAGTCAAATGTTTGTACAGTCAATAAAACACAAATAGACATTATTAGGATACTCTCTGCTTTCCACAAAGATCCATCTGAAGTTGGCAATGATATCTCTGATGCTATGGTCTCTTCTAAAGCCAGCCTGAACTTTCAGCAGTTACTTGTCAATGAAACATGTTAACGGATACCTCACCAATTTCTTCTGAACCCTGCCTGCCCTGCCCTGAGCCAATCTCACTGTCTCTGACAGACCTAATCCCATTGCTTCAGCCACTGAGTCAACCCATCTCATCCTGGATAGTGGCTTCTGGTCAAAGATGGTGCACTGGACATCCTCAGTCACACTTTGCTGTCTGGCTGCTACTGTTGTTGTTATGTGCCATCAACTTGTCTGTAACTCATAGTGACCCTGTGTACATTAGCTCTAAAAGCTGCCTATCTTTTGCCAATATCATCTTGTCTGACAAACTTAACCCCATTTCTCCAGTCACTGAGTCAATCCATCTCATCTTGGATCTTCCTCTTCTGCACTGTCCCTTCACCCTTCCAAGCATTATGCCCCTCTCCAAGGACTAGTCCCTTCTGACCACTTACCAAAGTATGTGAAACAGAGCCTCAAATTCTTGCCTCCAGGGAGTAAACTGGTTCTACCCTCTCTAGGACAGACCTATTCTCCTGGCATTCCAAGGTATGTCAAGACTTTTCTCCAGCACAACAACTTAAAGGTATCAATCATTTTCCTATAATCCTCAGTTATTGTTGAGCTCTCTGATGCATTGCAAGTTATTGCGAAGAAGACAATGGCCTGATCAGGTGCACCTTAGTCTCCAGACTCTAGAGAGGTCCCTGACAGCATACTTTTTCAATGCAATTTGCCTTTTGATTTCTTGACTACTGGTGCCAAGAGCATTGATTGTGGAACCAAACAAGCTGAATTTATCAACAATCTCAGTTTCCTCTTTCTATATTGCACCCTTTGCAGTATTAGATGGATACAGAAGGAAGGAAGAGCTGAGTTTGGAGCCTGGGAAAATTTTAAATGTCAAATATAGAGAGGGAGACCAAACTAGACAGGAAGAGGAATGGAGACAAAAAAATGGTTTATGTAAGGATCAATAAGTACTACTTGCTTGTAGTATGGGTATTTTAAGGAAAAAATATAAGAAAGGTTGGTGTCTTCTGGTTCTTGAAGAAGGACAGGCTTTAACCAGCAATGCAATCAACACTGTGGTATCTGGGGGGGACCCTGCAGCTCAGCCAGTGTGGCCTTCTTTGAGGTATATTCGTTGATTTGAGGAAGTCGGCTGCTGCTTCGTTTCCTGTATGGCCGCGGTGCCAGCACTGGCTTATAGTAGCTGTTGAACAAGAAGAAATTCATACCCCTAAGGTCCTGCTTTGAAAGAGGCCTTCAGATTTTTGTCTAGGATCTGAGACTGGTCCAGCAGGAAGAAATAAAAAAGAAGGAGCCATAATGTAGGGGATAATTGCTATTGATACACTGGCATTGCAAGCTATTAGCAGATGGCTTTGTTATTTGCCCAGGATTTCCAAGATGAAGGTGGCTCAGTTTTGACAAATTTTGAAATAAAATGTATGGAAATGGCTAAAGAAAGCCTTTCAAGAAGTCAGGATGAAATGAAATATTCAGTTGTCATATGGTAACACAAAGGGAGAGGAGGTTTGGTGTGTCAGCATGTTGTGACATGTGCAGAACTTTACTCAGATCTCATTTCAGAGATGAGTGGCTGCAATCCTGATCCTTAAATTGGACCCTCTGAGGGGATTATCTGCTCTTGAAGCCAGAAAAATCCTATCTTGTAAAAGGAAATATTTACCTGGTTCCTGATATCCTGTTTCCTTTCCTAGGAGTTCACTTCACACCAGGAATGGACAGCAAGCAGCGTTTGGCTAGGGCCTAATGCAATTCTTGCCTTTAAACTAGAGGGTTACAGACCCTTTGATTTCAGTGCTAAAGATGTTATAGATGTAATTATCAATAGTGGCTTGGGTAAACTGACCTTTGAGAATTTATCCTATAGAGATAATGAAATGTATAAGGCTTGTTTTCTCAGTGCAAGAGTGAAGTATCTTCAGAAGTTTATCCCTGAAATTACTGTTGGTGATATACTTGGAGGTCCAGCTGGAATAAGAGCACAAGTCTTGGGTAGATAAAGATGGAAGTTTGGTAGAATATTTTGTATTTGATGAAGGGATTGGAGAAATTGGAAGTCACATTCTTCCTCTGAGAAATGCACCTTCCCTGCTGACATTTCTTCACTTAAAATTCCTGGAAAGATTTTAGATGAGTTGCAAAAAAGATTTGACTTGTAAATCATGAAATATCCGTATTCAGAAACAAAAATCTATTAATTGAATTCTTCAATTTTAAGAAAATGATTTGGAAAATAGTATTTTAGAAAATTATTTATA
>NW_006399821.1:15915251-15927060 GCF_000299155.1 Elephantulus edwardii
TCACTTGTTATGCATCAGAGAGTTTGACAATGACTAAGGAGGATAGAAGGAGAATTGATGCCTTTGAGCTGTGGTGCTGGAGAAGAGTATTGAATGTACCCTGGGCAGCTAAGAAAACAGATTCATCCTGGAGAATCTAAAAACTGAAGGATTGTTTGCTCAAATTGGTGATGAAATAGCTCAGAAAAAATTCTCAGTGATCTTCATCCGAAAGATCACAGTCATTTATAACTTTATTAAGCAAAATTTTACTCTGAACTACATGGGCTGTTTAAATTAGAGTTACAACAACTAAGTATCCAGTTCAAAATGACAAAACAAACTTTGATCATTAGCTTGCCATGTTTGGCCATCAGGAAGAGAATAATAGACCTGGAAGAACCCATTACTGTTGGTTCTAACTCATCCAATGAATTTTCAAATCTGTGGAGATGAGACTGTCCCTCTTTCTCTCACAGAACAAATGATGGGTTTGAACAACCAACCTTTTCTTTATTAGCCCATATATTACACTCTACATTATCAGAGTTCCTTAGTTGGACACTTTATAGTTATTTAAAGAGCTTTGATGATCTAATCTGTCAGTAGTTTTGCTGGAAGACCTTTAATTATTAATATTCCCCAGCACTCTGACTAAACCCTACTGAAGAGCAGAAAAGTAGTGTTTGATGATGCTGGAAAGGCATATTGAAGGCAGGTTGGTAGTACTATGTGCTTCATGGTACCATGAAAAAATTTTGTAAAACACCCGTTTCCATGTGTATCTGAACCCTCTTTGTTTATGATCTACTGAGGCAAGGGAGATGAGGCTCTCTTTAGACAAAACTTGGAATGTAAATCCACAGGTCAATACACACCAATTTTACCTTGTTTCTAGACAATGCTTCAAAACATAGTTCCTTCTAGTACATAGAACAAATAAATGTTCTGATTGTTCAGTCTAAATGCAAGGAATTTTTGCTTCATTCTCAAGTTCTTCTGGGAAGGTTACTCTTCACAGTTTACTTTCATTTTAGTAGTTGCAGATATAAAATTTATTTTGCATTTCTCATGCCTTGAGTAGTTAAATGTGATACTACTACCTGAAGAGCTCTGGATTCCAAGCTTCACACACAATATTTAATAAATATTAAGATAATAAATGAACTGCAGATCCCACTGAAAAGTATTTCCTCCAGATACATAGCCTTCCAACGTCAAATTTACAGCGCATCTTGATAATTTCTATGGATTAAATTATATCACCCAAGATTACATATCAACTTGGCTAGGTTTATATTCTCAGTATCAGATAATTAATCTCCATTTTCCAATCTAATATAATTATCTGACTTGTTTGCAGTAGCTCTGGTGGCATAGTGGTAAGAAACTGCTCTGTAATAATGAAGACACAAGGTTTGAATTCACTAGTTGCTTCATGGTAGAATGATGGGCATTCTCCTCCAGTACAATTAATTGTCTTTGAAAATCAATAAGGAGGGTCAGCTATGGGTCAGTTCCACACTGACAGTACACAACAACAACAATAGCAGACTACATATAAGATTAGATTGACTCTCATGCCAACTTGTGAAATATGAAAGAAATAAGTAAGCAGAGACCAGAGGAACCTACTCTCACCAAGAAAGAAGAACATGTCCTTTGGATCCACGGTCTCTGTACTGAAATGACTGATGCTAAGATACATGTAAATGTCCAAGAATTACTGACCTCATGGATTTCCCACCCCATCCCCCGAAATCAGAGACCTTTGGTATTTTTTAAATGTTTATTTTATATTGTTTTGCATATAAAATTTTTATACAATGCGTTCCACAATTTCATTCTCATTCATTGTGTTTTATAAAATCAGTCACCATTGAACTATGCACAGCATTACTACATCTTTTCAGGGTTCTGATGGATCTTTCACATTTCATTTACTGCCTTCCTTTACCCACCAAATTGTGTGACTCAGTGTGACTCAGTGATTTCCCTCCTCCTCACCCTCATCCCACAATCTGCCCCTGGCCGAGTTTTGACTGCCAATATCGAGCTTGTCCAACAATTTTCTGACAAATGAAGTCAATCTAATTGCTATGCAGCCCATCAGGTGAGATCCATGTGTAAAGTTGTTTTTGTGTCTTTTAAAAATGTTATTTGCAATGAATAAATCATTTTAGATACAAAATTCAATCATTCTATTCCCAGCCTCATTTCTATGGCCAAGTCCACATTTTCCAACTACTATTTCTTCTTCACTACATGGTTCAAAATTGGAAGGGCATATGCCAGGGATGTGTCCTCTCTCTATACCTTTTCAACCTGTATGCAGAACAGATTATCCAGGAGGCTGGGATCTATGAAGAGAAATGTGGAGTCAAGATTGGTGGAAGATCTATCAACAGTCTACGTTATGCAGATGATACAACCCTGCTTGCTGAAACTGAGGAGGACCTGAAGCACTTGCTGCAGAGGGTCAAGGACTGCAGCCTCCAATATGGATTATGGCTCAATGTCAAGAAGACAAAGATTCTCACCACTGGACCAATTGGCAGCATCAGGATGGATGGTGAAGAGATTGAGATTGTTCACAGCTTTAGTTTGCTTGGCTCCATAATCAACACTCTTGGCACCAGTAGCCAGGAAATTAAAAGGTGCATTGCCATGGGAAAATCCACTGTTAGGGACCGTCTTCAGAGTACTGAAGAGCAATGGTGTCACTCTGGAGACTAAGGTGTCTCTGATACAGGCCATAGTCTTTGCTATCACTTGTTAAGCATCAGAGATTTGGACAATGACCAAGGAAGATAGAACAGAAGTGATGCCTTTGACCTTGTGGTGCTGGCCAAGAGTATTGAAAGTACCATGGACAGCTAGGGAAACAAACAGATTCATCCTGGAGAGGGTTAAACTGGGTGACTCCTTGGAAGTAAGGATACTGAGGCTCCATCTAACATACTTTAGACATGTTGTAAGGAGAGACTGGTCCTTGGAGAAGGACATCATGCTTGGGAGGGTGGAAGGACAGCACAGGAGGGGAAGGCCCTCTATGAGCTGGCTTGATTCAGTGACTGGGATAATCAGGATGGGAGTTTCAGAGACAGTACAATTGGCACAAGACAGAGCAGAGTTTAGGGCTGTTGTACATAGGGTCACTATGAGTCGCAAGCAACTCAACAGCACATAACAACAACAACAACAACATTCCTCCTTCACTGTTTACAACTTTTACATTCCTGTCACCAGTTATCATTTATACATCTTGATTGCATGTTAAGTCAATTTTGAACAGTAGGATTTGGTAAAAATTCTCAATTTCTTCCTCTTTGGCTCTAGAAGTAGGAGCATATATTTATAACAAGTATGTTAATAACAAGTTGTGGCTGTCATTGAGAAGAAGGGGGGTCCCAGAGCACTTAATTGTGCTCATGTGAAACCTATACCTGGACCAGGAGGTGTTGTTCAAACAGAGCAGAACACTGCATATTTTAAAATTAAGAAGAGAGTATGTCAGGATTATATTCTCTCTGCAAACATTGTATTCTGTATGCAAACTAATTGAGAAGTTGGAGTCTATGAAGAGGAGTGTGGCATCAGGATTGGAGGAAGACTCATCAGTAACCTGTGTTATGCAGATGACACAACCTTGCTTGATGAAAGTGAGGACTTGAAGCTCTTGTTGAAGAAGATCAAGGTATGCAGCTTTAAGTATGGATTGCATCTCAATGTCAAGAAAAGAAAGATTCTTAGCATTGGGCCAATAGGCACCATCATGGTGGATGGAGAAGAGATTGAAACTGTCAACAACTTCATCTTACTTGGATCCACAATTAATATTCTTAGTAACAGCTGTCAGAATAAATTAGTCCAATAAGGAGGCATTGCACTGGGAAAGTCTGCAGTTAGGGGCCTCTCTAAATTATTGAGTAGTAATGATTTCAGTTGAGGACTAGGCACATCTGACTCAGGCCATGGTCTTTCCCCTCAGTTTCTATGCGTTTGAGAGCTGGACAATGAATAAGGATAACAGAAGAATTGATGCTTTTGAGCTATGGTGTTGGAGGAGATCACAGAACACTCCATGAGCGACAAAAGAACAAACAAATATATCTTGGAGAGAGTTCAGCTGGAGTGCTTTGTGGAAGCAAGAATGATGAGACTTTACCCCGACTTTGGGCACGTTGCTAAAAGGGGCTATTTATTGGAAAGGGACATGATGCTTGGAAGGGTGGAGGGTCAGCAAAGGAGAGGAAGACCCTCATCCAGGTGGATTGACAAGGTAACTGCCACAAGGGACTCTAGTCTGTCAGGAAGTGTGAAGACTGCACAGGATAGAACAGTGTTCACATCTTTTGTTCATAGGCTTTCTATGAGTTTTACTTGTCTTGATGGCACCTATCAACAACACAACAACACCCTCACTCCTCTGCTCTTACCGGTTTCCCCCTTGAATCCTCACACCTACCAGAGCGTCAGCTATGAGTAGGTTCTTACTTGACTCAAAGGTACTTAAAACAACAACAACAACATTCAAATGGAGTGCCAGGCACCAAGAGTTGTCTTTGGAGATATGAAACAGAAAATAAGTGCTGAAAACAAACACTCTCTGAGCCAGTATCTCTTTTCATTAATGGTCAACATGAGGAGAGCTGAGAAGGTAATGAGTGAACTGATGAAATTTAAAATTTTTCCTTCTAATGTTCTTGGGAGACTAGACTTTGCCAAAACTGCTGAGTACAGAAAAAAGACTCTGCTGTACTTTAAATCACCCTAATCTTGAAAGCAATTAACTGTGCTTTGATAATTGAATTGATTTTTTTTCTTTCTCATTGAGGAGAATTGACATCAACTTGGGATCTAGAGGAAATATTATTGAATATCATTAAAATTAGTTTTCTTGAACACTTTAGCATATAGTTCAAATTCTTTTTGAAAGAGAACTTATAAAGGTAAGTAAAAATTAGAGAAGGTAAAACAGAATTGTGGTAAAGTATGCCAGTGTATTATAATTTCAGAGTTAAAAAGAAATGAATGATTCTGGGGTGTTTTTCTTATTATTTTTATAAAGGGAAAATTTAAGGATTCCCCCCTCCACTTACATTGATATAACTCAAAAGCAGTTCAATTAATTTTGCTCAAACTTTTCAAGTATAGTGGTATTTGGGCTAAGTCAAGAATGAGAAATGTCAACAGCATGAAAGTTCTTTTTAAATGTATCTGATTTGTTAAAATAGATGGTGCTTATTAATCATAACAATGCTGTCAAAATGTTGACCATAGATATAGGGTATTAAAGGACAGAATTCAGTGCACTAGGTTGAAATAGAATACTGTGTATGGCATTATAATTATATAATTTTCATGGGGTACAATGTGACTGAATGCCTAATCTTGTTCCCATTCAGGAAGACCAACACTGGGTTCTTGGCAGCGGAGAAATTCCTGGAAAAAACAGCTCTCAGGTTGGTTGGTGTCCCTTCAGAGATATTTTAAACTATATTTCAAGGTGTTTTGCTTTACTGTCTTTATTTCTCAACAAACCTTCTTCTGAAATGACGTGTAAATTGCCATTGATGCAGAATTCAGAAATACAGGAAGTTCAGCTAGACAGATTTCTTTTTCTTAGAAATATGTAGTAACAGTTCATTTTCATAACTATAGCTTTGAGGCACTGGCATGCTTTTAAAAAGGACAGATGATCTGTGCCAAGGATCGTTTCTAATTAATTTTCTTTGGCTTTGGATTAGTCCTTATTTGTATGAAACATTTATTCATATTCTTCAACCAATCAGATTCGCTGATGCTCAGTAATTCTAGACAAATAATCATCTGCTGTACTCATGTTAGAAATTACCCTCTAAAAATGGAATTGCATGGCCAATGAACATGAGAGCATATATTGAAAAAGAGAATTTATATTAGCAAAAAGTAAGATAATTTCTTCAGTTATTTTAATTTTATGGAACAGAGATACAATTCTGGAAGAAGTCTCCTCTGATGGGAGAGATAAAAGAAGATGGGGCAAAGGCATTCAGTGCATCCTATTATGTGCCTATAATTGTGAAGGCTTTGTGTGGGAAAGCTCTATTCTACTGGTGACTTTAACATTTTCAGAGATGTCATTTTATTTGGACATGTTAGATCAGGAAAATCTGAAGTCAATAACCTCTTTAATGTGCTAAAAAGAATAAGGATGGTAAAGACCAAGATGTGTTTGACCCAAGCTATGATATTTTCAATTGCTTTGTATTCATCTAACAGCTCAAGAATAAATAAGGAAGACCAAAGAAAAAAAATGGTATCTTGGAACTGTGGTGATGACAAAGAGTCTTGAGTATCCTATGGACTGCCAAAAGAATAAACAAACCTCTTTTTGAGGGAAGTGGAACCAGTGTCTTCTTAAGAGGCATGGATAATGAAACTTTTTTTCACAAAGTTTGGGCGTGTTGTCAGGAAGTGCCACTGCTTGGACAATGGTTTCACATTGGTAAAAGATGAAGGGTTAGTGAATGAGAGGAAGACTCTCAATAAGATGGATCTACCCAGTGAATGCAGCAATGAACTTGAATGTAGTGAAGATCTTGAGGAAGATGCTGGGTAAAAGCAAGTTTTGATTCTTGTTTATAAGATCACTGTAATTTATACTTGATTTAATGGCACCTAGCAACAGCACCATGCTCAAAAGGATCCTGGGTGAGATAAGTGGCTTGTACCCAAGTACTAATCCAAAGGTTGGTGCACCCGGAGGCCTCCTGGAAAAAAACAATGCTTTATTAAAGACTGCCACCCAGAAAACTCTATGGAGCAGTTCTACTCTGTAACATGTTGCCTACTCTATAACCTTTGTTTTTACATTAAAAAAAAAAAGTAAAAAAAAATCCACTGGATTTTCTTGTACTGGATTTGTGGAGTACAAAAACATTTGTGACTCTAAAATGTGTTAGAATCTACTTAACAGTGATGTGTAACCTTAGAATCATCATCTGTAACACAGTTATGATTATGCTTCTAGGACCAAGCATATCATTATAGGGCAACAGGTAGAATAAAATGGAATAATGTAGTTTAAACATTTCAGACAGACTCACGCCTGTGAGACTAAATAAATGTAGATTAGTGTTATCTCGCAACACCCGTCTATCAGTTTGTTTTACTGTGGTGCCTTGCGTGTTGTGATGCTGCAAACTATGCCACTGGTGTCACAAACACCAGTAGTGTGATGGATGGTAAATAGGTTTCAGTGGACCTTTAAGACTAAAACAGGGTAGAAAGGAATATGTGATGATCTACTTTTGAAAATTGTCTAATGGGAACACTCTGGATCACAACAAAGCATTGTTAAGTTAACTCACTTGCTTTGGATACATTCTTAGAAGGGATCAGTTGCTGGAAGGGGAGATAATGTTTGACTAAGTAGAGAGACAATGAAGGAAGAAGATACCATCAGTGAGATAATTTTCCCAATAGCCTCAAGAAAGGACTGAGATATGTCAAATGTGTCTCAAATATGTCAGTAATTTTGAGAATGACTTGAGGTCACAAATCAGTCATTCAGTGGTACATAAGGTTCCTATGAGCCATGGTCAATTAATGACAGCGTTATCTCTTCTCTCTTTTCCTTGTTGTCTCTGAAGAGACAGCATAAACCCCATTTTTTTTTATAAACCCCCATTAATGCCAGAAGCAGAAGCGGGCCATAAAAATTCTTAGCTTAAGGCAAACACCAATGCCCCCGGTAAAGTCTTGTCTGTCCTTGCAAAGTAAAGAATAAACTAGTGTCTACATGACACAAAAAAAGAGTAAAGGTAGGCAAAGTAGCCAGCCCGTCAAAGCCAACCCACATGAATGATCCCCCGACCCACCAACCACGATCTCAATCTCCCCGTCCTGACAGAAGCACCCAGAAAAACCATAAAAGCAATGATGGGAGGCGACTCGGGGCTTTTTCCCTCACCACTTTCCCACTGAGGGAGAAAGTCTTCACTTGTGGATACTCTGGAATAAAGTGCTTATTTGTATTTACAAACGTGTGGATTAATTCTTTTGAGGGGCATTTCATGGGCAGACCAGTCTCTACTGTATTATTCTTCTCTGCTGTATCAGTATCTAATCATTCTGTTTTTATACCAACTATAGGGGGGGGGCTCTTTATTTTATTCTACTTTCCCCCCAACTATTCTTCCACTTTTTGGTGCTTTGCAAAGTGTTTCAAAAGAGGAACAGGTGGACTCTAGTAGTGATGACAATGAAGTTAAGAAATAAAAGCTTCCAATTTGGAAGACATACGGTTACAGAGTATCTAAACACACACACAGACACTGATGGATGGGACAGAGAAGGGAAATGATAGGGAGAAATGACCAAGGTTGTTTAATTGTGTAGAAGTCAAAGACTAAGAAAGGATGATAACTGGGAACAAAGATGATAAAATGACTAAGGTGTATAAAATAGTATGGTCATTCTGAAAGGAATGACAGTCCAGATTCCTGGACAAAGTAAGAGAAAAACGTGAAACAAAAGGCAAAATAATAAAATTTGACAGAGTTTCTGGTCTAAGAGACTAGTGGAATCTCTGAGACAATGGCCTATTGTAATCCTCCCAGCTAGGAGCAAAATTCACCCCTGTGGGCTTCCCCAACTTTCAGGAAAATGGAAAACACACAGAATAATAGCGACAGAGAAGTACTCACTATATTAGATCAAAATCCTTGCAGTCACACAGGGATAAAGTTCATAAGGCAAGAAAGATAATACAGAGGATTAATATAAAGTAGATTGAAGGAATAAACAGGAAGGGTGAGTGGAAAGATAATCAGAGGCAGGAGGTGGGAAGAATGAAGACACATTATGGGTATTGTAGTTGATGTCTTAAAACAAAATGTGCCAGTGAGGGGGGGGGTTGTGCAGGGAGAAGGGTGCAACAATGAATGAATGGAATTCCAAAATCTCTGTAGATGTCCATTGAAATGAAAAATAAACAAACTAAATTAATAAAAAAGATGTTCATGACTGATTGAAAGGGAAGTCAACTTTGCTTTGTAAATTTTTTGGCAAATAACAAATAAAGAGGGTTGGGTTTTTTACAAGTCTTTTATTTGGTCAACTAAGAGATCACTCAAACCAAACTGAACTCACTGCCACTGAGTCAAGTTCAATTTATGACGACATTCCAGCTTGTTTCAGAGGCTATAACTCTTTAAGGGAGGAGATTATTTTACCTTTCTCCTGATGAGTGAGTGACTGGTGGATTCATATTGACAACCTTTCAGCTGGCAGAACAATGTGTAACACTTAATGCATAATGCCACCAGGACTCCTGAATAACTGAATAACTAAATATCTGTAGAGAACTAAAAATCAAACCTACTACTAGCTAGTTAGTTTCAACTCACAGCGACCCTCATTGGGTTTCCAAGATCATAACTTTTTACAGAAGATTGTCCTTCTTTCTCCTGAGGAGCTGATGCAGAATTTGGATTGTCTAATTTTTCACCTAGCAGCCTAAGCAATAGACTGGAGAAAGAATTTGTAGAAACATATAGCAAAAATCAGATTCATGTCCACCACTTTGATTTTGACTCCTTGTAACCCTACATACAGAAGAGAACTGCCTCATATAGTCTCCAAGGCTGAAATCTTAATGGAAACAGACTGCCATATTTTTATCCAGAAGACTAGATGATAGGTTTGTATGTCTAATCATTTGGCTGTCAGCAAAAGCACTTAAACACTACACTGCTGGGGCTTCTAAAATATGTATCAAAACAGTTTTGAATATGTGAATAATTTTTCTCTATTTTTTCACATTTCCCTCTTTATGTTTAATATGATCTGGTTTTGCTCTTACCATTGTTGGAATTGTTCTGTCAGTTATGTCTCCATATAAATCAATATATAGCCATATTACTTCATCAGTGACATTGACAAAGTTGATCTCTATTTTCTGGCACAATTTTTCATTTGCCTTCCAAAATGCCAATTTGACAATTGTTAACCAATTTTTACAATCAGGTTAAAATGCAAAGTCATATCATGTCTCATCTCTGTCTCTGCTTAAAAGGCTCACATCTAAAGCTTAATCCCCCTCTTACCTCCGTGACTATCCCCGTTTTACCCCTTGGCTCTGCTCATCATTGTCTCTGCTCTTGTCACCCTGGCCTCTTTATCACACTTGGATAATCCTGTCACACTTCCACTTCAGGACCTTTTTACTAATTTCTTTTGTCTAAAACACGCTCCATCCATACCTCACTCTTTTCTCTTTCTTCTTCTAATTTTTGTTTCAATATTAGGTTTGCATTCCACATTTATCTTTCCTAATTTATTTTTTTTCCTCATAACACTAAGCATCTAATCTATGTATTATGCTCCTTTATTTTATTTATTTAAATTCTTCCAATAGAATGTTAGAGTAGATTGTTCATGTACTGTTGTATGAAGGATGAGCCTAGCACATATTTATTATATTTATTGCATTTAATACTTGTGTCAATGAATGAATTGGTGAGATACTTAAGCAATGTAATTTTTCTTTTTTAACATGACAATAAGATTAGTAAAAGTCATACACTTGTGGAATGGAGTTGTATGATATGCATTTAGATTCTTTTTTGTTCTAGATAATTTTATTAAAATTATAATGTCTTGCAGAGCCCGTACTATTTATTTTTTTCAAATAAGAAATGCACTTGAGGTAAAACCACTAGATTTCTAGAAGAATTGGATATAGGACATGAAAGAAAGATGATTCTTTTACCTGAAAATGGAGATTACAATGGATGGAGCAAGTTTGGAAAAGAAGAGTAGATCTTTTATTATGAACATATGAAGTTTGAGATGACTGTTTAGATGATCAAGTGGACATGCATATGAAAATATACTTGTGTCTTCTGAGGAGAGATCTGGACAGGGAGCACATTTGGAAATATATCAGTATAAAATGATAGTGCGAGATATAGAAAGTTCTGATCTGTTGTTCATACAGTGACTAACGGGCATGGTTGGGTCACTGGCACCTAATAACAACATCTATATATGAATACAGCTATTACGGATTTAAGATGTGCTATATATGAGAAATAAGTGTGGATTAGGGTCTACATTTTTTTCTTTTAAAAATCATATAATAATTAGTTTAGCTTTAAGAGTTACTCAATTTATGTCACACTACTCACTTCTATCTACATTGCTAGAAACAGTCACATATAGTATGCAAACAAACTTGCATGGATATCATCCAGTAAAATTTGCCAAAACAGGAGCAGATTTGGGTCGTGGCCTTAGTTTTCCAACTCAGGAGTATATAGACAACAAAGAAGAATTAAACATTGAGTCTTTGAAAACAAGAACTTTTCTAAGTAAGGGAGAAAGAACACAAAGAAACATAAAGAAAAGAAAACAAGTAGCCACGATGTAGCAGGAAAGCCAAGGGAAAGTGATGAATGAGGAAAGAAGAAAGTATTTGAAGGGAGAAATAATGATCTAAGTATACTAATGCCGCTGATGAGTCAAGTTAAACAAAAACTGCCAATTGTTCAGGAGATTTTGCAAAATGTGTATCATTGGGCCCTTGACAAGAACACTTAGTAATGTGGTGTGTACATAAATCTGACCAAAGTGTGTTTGAAAGAAGGACTAAGGAGAAGAGAAAAACACAAAAAGAGTAGGGGCAGGAGAGGCAAAAAGATTTTTTGTTACAATGGATCAAAATAAGAGTATTTAATTTTAATTGTTGTTGTTTGATATCATGGAGTTGGTTCTGGCTCATAGCAATTCTATGCACAACAGAATAAAACCTTGTCTGATCCTGGAAAAAGAAGAGAGAGAG
>NW_006399821.1:15929325-15938506 GCF_000299155.1 Elephantulus edwardii
TCTTTGTAGTGACCTTTTGCTCTCTTCATGGATGGTACTCTTGATGTCGTCTGACAACTTATCTTTTCTCCAATCATTGGTATTCAATGCTTCAAACTTATTCTTACGTTCAGACGAGATCATATTTCAGCTTTGGTGGGCTGTTTTCATTTTTTTGAGCCTCGATTTGAAGTTACACATGAGTAATTGATGGTCTATTCCACAGTAATTGACAGAAATTGAGCTGGCATCATGCACCTGGCCTAGTTTCTTCTCTCTTTTTTAATTTATACAATCTATTTTTTTGAAGTTGTGATTTTAATGAAAGCTTACTGCAAAGTTTCATTTTCATTCATTAATTTTTACACATTTCCCTTGTCTTGATATTGAGTTACTCTGACAATTTCATCCACGGTTAAAGTGAAGCTGATCCTTATGCAGCCCATCTGGTGATGTCTATATGTCAAGTTGCTATTATGTTTTCTAAAAACATAATGAGCAAATGATTGTGTCAAAAAAAATTCATCACACAGGTTCTGGACTTGTTTCAACCACCAAATCCAAACTTTCTGATTATCATTTCTTCTTCATTGTCTCCAACTTTTACATTCCAGTCACCTTTTATCAACACATCTTGATTGCATTCATGGTCAGTTTTAGACTGCAAAATTTTGTAAAATCTTCATTTTCCTCCTCTTTGGTTTTAGCGATGTTAGAGAACAGTACTGAGTATCCTATGGACTACTAAAAGATCAAACAGATATGCCTTGAGGAAGGTGCACCTAAAGTGCTCCTTTGATGTTGATAAAGCTTCTGCTAGGAGATGCTATTTATTGAAGACGGATGTCGTGGTTCGAAAGGTGTAGGGTTGATGAAAGAGAGGAAGACCCTCCACCAGGTGGAATGACACAGTGACTGCAGCAAAGGGCTTAAGTATCAGATATTGTGAAGAAGGGACAGGACAGGAGGGTTCATGTCTGGTTGTGATAGAGTCAGTATGAGTTGTGCTAAACTAAATGATGCCTAACAACAATAACAGCTACTCATCAATATTATTGCGTTTATAAATAAGTTGTTTTTATTTTGTTTGTTAATTGTTTAGGTTATATATGAGTAGGAAGGGTTCTAAATCTAATCACATGTGAGTTATTAAAGAGAAGAATAGACTCAGAGAGATGTAGGAAAAAGAGGAATACTGATGGCAGAGACAACTACATCGGTGAGGATTGTTGGTAACTACTTAAAGCTGAAATAGACAAGGCCTCTCCCTAATAAAGCTACACACTGAATTGGGGCTTTTAGCATCATGAATTGCAAACCAAATTTTTGTTCTTTAAAGTCACTCATTTATGGTATCTGTGTTAAAGCAGCACTGGTAAACTAAGATACTAAACCAAGATGAGAAATTTCTACCTCCTTGGACAAGGTCTGGAGAAGGCAGGGACAGGGAATTTGGCAATATTTCCTCCTTAGAGTAACATAACACAAACACACTCAGTGTCATTGAGCCTGCTTCTTTAGGGACACTCTGGGAATATGACTGATCACATCTTCCAGGAGCCACATCTAAACTTATCTGGAACTCCTGATAAATTCAGTATCTTCAAATTGGCTGACTGAGAGACTCACTTGGTTTTTGAGGCTGTAAAATTTTACAAGGGAGCTCTTGAACTCAGTGGTGAGAAATTGAGCTGGCAAGCCATAGGCATGAGTTTTGCCACCATGAGTTTTCTTTCTGCAGAAGAAAAATGTATAGTCTCTTGCCCATGTCATTTACTGCTTCTTAAAACCTACTGGAGGGTCAGCTATGGCTGTGCTTCAGCTCGACGGTACACAACAACAACAACAAATCTTTACAGGATGAGATTGCTCATCTTACTATGGTGGATCGGAATCACTAATCATTTTGTTAGTAGCAAAATGGACAATGGATCATGCAACTAGAGCTTTTTAGCTCAACAACAGGAGTGCAGAACTGGCTCTGTATTGTCTTTAAGGAGCAGAGAATCAAGGACTAAGATGATTTGACCAGTTCTTTTCATTAACATTGGGAAGCAGTGTCACTAACTGAGATTGGCAGTTGCTGAAATTGTAGGATAGATATGATAAGGTTGATTTTCATATAAGTCAGACAGCCAGACACCAGGAGCTTGTTTCATACAAGTGTCCCAGATGCTAGGCACAGACAGGAAAATCTCAGGACAGGCTAGTTAATGCAGGTGGAGAAGGCACTTCACTGTATGAGAATTCTGCTTTTTACAAATGTATGTGCTTGGGCTATCTGATTTGAAGAAAAAAAAAAGAATGAAAAGAAATCCAGCTTTCTGCCCTGTAACATAGTGTTGCTTTATTAATTTGATTTTTCATAACAATGGGTAGTGTCAAAATGAATGATGTTGGAATGGTTATTGGAAAAGTGCCATGTATTACATTTATGTGATATTGTTAAAATGTAAATCAAGTCAACTTCATTAGAACATGTAGTACTTTCAAAGTCAAGCAAGAAGCCTTTTCCAGGACTCAGATCTCTGCTGGAAGAGTAGCACCCTCTGCACACTGTCATTGCTACTGACTGCTAGAATCAGAGAGGAGGTTCGAATATAGGCTTGTATACAGGTTTGGTTGTTTTTTTTTTCTTTCTTTTTGAATTTGTCATTTGATTAAAAGTTTACATAGATATTGATTTTTCATTCACCCCTTCATATAGATTTCGCCACTTCCCTACACATTCAATCCCTAATGCATATCCTATTCCAGATTGTTACGTGCAATACATATAATGTCAGACTGTCCTTTAATTTCAGATTGAACTTCCCTTCACCTTTTCTAAATCAATGTTCATGAACTATTCATTCTTTTCTGGTTCTCCCTGACATGCCCTCCCTTAATCCTCTTGTTTTATATCAGTGGCCTCATACAATGCTTGCCCTTTTGTGACTGAGTTTGTGGCCTAGTAGCAAGAAGCTGTGCTACAATCCTGAAGATGAATGGTTTGAGGTTACCAGATGCTCCACGGAAGGATGGCCAGTCTTCTCTCTTGCAATTAACTGCTTCTGAAAACCCGCTGGAGGGTCATTTGTGGCTGTGCACCAACTCAATGGTTGAACTCTGATGCTTTCAACCCTGAAAACCCACCGGAGGGATTATGGGTCGGTGTGACTGTACAATACACAACAACAATGCCCTCTAGGCTCATCCATGCTGTGTAGTGTTTCACAAATACTTATTTGTTTTCCAATGCTGCGTGAAACTCTAATATATGAATGTACCAGATGTTTCTCTCTATTTGTTTGTTGATAGGCATTTGTGCTGCTTTCATATCTTTGTTACTGTGAAGAATGCTGCTGTAGAGATGAATGTGCACACATTTGTTTGTGTCACAGCTTTTATTTCTTTATGGTATATTCCTAGTAGTAGAATAGCCGTATCAAAAATGGTCTTTCTATATTCAATTTTTTGAGGAAGGATCAGATGGTTATTCCATTTTACATTTCCACTAGCGATGCATGAGAATTCCAAGCTCTTTGAATCCTTGCTAACATGTGTAGCTGGCTGTCTTACTGAACTTTGCTGCTGTTGCTAGTACCAGCAGTTGGGAAATAAAGAGAAACATTGTGTTGGGAAAGTTTGTGGTCAGGGACATTTCCAAATTATTGAATCCAAAAGATTTCTAAGGGCAGCTTGAGAGGACAAAGCAAAGTATTATAATGGAATGTGCAGAGAGCTGGAACTGGAGAATAAAAAGGGAAGAACTCATGTTGCATTTCTCAAGCTGAAAGAACTGAAAAGCAAATTTAAATGTTGAGTTGCAATACTGAAAGATGAACTATGGACAATGTATTGGATGACATGGAAAATATCAAAAGAAGATGGAGGTTATACACAAAATTTCTGTACAAGAAAGAACTGATGTACACTGAAGAATTTCAGGAAGTACTATAGGAACAGGAACCAATGGTAATGAAGGAGGAAGTGGAAGCTGCATTAAAGGCACTGGCAAAAAATAAAGCCCCAGGAATTGATAGGATACCAACCGATATCTTTGAGTTAACAGATGCAGCCTTGGATGCATTCACCACTCTATGCCAGAAAATTTGGAGGACAACTGTCTGGCCAACAGATTGGAAGAAGTCCATATTTATCCCCGTTTGCAAGAAAGGTGATCCAATGGAATGTGAGAACTATTGAACAATAGCATTAATATCACATGCAAGAAAAATCCTAATTATGATCATTTAAAATGGCTAGAACAGTACATAAATAGGGAACTTCCAAAAGTTCAATCATGATCTAGAAGAGACCATGGCATGAGGGACACCATTGCTAATCTTAGATGGATCCTGGGTGAAAGAGAATATCAGAATAATGTCTATTTGTGCTTTATTGACCATACAAAGGCATTATTATTATTTTTTATTATAATTTTAATGAAAGTTTACAGAAAAGTTGAATTTTCATTCATTCATTGCTGCACATTTGACTGTGTGAATCATTACAAGTTTTGATTGACATTGAGAAGAATGAGAATCCCAGAGCACTTAATTGTCCTTATGCAAAATCTATACCTGGACCAGGGAGCTGTTGTGGGAACAGAGCAGGGGAATACTGTGCAATTTAAAAATTAAGAAGGGAGTGCATCAAGGTTGTAGTCTCTCTCCACATCTACTTAATCTGGATGCTGAACAAATTATTTGAGAAGCTGGACTCCATGAAGAGGAATGTGACATCAGGATTGGAGGGAGACTCATTAACAACTTGGGTTATGCAAGATGACACAACCTTGCTTGCTGAATGCAGCCTTTGGTATGGATTGCATCTCAATGTCAAGAAAACACATACTCTTATCATAGGACTGACAGATTGAAACTGTCAACAACCTCATCTTACTTGGAACTTTAATTAACACTGTTGTTGATACCAGCAGTCAGGAAATCAAGTGGCATATTGCATTTGTAAAGCCTGTAGTTATAGAACGTCACCAGATTATTGGGGAGTAATGATGTCAGTTTGAGGACTAAGGTGCATCTGATTCAGGCCATGGTATTTCTGGTCAATTAGTATGTATCTGAGAGCTGGACAACGAATTGGGATGACAGAAGAAGAATTGATGCCTTTAGGTTGTGGTGTTGGAGAAGAGCACAGAACATCCCATGGACTGCTTAAAAGAATAAATAGCTAGGTCTTGGAGAAGGTGCAGCCAGAGTACTCTTCAGAGATGAGGATGATGAGGCTTTGCCTCACATACTTCAGACATGTTGCTAATTCCTTGGAGAGGGGCATGATGCTCGGAAGAGTAGAGGGTCAGCAAGGGAGAGGAAGAACCTCAACCAGCTGGATTGGGGTGGTGACTGTTGCAATGGGCCCTAATGTGTCAGGAAGTGTGAAGATGGTGCACTTGGGTTGTTTCCAACTCTTTGCTTTTGTGAACAAAGCTGCAGTAAACATGGATGTGCATATATCTGCTTGGGTGGCAGTTATGGTTTATTTAGTGTATATTCTTAGTAGTGGAATTGCTGGGTCAAATGGTATTTCTATCTGTAACTTTTTGAGAAAGTACCATATAGTCTTCCATTGTGGTTGCACCATTTTACACTCTCACCAACAGTGAATAAGGGTTCCAGTTTCTCTGCAACCTTGCCAGTTTCTGTTGTTTGCTGTTCTGTTAAATTTTGCTGTTCTTACTGGGGTGAGATGATATCTCATAGTTTTTTTATTTGCATCTCTTTTAGAACTAGTGATTTTGAATATTTCCTCATATGTTTGTTTGCCATCTGAATGTGTTCTTTGGTGAAGTGTCTGTTCATGTCTTGTGCCCATTTTTCAATTGGGTTGTTTACCCTTATCTTGCTGTGGTGCTTGAGTATTTTATAAATTCTAGATATAAGTCCGTTATTTGACATGTCATTAGCAAATATTTTTTACCAATCTGTGGCTTCACTTTTTACTCTGTTGGAGAAGTTTTTGGATGTGCATAGGGATCTGATTCTTAACAGGTCCATTCATCTATTTTATCCTTTCCTGGTTGTAGATGTTTTAGGACACTTGGAAGATTGTTTATGTTGTGGATTAGGACTTCCAGAGTTCTTCCAAGCTTTTCTTTAATGAAGTTTATAGACCTTGGTTTTAGTCCTAGGTCCATAATTCACTTTGAGTTGGTTTTTGTGTATGGAGTGAGGTGTAGAACTTGTAATTTCTTCTTTTGTGATAGACTGTTCCAATTTTCTACTTCATTCAGTGTCAATTTGTATAGGGAGAGAGCCTCTAGGGAGCACTGGTGGCCTACTTTCATGAAGGTGCTCAATCTCAAAGGCACACAGTTTTCTAAGAATTTGTCTATTTCCTCTAGAATTTCAAATTTGTTGAAATACAGCTTTCCGTAATATATTGTTCTTACCATTTTTCTTTCCATTGATTCTGTTGTCACATCATCCATTTCACTTCTTATTGATTTGTGTCTTCTTTTTTCCCCTTCGTTTGGGTTGAGAATGGTTTGTCATTTTTTTTTTACCCATTTGACTGTGTGTATCACACTAAATTATAAGATAACAGTGAGAAAGATAAAAATCCCGGAATATTATTTCTTCCTTGTTTGTTTTACTCTGGAACTTCCACACTAAAAAGAATAATTTCATATTATAAGATTCACCCATTTTTGGTGTGCAGGTTATATTTTATTAAGAAATTATCACTACAATAAAATTTTAGAACATTTCTGTTGTCCTACTAAAACTCCTTTGTCTATTTACTGTCAGGCCCATTCCTGTCCCTAAAATGAAGTATCACAACTCTCTTGATGGATTTACCAACTCTGGACCATTCATAAACATGTAATCATACAGTTACCAACTCTGGACCATTCATATACATGTAATCATACAGTTACCAACTCTGGGCTGTTCATATGCATGTAATCATACACAGTACATGTTTTTTGTGTCTGACTTCTTTCACTTAGCATAAATGCTTTGAAGATCATTTCTGATGCTGCCTATATCAGAATATCAGTATTTCTTGATATTAATATCACGTTAGCTAAATATACCACATTTTGTTTACTCATTTATTGGCAATTTTACCTACCTTTTTGCTTGTTATAGATGATGTTGCTGTAAACATGTATGTGTAAGTTTTTGTGTGCATACATCTTCATTCCTCTTGGTAAAATATCTGAGAATGAACTTATGATCATATGGTAAATTTACATTTATATAAATATAAGAGAATGAGTAACTTTTTTTATTGAATGACTACACTAGCTTACATCCCTAAAAATAATGAGAATTCTATAGACATTGGTATTAAATGTAAAAATGTGTAGACACAGCAGGATAAGGGTCACTATCTGTAATTAATATCATAAAACAAATATGCATGAATGATTACATGGAAAACCAATATGTTCTGTAAACTTTCACTCAAATTACAGCTTTTTAAAATTATATGAGTAAAATATATACATGAATTAGTATGTGAACTTTCCATTTTCTGCCATTTGTTATCTTGAAACTATCCCGTATCTGTTAAAAGAAAGAAGGGAGAATCATGCATCTGCCACATCCTAGGATTCCTATTTCCACATGTTGTTATTGGGTTAAATAAGGCTTTCTCACCACCCTGCATTCTCATTCAGGGGTGGAGTGCATTGAAAAACCCAGTACCCACCCCTCCTAGCACTCCTAAGAGGCCATATGATGAGCAAAAAACGTTTAACAAATGAAAATTCACTCCTTGGTTACAGAATGAGGAAAGTTAATGCCATTTGTAACAATTATTGACTACTAGATATGCAAATGATTGCATAAAATTTCTAAAATATGCCTGCAAGCTTCTATTATTGATGTGGTACCCCAGGGGTGCACATATGGGTTTAAGTGTCTAAACGGTTTTATTAATTAAATTGCTATGATTTACCTCTCCCATGTTAGCATTTACAGTGTATAAAATAGCTCTACAATTAGAAAATGACATGCTAGTGTGGATTGTTTACTTTTGGGTGCAGTAAATAGATATGTGTGCATATATATTTAAATGTGTGTATAGAAACATATGCATATATATGGACACACAACATACAGACACACACACCACATACATACACAAACTGTGTTTTCTGCAGCCAACACTTATAGCTTACTTTATTTCCAGTCCAAATTAATAGGCAACCTCCAGTGGTGCATTAAATTGCTTTTTTCAGTGGGCGGGGGAGAAAGCTGGGAAGTTTATTGTTCTTGCTGAGGTGTGTGATGGCTTCCATGTGTGCTTGTTTTCCTTTCATAAACAGGAAATTGAAATCGGGATATTTTCTTTTTTTAAAAAATCAGCCTAGAATGTCCCTAAAATGACTGCCACGTTCTAAAATTGTATACCTTTTTATTTGCACAAGAAATCTTAGTGTTATGTGTCGAGCTGCTAACCAAAAGGTGATTGGTTTGACTCCACCAGCTGGTGGCCTAGTGAGTAGGGAGTTGTGCTGCCAACTCAAAAGTGGATGGTTTAAATCTGCTAGCTGCTCCTCAGGAGAGAAATTAGCAGTCTCCTTCCCTGTGCTTTGTTGTTGTGTGTCATCAAATCAGAGTTGACCCATAGCTGACCCTCAACTGGGTTTTTCACAGGCAATTAATTGCACAGGAGGAAATTGCTCATCCTGCTCCTTGCAGAGCAGCTGGTGGATTTGAACCAAGTGTCTTAAGGATTGCAGCACAGGTCCTTATCACTAGGCCACCCGAGCTCTGAAAACTTGTTGGAGAGTCAGCTCTGAGTCAGTAAGTTCAGACTTGATGACAAAGAGTTAACTTTAGCCGAGTTGAGTTGAACAGCACCATGGGAGAAAGAGGAAGCTGTCTCATTTTGTAAAGATTGTTGTTGTTGTGTACTGTCAGAAAGGACAAACAGCTGACTCCCTGGTGGGTTTTCAGAGACAGAAATCATACCCCTCCTTTTCCCACAGAGCAGCTGGTGGCCTTGAACCATGTGACTTTGGGATAGTAGAGCAGCTTCTTGCCACTAAGCCACCAGAGCTCTGTAGAGATTACAGCCTCAGAAATCTAATCGTCACTGTGAGTCAGAATCAATTAAATGACAGTGGGTTTGGGTTATTTTTCATTCCTGATTTACATACATTTTTGAAGGTATAGTTGTTGTTGTTGTTGTTGTGTGCCATCGAGTCGTTTCTATGTACAAGAGCTCTAAACGCTGTTCTATC
>NW_006399821.1:15938606-15939318 GCF_000299155.1 Elephantulus edwardii
GGGGAGGGGAGAGGGGAGAGGGAAGACGGGAGAGGAGAGAGGAGAGAGAGAAATGTAATTGAAAGGAAAAACTACCCTTTTCTTTGCTCCTCTTTCTATATAGGAACTTAGAAGAAAGAACTTATATCCAGTATTTTCGTGAGCATCTCACATGGCTGTGACAGTATCGTTATCTGAAGTTCTAAAAGCCAAAATGAAGATGTACTTTCTGATATCATGGAGGAGATTGAAGCACTTTATGATGATTAGCAAGGTAATTACCCTAGATCACTTCTTTTTTTTCTTTATAAGAAATGTCTTTTCCTAGATTCCTTCTTATGCCGAGATAACATTCAAGTAATTCAACAAATAATCTCTACAAAACCAATACATTTGAAAAGACAGAAGAGTTAAAATAATAGATCAAGTTAAATTATCAGTTGTCATCAAGAGTTCTCTTTCCATTTTGGGGTAAAGTACTTGACTTAGGATGTACAGGAGAATATCAAGGTTGGCTTTTCACATTTTGCTAGGAACATCTACATAAATAGATACTGTTATAGATCCTGTTTATTTTACAGTACGTATCTGTTGAAATCCTAGCCTTTCTACCAGTAAATTCTTCTCATATGTTGTTGTTGTTGTTATGTGCCGTCGAGTTGCTTGAGACTTATAGCGACCCTATGTACAACAGCCCTAAACTCCGCTCTGTCCTGTGCCAATCGCACCGTCT
>NW_006399821.1:15942051-15946655 GCF_000299155.1 Elephantulus edwardii
TCCAAGGACCAGTCCCTCCTTGCAACATACCCGAAGTATGTCAGATGAAGCTTCAGAATCCTTGGCTCGAAGGAGCATTCTGGCTTCACCTTCTCCAGGATGAACCTGTTTGTTCTCCTGGTAGTCCATGGTATATTCAACACTCTGCTCTAGCACTACAGCTCAAAAGCATCAATTCTCTTTCTAGCAACCCTATTCACTGTCCAACTCTCTGATTCATAGCATGTAATTGCGAAGAGTAGAGCCTGGATCTGGCGCACTTTAGTCTCCAGTCTGACATCGTTGATCTTCAGTACTCTTGAGAGGTCCCTCACAGCCGACTTTCCCAATGCAATTCGTCTCTTGATTTCCTGGCTGCTGTTACCAAGAGTGTTGATTGTGGAACCAAGCAAACTAAGACTGTTAACTATCTCAATCTCTTCACCATCCATACTGATGCTGCCAATTGGTCCAGTGGTGAGAATCTTTGTTTCCTTGATGTTGATCTTCAATCCATATAGGAGGTTGCAGTCCTTGATCTTCTGCATCAAGCGGTTCAGGTCCTCCTCGGTTTCAGCAAGCAAAGGGTAGAATACATAGTTGCCTGTGCTCTAGAGGGAGTTCTGGTAGTGTAATCTGTAGGGAATTGTGCTGCTAACTCCTTTCTGGAGATTTGAATCAACCAACATTTTCACGGGAGAAAGATGTACACTCTCTCAGCCTCAGAAAAGCACTGGAGGGTCAGCTATGAATTTAAGAGTTTGAGTTGGTTAGATCAGATTTTTAAGTACACCCACATAAAAAGGTTGAATGCAACACACCAAAAGATTATCAAGCCTTAGATTGAAAGAATTTGGGGAGTTGTATGTGCTCACATATCTCATATTTTCCTGTATCATTTAAGCACTCTGTATGAATGAATGAATCAGTCAATCAATCTCAAATCCCTTTTATCCCTGGAGGCAAGAAATAATTTTAAGTCTTTCTTAACAGAGATAGTAGGGAAGAAATGGTAAAATAATCATTAAAGTATTAAAATACTGCATTTCAGAAAAGAGATTTATACCAATAACTATATTTGTGGTTCAGTGATATAATTTCACCTTCCATGCAGAAGAGCTGGGCTTGATTTCTGGCAAATGAACCTTAAGTGCAGCATCACCTGTCTGTTATTGGAGGTGCGTGTGCTATCATGATGCTGACTACACATAAGTGGAGTTTAAACAATAAAATGAACAAAGGGAAAAGCTTAGTGACTGTTTTCCTCCCTAAAGAGAAATCAATGAGAACTATTTATCAGAAGAATTTTATGGCGATCAGGCAGGATTTCATTCCACTCTATATGTACAGAATGGCATAACAGATGGTTTGGGGAGTTTGGGGGTGGGACTCCACTTTTAGGGTTGTCATGAGTTGGAATTGCCTTGCTTTTACCCTCAGTGCTGAACCCAACGTCTTTCTTCTAGAGTTGTGCATTCTCTTCCCTCAACCACTGATAATTACTTAATCAGAAGTGACCTGGAAGGATTTGGAAAGCTTACAAAGTTTTTTGGGCTTGGGAGCTTTTCTTCTCTTTCCTGAATCAACACTGTTTGTTGGAAGCCCCCTGCCAGAACTTCTAAACACAGAACTTAGACTGTGTAACAATATGTTTGAGAGTCATTTAAAAATGAGTAATTTCCTTCCCTACCATTAAACCTTGCTCATATCAGAACACATTGTTTACTCCTCATAATTTCCCCAGTTTGAAAGCCTTTATCCTCGCCAAGCAGAAGCAGAGTTACCATGTGTTTGTAAAAGGGTGACCAGCACACATAGCCTCAAGATAATAATGAAATGCCAAGTTCCAAATCTAAGCTTTGCACACAGCCAGCTGATACTGAAAGACATGACTTCCTAAACACTGTTGTTGTTGCCCTGGACAGTAATTATTTGCACCATAGTTTACCCAGGTGGTGGTGTTAGGTAGTTTTGAGTCCACTTTGATGCCTAAGATCTTTCTTCCAGTAGGACTTAAGAAATATATTTCCTTTTCCTTTTTTGAAGATGGTGTTAGTGGTGTTAATAAGACAACTGCTTTCCATCCTTGGGACTAAATTATTGGTGTCCTAGTTCTCCAAGAGAAAGTGCAAGCTGGCTTCTGGCCCATAGTGGAGACATTAATCACTCAGGTGTTTTCAATTAAAATTAGTAGGTCAAGATAGCAAAGGGAAGCTCCAACAGTTGCCCTTTCAGCAGTACCTGAACAATTGTGTGGCTGGAATTATGCACCAGCTGAGCACAGCAGCCATGCTCAAACAAAAGCAAAGGAAAGGGCTTTTTGCTCATTTTATTTAGCCAGGCATGAGATCTGGGTTACCTGAAACAATCTGCCCTTCACAAACTCATTTCATGTCATTAAGTACATTCTGCTTTCTCTTTGGATCCCTGGGTAGCACGAATAGTTAAAGGCTTCACCTGTAACCAAAAGACTAAAGGTCCAAGTCCACTCAGAGGTGCCTCAGAAGGGCCTGGTGCTCTGCTTCTGAAAATTCAGCTGTTAAATTCTAGCTTTAATGTGTCATGTTTACAGTGATAAATGGCATAGGGGCAAGAATAAGCATGAACAAGGAAAAACTGGCTTATGGACAGATAACAGAATGCCTTTGAACTTAGCACAACCAAATTTAAGTACTGTATGTAATGCATGCAGTAGGGGAAAAATGTCTCTAGGTGGGAGAGTATGAATCTATCTTTGAGTATAAGAATATAAAACTCCTCTGGTGGAAGATCTATCAACAATCTGCGATATGCAGATGATCCAACCCTGCTTGCTGAAACGGAGGAGGACCTGAAGCGCTTGCTGCAGAGGGTGAAGGACTGAAGCCTCCAATATGGATTGAGGCTCAATGTCAACAAGACAAATATTCTCACCACTGGGCCAATCGGCAGCATCAGGTTAGATGGTGAAGAGATTGAGATGGTTCACAGTTTCAGTTTGCTTGGCTCGACAGTCAACACTCTTGGCACCAGCAGCCAGGAAATTAGAAGGCATATTGCCATAGGAAAGTCTGCTGTTGGGCCTCTCCAAAATACTGAAGAGCAATGGTGTCTCTTTGGAGACTAAGGTGCGTCTGATACAGGCCACGGTCTTAGCTATCACTTTGTTATGCATCAGAGAATTGGACAATGACTAAGGAGAATAGAAGGAGAATTGATGCCTTTGAGCTGTGGTGCTGGAGAAGAGTATTGAGAATACCATGGACAGCTAGAAAAACAAACAGATTCATCCAGGAAAGGGTCAAAGTGGGCAGCTCCTTGGAGGCAAGGATTCTAAGGCTCCATCTAACATACTTTGGACATGTTGTAAGGAGAGACAGGTCCTTGGAGAGGGACATCAAGCTTGGTAGGGTGGATGGACAGTGCAGGAGGGGAAGGCCCCCTATGAGGTGGATTGATTCAGTGATTGGGGTAATCGGGATGAGTGTATCGGAGATGGTGTGATTGGCACAAGACAGAGCAGAGTTTAGGGCTGTTGTACATAGGGTCACTATGAGTCGCAAGCGACTTGATGGCACATAACAACAACAGACCTTATTTGATCTTGCTATGCAGATGGACAGGACTGTGAGATTGGGGCTTGTTGGCCTATCCGTAAGGGGACTGGCCAGTCTCAACAACCTAGAAGAGGATCAGCTAGTCTTGCCAGTAAATTGAACCATTCTAGCTGTAGAAAATGAGATCTTTCTCCAGTAGAAGAAAGAATTCTTCCCAACAGCCAGAGAAGAGAGAACTCCCCTGACCCAGTGAAATGTAAGACAAGTTCTGCGAGGACAGCAGCAGCAATAGCTAAACTAGAGAATTGATGTGAGATGGGGATATGCTACGGGGGAGGGGGAAGACAGTATTAGCAGGACTGAGAACTTGGGAATACTTTGAGCCATGAGGCTCGAGGCTGAGGTGCCTGTACACATATTTTGGAAGCTGTTGTGACAGTATTTTGTTGTTAATCTGAATTATAACCTTTGACTCCCCCAGTATGGTTCTGTGTGTTCTGTGAATTATCACTCAGGATTTGTACCCAGCTAAGTGTTAAAATGGGTGTTGAGATGAGTAGGAAGAGACATGGAGCTTGGGGAACATGTCTAACCTCATGGGAATTAGTTTTGTGTAATTGATGCTGTGGATGGGGATAGTTACCCCTGTGAAGTTGGTCAAGGTCAGACATGGCCCTCCTCACATGGCCCTTTTTCTTTTTTACAGAGTGGGGGAGACTAATCACGGATGAAATTTGGCTTTTCAACTTTGAGGAAGGCCATTTGGTTTTGGAATAGGAGCAGTGCATAACAACAATAAATAAAATTAATTGAGAACTGTATCACAAGTGTTATACCAGAGTCTTTCACACTAATAGCTCTATTATGTAGATAAAATAATTACCTCTAATTTATAGCAAATACAAGAAAAAACAATAAAAAAATCTTGAATATTAAAGGTGGTTTTGTTAGATGCAGTTGAGTCAGCACCAACTCATAGGAAAACAAACAGATTCATCTTGGAAAGGATTAAACCAGGCTACTCCTTGGGGGCAAAGATTCTGGGGCTTCGTCTGACATACTTTGGACATGTTGTAAGGAGAGACAGGT
>NW_006399821.1:15946762-15948028 GCF_000299155.1 Elephantulus edwardii
ACGGCACATAACAACAAACAACAACAAAGTTGTGCTTAAAACTGTAATAGATATCATCAGAATAGGATCTGAACATCAACTCTGTGGACTATATTATATCCATTGGCTCTTGTGGTCCTCAAGACTATGGTCTCACAGCCCCAGAAACAGCAAACTAGAGTTTTTTGTTATGATTAAGATTACATATATGCTATTGTCTTTACTTTACACATAGGTACATAGATAGGTAGGCTGAGTCGGTTCCTGTTCAACAGCAAGGAACATAATAATAATAATATGAATATAGAACTATCAGCTGCCGAACACAAGCTCAGTTATGAGTGTAGTCCTTTATATCTTTCCATGAGTGTCTTGTTTGTCTGCCTATATATTTGCTGTTTATTGCATTTTTTGTATACCTTTTTGAGGCTTCCCTTTTAATTTTTTAACAGGTTTATTTTTCAATGTATATTTCTCTTACACTTAATTTCATTGACATTATCTTTCATACAATCATTCATATATATTGGATTAAAAAAATTAATCCTCATTGGACTATGCCAACCATTATCCTGTCTTTTCAGGTCCCCACCAGATCTTTCCCATTTCCTTTCTCCCCTCCCTCCACCCACCAAATCGTGCAAATCTGTGATTTCCTCCATACCCATCCACACCCTACTCCACCTCTTCCCCCTTTTGGCCCCCATACACATTTTACTAGTTAGTCTTCTACTTTTTACAAAAATGGTCTTTGTTTTTATGAGACTGAGTTAGTTAATTGAGTATAATATTCTCCAGACTCTCCCAAGTTATGTGGTAATTTCATAATTGCTGCTCCTGAGTGCTGTATAATATTCTGTTGTGTGAGTGTACTACAATTTCTCAATCCATTCAGTTATGGTCTGACATTTGGGTTATTTCCATATCCTTGCAATTGTCAATAATGTTGCTATGAACATTAGGGGACAAGTCTCATTTGTGTCTCAGTTCTCATTTCCTTGGGTTATATTCCTAGTAGTAGAGTAGCTGGGTCATACAGAATTTCTATGTTCAGCTTTTTGAGAAAATACCAAACTGCCTCCAAGAATGGTTGTACCATTTTACAATCCCACCAGCAAGCAGCATATGAGAGTTCCCATCTCTCCACATGCTCTCCAACATTCATTGTATGTTGTCCTGCTAACTTTGCTACTGCTACTAGGTTGAGATGATATCTCATTGCAGTTTTGAATTGCATTTCTCTTATTGCCAGTGATTTTGAGCATTTCTTCATGTGTCTGTTGTTCA
>NW_006399821.1:15949628-15951056 GCF_000299155.1 Elephantulus edwardii
TCTGCCTTTTGAAATTTTTTGTCTTTTACTTTAGGATTCTTTCCCTTTGTTTTGGCTTATGGATGCTCTAGTGCAGTTTTCAGAGTTTCAATTTTGGTTTTTACTTTCCCATCCGTGTTGTAACTTTCTTTTTCTTTCTTCAGAGATGATATCCTTGATGTTATCCCATAGCTAATTTGGTCTTTGAGATCTAGGATTCAGTATTTCCACCCTATTCTTGAAATGCGTTCTAAATTCAGGTGCGATAGACTTAAGGTTATGTTTTTATTTTTGTAGACTTGTTTTAATTTTCGTCAACTTCAGTTTTAACTTGCAAATGAGTAACTGATGATCTCTTCCATTCAGTGCCTATCCTCATTTTGACTACTGGTATTAAGCTTCTTGAGTGGTTCTTTTCACAGATGTAATCAATCTGATTCCTGTGAATTGTGGTGTTGGAGAAGAGTACTGAATATCCTACAGGCTATGAAGGGAATAAACAAGTTTGTCTTGGAGGAAGTACAAGCAGAGTGTTAGTTGGAGGCAAGGGTGGTTAAGCTTGATCATATATATTTTGGGTATGTTTTCAGGAGGGACCAGTCCTTGGAAAAAGACATCATGGTGGTACAGGAGGAGGGTCAACGAAAGAGAGGAAGACTTTAAACAAGGTTGACATAGTTACTCTAACAGTGAGCTGGAGTACATCAGACATTGTGAGGATGACACAGAATAAAGTAAGTTTCAAATACATTGTTCATAGTGTCACTGAGTCATAGTCTACTTGATGTAACCTAATAACAACAACAATAGCAACATCATTATCTATTTACTGTTTACTCTCATTTACCTTCCTTACTTTCCCTGTTATCATAAAATATTATCCTCTCTGTGTATAAACCTTTTGTTAGCTTTTTTATAATAGTACCTTAATGCTTTATTTATCCTTTTGAGACTGATTGACTGCATTTAGCATATCTTCTAGACTCATTCAGAGTATGCAGTGCTTCCCAAATTCTTCACTGTTGCATAGGATTCCATTGTATTACTTTACTTATTCTATTCATTCATCTCTTGATAGACACTTGTGTAGTTTTCATCTCTTTGATGTCATATATAAAAATACCTTCTTCTCATACTTGTTTGAGGTTTAATCAAGATGTTTCTAAAGTTCTTGCCTAGTATCTAGCACACTGGAGGCAAGAAATACCTACCTCCACTTTTTAAAATAATTTGATTAAAGAACCACATTTTATTTGAGTAGTGAGAAGGAAAAAATATTTTAGGCTGAGGATACATATTGAACAAAGATTCTGGCTTGGACAACTGGTGGATCCTGATTCTATTCAATAAGGAAAGACCTAGCTATGTTGGTTTGGAGAAACAAAATTATGTTGCATCTTGATTAAGTTTGAAGTGTCATAATACTCTGTGTGTGTGTGTGTGTGTGTG
>NW_006399821.1:15951156-15953478 GCF_000299155.1 Elephantulus edwardii
CCCCCTATGACTCACCCTTCCTTTTGAATTCCAGTTATTTTCTACCATTGAGATACTTGAAGATTACTTTTTACTTTGTCACTTTCTTACCAGTCCTTCTGTTTCTCTTGGACTTTCCCTCATCTTTGTTCTAACATCAGCACAGACAAACATATAACATAAAATTTATGAGGTTGTTTTCTGCCTATTTATGTCTTTCACTTTTGATTTTAAGCGACTTGAAGACAAGGGTCTATATTGATCATTATCACACCAAGAGTTAGGTTTTCTGATTCTGATGTCAGTTTTGGTACCATTGAAGAAGGCACCGAGGCTCAAAGACCTTGGAGAAGATTAGCAAGTTCCCTCCAGAGCAAGTTGTCACAGACAGACAAAATAGCTAATAGCGCCAGGTTTATTAGTGAAACAAGACACATATACAACCAACCAAACTCAACACGCTATTTTGAGAGTCCCACCAGTGAGAAGGGACTAGGGGCAGAGTTCTAATATTTGTAGGCTCATCTCCAAATATTAACATTCTTGCCTTTCTAATTGGTGGTGAAAGGCAACTCTTTTTTGCATGGTGATCACAGGTGTTCTCCATGATCATGGGACTTACTGTATTTCCCCAAGGTTGTGGCACCTCCAGTTCCAAACATAGAAGTATGGAGTGAGGATGGTGGAGTGTTTGCCCAAGTTTGCTGCAATTTTTGCTAACCCAGTTCTGCTTTCCTACTCCTCTTTTGGACCCTTGTCCTCTTGCTTTCTTTGTTTTCTCAATTCTAACACCAAGCATAATACCTAGAGGATGTGTCATATGACTATCTTTCAGTAAATCATAAATAAAAGGTGATTGTTGTTAGGTGTCTTTAGATCAGAACCCAATGAATCACAATAGAATACTGTTCAGTATATGCTAGAATATGAGCCTCTTTTTGTATTGAGTGAGTCCTGACTGAGATAAAAAGCCAAAATTAGGAAATTAAAATATTTGACTTGTGCTTTTACAGTTTACTAAAACACATGATTTCTTACAAATTCAACTAAATCACCTAAAGGAGGCATATTCCCAAAGTTCTTATCTTGCTCACTTGAAAAAACAGTGCTGGGTGCTATGAAGAAACAGCTTATAGAGGAATATGAAAACTGAAACAAAGACAACTACAAATGAAGAAAGGAGAGATTCTCCAAGTGCGAAGAATCATGTCTAAAGGTAAATATATTTTAATAGAAACTTTCTGAAGGCAAGACTTCCACTGAAGAAAGAGATTCTTAGGGTGAAATGGGAACAACCCAAATGCTTATCAAGGAACAAATGGATAGATAAACTATGATGCATTTACATAATTGAGCACTACGCAGCATTGAAAAACAAAGAACTTGGAAAACACTGCTTAGACGAGTCTAGAGGATATTATGCTGAGTGAAATAAGTCAGTCACAAAAGGGTATATATTGTATAAGGCGATTGTTATAAAAATTAAAGAAAGGTTTAGGTATGGAGAGGAAGAGTCCAATATGGTTACCAGGGAGAGGGAAGAGAATATATAATTAATGGATAGAGAATGACCACTTTATTGGAATAGGTAAAGGGAAGGATAATGTAGAACGAATGGGCTATCAAACAGTGTACATATTATAATAAACATTATAAAACAAAGTATATATGACAGATTAGAGGTAAAAACAACCCACACAATTTGCTCTTAAACTTTCACACAAATCACGTTAAAAATATTTTTAAAATTCCAGTTCTTGGAGGAAAGGCAGAAAATATCTTGCACAACCATTGTATACTGCATAGTTGCAGATTTCTATGTTGTAGGGCTTTGTTTGGAATTTGCACAAATTTGCTGTTGATTATCTCCATATCCTGACTTGTGAGATAATTTTCTGTACCCATATTTCTATGAAATACGTTGCTAGAAATAGAAATACAACTTTGGAAATCTATCAGAACTTCAAAATTTGCAATGTCATTTAAAAGACCTTTCTTGATGTTGTCACAGGAACAATTTAGAGTAGCCTTCAATTATGGTTTTGTTCTTATTATATGCCTTCAAGTCTCCTGTGACTCATAACAACCCTACGTACAACAGCTCTGAACCCTGCTCTATTCTGAGCCAACCTTATTGTCTCTGACACACCTGTCCCCACTACCCCATTCTCTAAGTCAATCCTTCTCATTTAAGGTCTTCTCATCTTGTGCTGTCCCTCTACCCTCCCAAGTATAATGTCCCTTTCCAAGGACTGGTCCTTCCTTGCAACATGCCCAAAGTATGTCAGACAGAGCTCCAGAATCCTTGCCTCAAAGGAGAAGCCTGGTTTCATGCTCTCTAGG
>NW_006399821.1:15953773-15956042 GCF_000299155.1 Elephantulus edwardii
GTGTTGATTGTAGAGCCAAGCAAACTAAAGCTGTTAACAAGTTGTGCCAAGAAATCTGGAGGACAATTACCTGTAAAGTCTTACCTGTTATAAAATTATAGCAATGTTATGCAAGAAAGAAAAAACACTGCTCTATGTACTTAGAAGGTGACAAAATAACACTAAAAGCTTCTAGCAAATCTTTGCATTTTGAGGATCTTAAGAGCCTTTTCTTTTGTATGAGCACAAACAAGTGTTCTGGGGTCCCCATTCTTCTCAAAATTAGCCACAATTTGTTGTGGTCCACACAGTCAAATGTCTTTGCATAATCAATGAAACAAAGAAAGGTATTCTTTTGATATTCTCTGTTTCAGCTAGGATCCATCTGACATTGTTTATAATGTTCCTAGTGCCACAGCCTCTTCCAAACCCAGCGTGCACATCTCACAGTTCTTTGTCTATGTACTGTCCCTATAATTTTTGGATAATCTTGAGTAGGATCTTGCTTGTGTGTGATATTAATGATATATTGTGGTGGTGGTGGTGTTATGTGCCACTGAGTCGCTTGCAACACATAGTGACCCAATGTACAACAGTCCTAAACCACGTTCCAAATTTATTGTCTCTGACACACCTATCCCCATTGCTCCAGTCACTGAATCAAGTTATCTCATCGAGGGTCTGCCTTTCTTGTGCTATGTTAGTATTTCAGAATTTTCACATTCTCTCAGATAACCTTTTTTTTGAGTTGAAATAAATATGGATCTCGCTCAGTCAGTTGATGAGGAAGTTATCCTTCAGATTTCTTGACACAATCTAGTGAACGTGTCAAGGGCTGCATCTGTTTGTTGAAATATGCCAATCGGTATTGCATCAATTGCTGGGGCCTTTTTTCCTTTTCTTTGCCAATTCCTTCAGAGTACTTTGAACTTCCTCCTTCATTAACCATTACCTCTTGATCATATGTAGTTTCATGAAATTCTTCTGTGCCAGCAAGGCTTTCTGGTACAATGACTCTGTGTACTCCTTCCATTTTCTTTTAATGCTTTCTGGATCATTCAACACTCCACCCATATCATCCTTAAGTATTGCAACTTGTGCCTTGCATTTGTTCTTCAGTTCTTTCAGCTTAAGAAATGCAAAGCGAGTTCTTCCCTTTTGATTTTCTGACTCCAGTTCTTTGCACTTTTCATTACAATACTTCGTTTTGTCTTCCTGTGCTGCCTTTTCTTAACTCCTTGATTTCTTCCTAGTGCTTTGGCTTTTCAGAGCCTCTCCTAACAAACACTGTGGTCTTTTCTTTTTCCTCTACCTTCATAATAACCTTTTACATTCTTCATGAGTGATATTCTTGATATCCTCCCACAGCTCATCTGGTCTTCTCTCATTAGTGTTCAGGGCCTCAAACCTCTTCCTGAGATGGTTTTTATATTCAGATGGCATAGTCTCAAGTTTCAACCTTTGGTTCTTGTGGATTTGATTTAATTTTCTTTAGCTTCAGTTTGAACTTGTTTATAAGTAGTTGATCATCTGTTCCATAATAAACACCTGGTCTAGCTTTCTCAGCTGATACGGAAATCTACAATAATTTTTTTGACAGATGTAATCAATCTGATTCCTGTGTAGACCATTAAGTGAAGTCCATGTGTATAGTCATCATTTGTGTTTCTTGTAAAATATTTTCAGTGAATAAATTAATGATTGTACAGAATTCTATCTAGCGCCTCATTTCTTTCACCAAGTCCATGTTTTCTGACTACTAATCCTTTCCCCCCTGTTCCCAGCTTTTGAATTCTAGATGCCCATTATTAATGCATCTTGGTTGCATAATCTATCAATTTCTGACTGAAAAAGTTGGTAGAAGTCCTCTATTCCCTCCTATTTGGCTCTGGTTCTTGGTGCATATATTTGAATTATATTGATATTAACGAGTCTTCGTTGTCTCAGTATGGATATTTTCCAGTCACTCACAACATTATATTTCAAGATGGGAAGAAGTCCTCAGAACAGAGCAAGAAACTACTGCACAGTTCAAAATAAAAAAGGTGTACATAAGGGATACATCCTATATCCATATGTTTTCAATATATGTGGATAAGATCACTTGGGAAGCTGGACTTTTTTAGGAGAAATATGACATCAGGATTGGTGGAAGACTCATCAACAATTTATGCTATGCAGATGATACAACCATACTTGCTGAAACTGCTGAGGCATTTGTTGCAGAAAGCCAAGGACTGCAGCTTTCAATATAGATTGAAGCTCAACATCAAGAGAACAAAGAAGGTGA
>NW_006399821.1:15957037-15965610 GCF_000299155.1 Elephantulus edwardii
CTCCTCCCCTATAATTTACAGCCTCAGAAAACTTGCTGAAAGGACAGGAATGAGAGAAGAGTGTTATTCAAAAGGCTGAAGGTTAAAACCCACAAGGTGCTCCATGAGGGCAAATTGGCAGTCAACTCCAATAAAGATTTATAGCCTCAGAAACCAGACAGAATGTTCTAGGAGAAGGAATTTTCTTCTTCTTCTTCTTCTTCTTTTTTTAGAAGAAACCTTCTTAAAGGCAGTAGGTTTCTTCAGATTATTACATTCTAATGAGAAGAATGGCTCCTGCAAAAATCCATATATTGAGGTATTGGATCCTTCCAGAGGAATTAAGTAGGAGCCTGTCCCAGAATGCAAAAGCAACTTTTTAGAGGTGGCAAGTCACTTTGGAAAGGTAGGTGGTTAGCTGCCAGTCAAGCCAACTTCCAACTCATGGCCACTCTATGTGTGACAGAACTAACAGATGTTAGGTCTTATGTCTTCCTCAGGAGTGTGACAGAGCTTTGTGGTTTCATTGGCTGGTTTTGAGAAGTAAGTCACTAGACTTTTCTTCCTACATTTAGTATGGTAGTTCTACTGAAACAGTTCAACATCACAGCAACACATAAGCCTTCCCTGACATTCTCACCTGTGTTCAAAGATCCACCCTCTGCCACTCTCCCAGCTGAGAATAGGACCAAGGTCTCTCATATGGTAAGTGAAAATTCGACCACTGATCCACCAGTGCCCACTTAGAAAGGGCAGCTGCTTAAAAATAAGTCTCAGATTTGTGTTCTCTGCTTCTGGGAGCTTGTAGAAAAAGCCCTAACTAGAAGACATTCGCTACTGAAATTCAGAAAGGTAAATTTCCCAAGGACTCCTAAAACACCTCTTGCTTTCTATATTTATATTTTTCTCTGAAAAATAAATGCCTTTTTGCATTATTTAAATAACATATAATTAAGTACTGAGAGCTCTCTGTAACTTGTGCATGAAAGTCCAGCCAGTGAGGTTTGCTGGCCTGCGGGGCTGCGGGAAACACCATGGAGGGGAGCTGGAACAATAGCGCAAGAGACAGACAGGGACCAAGGGCAGGCAGAGGGAGAGGAGGTGTTTAACATTCAGAATCTGTCCACAGCCGATAATTTATTGGAACTCATCTGTAACAAGGCCTGGCACTGATTTATAAGTTGATTTGAAAAATAAATAAAAGTGATAGAAACCTGCATTTGGTTTTAATGATAGACTGTTGCAGCGTGAAAAGTGAGGATATGAAACATTGCAAGGAAATTAGATATTATACCCTGAAGACAATTGCAGCTACCAGCCCATTAATTGTTAGATATTTATTATTAAAAATTTCTTTTCATGAGTGACTGCAGAATATTTGTGCTACTCAAGCTGTTGAGTTCTGACATGAAGTGTGGGAAACATTTCTCTGTGTGTGTGTGTGTGTGTGTGTGAAAGAGAGAAGGCAACTGACCAGAACAGGTGATAGACTGACTATTTACTGCAAAAACAAACATAGAAAGTCTGCCTCCTGAACAATATAGAAGAGGGCCATGGACACTGGAACAAATATCCTTTCTGAAAACACAATTATTATTACTTTAGTCCAGGTAGGAGATGAATATAAATGTAAGTTGGACCTTACTACATGAGGGGAAAATAAATTCTAAACTTACCTACAATTGCAACCCATAGGAACCTACCATATGAATGCAAAATATAATTTTATTTTTACATGAACACTTAATTTTTAGTATTTTCTGTGTTCTGGGAAGATCCAGGAAGCTGTTACTTGAGCATAACATGGTTTAGATTATTATACAGAACTGGTATACCAAAAATAGACATATATCCTTCCAAATTATACATTTTTTAAGAAAAAAGAGGAAGTATTTTATTAACTGGAAATTATTCATCCTTGTATGCTGGTATGCAAATGCTTTTCAATCAACTTTTTAAAAATCTGCCTAAAATTTTGTTTTTGTGGTGATTATAATTATACACACACACACACACACACACACACACACATACACATACATAATTTCTCTGGTGGCCTAGTTGCAAGAAGCTGTACTGTAATCATGAAAGCACACGGTTCGAATCCACTATCTGCTCCACAGGAGAAAGATGGACAGTTCCCTCCCATGTGATTAACTGCCTCTGAAAACCCACCAGAGGGTCAGCTATGGGTCTGTTCTGACTCAACAGTTCAAAATAACAACAAATATGAATATATGTGTATATTTTTGTGTGTATATATATATGTTATTGTTATGTGCCATCGAGTCACCTGTGACTCATAATAACCCTAAATTCTGCTCTATCCTGTGTCAATCCCATTGTCTCTAACACACCTACCTTCATTACCCCCGTCACTAAATCAATCTGTCTCATCCAGGGTCTTCCTTTCTATGAAAAACCACTAGAGATTCGGCTATGAGTTGATTCTGAATCAGCAGCACAATCAACAGCATAACAGCAACAGATAGAGGTAGAGATAGAGATAGAGAGACAGAGAGAGAGAGAGAGAGAGAGCTAGAGATAGGTGAGATATAGATAGAGATAGATATATAGATAGATATATAGATAGATATATAGATAGATATATGCATATATACCAGGCAGGGTTTTGTTCTGATGTAAATGGAGTTTTATGAGTTAAAAACCAATATAGCCCACATGATGGCATTAACAATAGCAATTGACTCAAGCATGTTTTGGAATCTAGAAATCCTGTAAATAGCGTGGGAGAAGTTTGCTCATCTCTCTCCCTCTGAGTCACTGGTCGATATGAATTGGCAGAAAGTTATTACCTTTGGGCAGCATAACTTCCTATGGACTACTCCACCAAAACATCCTGAGACACACACACAGACAGAGAGAGAGAGAGAGAGAGAGAGAGAGAGAGAGAGAGAAAGCTTTAGTGATTCAGTGAGTAAGAAGTTGCCCTGGCAACCCAAAGGCATGCAGTCTGAATCCACAAGCTGTTCCAAAGAGAAAGATCGCCAATCTCCTCCTGTGCGATTCACTGACTCTAAAAATTCACTGATGGGTTAGCTGTGCTTCAGTTCTGACTTGATGATTGTTTTTGTTGTTATGTGTCATCAAGTCACCTGCAACTCATAGCAACCTATGTACAATAGCTTTGAACCCTACCCTATCCTGAGGCAGTCTCACCCACTCCAACACACCTACCCTCATTAACCCATTACCCCAGTTGTTGTGTCAATCCAGCTCATCTGGAGTCTTCCTCTCCTGCACTGTCCCTCCACCCTTTCAAACATGATGTACTTCTCTAAGGACTGGTCCCTCCTGGCTATTTGCCCAAAGTATGTGAGACTTGCTTCCAAGAAGAAACTTGGTTTCATCTTCTCCAAGACAGACCTGTTTGTTCTCTTGGCACTATACAGTATGTTCAGTACTCTTTTTCCAGTACCACAACTCAAAGGGATTGGTTTTCCTTCCATCACCCTTAGTCATTGTCCAGCTCTTTGATGCAGAGCAAGTAGTTGCAGAGACCATGGCATGGATCAGGCCACCATAGTCGCAACACTGGTATCACTACTTTTTAGGACTTTGGAGAGGTCCTTGACAACATTTCCCCAATCTAATTTGTCTTTTTATTTCCTGACTGCTGGTTCCAAGAGTGTACACAATTGTGTATGTAAATAAATACTTGTTGTTTATCATATAGTGTCACGTTGGATCAGACACATGGCTGAACCCCCAGCAGATTTTCAGAGTCATTTAAGTCACATGGGAGGAGATCATCCAGGAGAGCACCTGGTGGATTCTAGCTGCATACCTTTGGGTTGACGGCACAACTCTTTACCACCAAGTCAAGATAGATAGATAGATAGATAGATAGATAGATAGATAGATAGATAGATAGATAGATAGATAGATAAACAGAGACAGAGCTATGAGTTAGCAGAAGGAAGCTCTGGTGGCATATTGTTGGTAACTCAAATGGCCTGCCTCTCAAGTAGTTTGAATCCAGATCAACAATCTCCTCCCATGCCATTTAAAACATCCAAAAATCCACTGAAGGGTCAGCTATGAGTCATTTCTGATTTGACAGCAATGCATGTGTGTGTATATATAGATATATACTGCATGAGCAGTATTTGTTTCACTTTTTACAGTGCAGTGGGAAAGCACACAGTGACATTATCTCCATAGCACAGAGTTAGAATAACAAATACAGGTTCAGGAAAATAGTATATGTAATTGTGATGACTTGATGTGACTCAAAGTTCTATCCTCAGCCTTCTTCACTTTCTGTCTCTGCAGTTCCCTTTGGTGCTTTCAGGGCCCATACTGCTTCACCTCTGTGGGTTATTCCAAAATGTTTCTTTCTGGCCATTGAAGCTCAATCTCTCATGATATTGTTTTTAGGTGATTCCAACTAATGATGACCTCATCTTGTCACAACCCAGACCAAAACTGTCACTGTGTTCCCAAGTCAAATCTCATCCTTCTTGCTTTTTTATTTAGGTAGACCAATGTCCTGGATTTAGAAAAGCACATTCTTGTCGTGGGTTAGCAAACAGCCCCTCTTTAGTTGTCCCCAAAGGCCTGATACCCAGTATATGATGATTCCTATGTGGAAATGGAAAATTTTCTGTCAAGATCTAGCTAGTAAATATTCTAGGCTTGCAGCCCATGTAGGCTTTTCTGCAGTGACTCAGCTCTGTATCTTGAAAACAGTCATGGACATTACATAAATGCATGCAGCTGTGTGCTAATAGCACTTTCTTAGGGACTATGCTATATCATTTCCATGGGGCACAAAATAGCCTTCTCCTATTCTTTTGCCAACTATTTTAAAAATGCGGTAACTATTTTTAACTTAAAGTTGGGAATGAATACTCCCGCCATGCTTGATTCCAAGATATCAGTAATTATGATTCACAAAGTTCGTATATTTTAACAATTAGTCCTCAAAATCTGGCTCACTTTATGGTTCCAATATCACTCAAATAATAGACTGGCCTAAGAACTTGACAGTAACATCAGGCAGATGCTCACTCTTTTTAAAATTCACTGCTGTCAACTTGGTTTTGACTCATAGTAACCCCCCATCAGGTTTTCAAGGCTAAAAAGGGTAAAAAGGGTAAAAATAGTACAAATGCAAGAAGACTGCCCATTTGTCTTCTGGAAAGACACTATTGGAACTAAACTGTCAGTGGTCTTTGGGTAAACAGTGCAACTAGCTATGGCCTAAGTCATTAGAGGTTCTATTCACTTTGTTGTTGTAGGTGACTCCTAATGGCCCTATGAGCAACAGATCTGAAAGCTGTTCTGTCCTGTGCCATCCTAACCATCTCTTGAGCCCATCAACAGTGCAACTTGACTGTCTTGAATAGCTATCCACATGGTATAAGAACTCAGGAAGGCAGTAGCAGTAGTATCCATACAGCAAAAAAGGTCTACTCTCTCCTTCAAGAGAAGAAAAAGCTAATGCCAGGAGGATATTCATGGGTGTTAATTTGTTTTAAAAAAGTTTTCCTGTCAGATAAATAGGTAAAGATTGCCAGATCAAGGGAGGACTCTACTTTAGAGCTGGGCTGTAATTCTCCCGCAGGGTGAAAAGTTTCCCAACTTTGACCAACAGCTAGAACCAGTTTTCCGATGAGCATTTTTCAGGGACTCAGTAGTCATTTTAGATGTCTCATTTTACTTTCTACAATGTACACTCAGATGCCAAGTCCTGCAGTTTTGCCCTTCCATTTGTCCTGGTCACTTCCACATTTTTAGTTTAAGTTTCAATCCTGGAACGTGTCATAGTATTTTCAGTTGCTTTGTAGGCATCTGAAAGTTGAACAATGAATAAGGAAGACTGAAGAAGGACTAAATTTTGATGTCAGAGAATAATAATGAATACACCTTGGACTGGACCTTTTCAACCTGTATGCAGAGCAGATTATCCAAGAGGCTGGGCTCTATGAGGAGAAGCGTGGCATTAGGATTGGTGGACAATCTATCAACAATCTGCATTATGCAGATGACACAACCCTACTCACTGAAACTGAGGAGGACCTCATGCACTGCAGAGGGTCAAGGACCGCAGCCTTCAATATGGACTGAGGCTCAATGTCAAGAAAGCAAAAATTCTCACCACTGGACCAATCGGTACCATCAGAATGGATGGTGAAGAGATTGAGATTGTTCACAGCTTCAGTTTGCTCGGCTCCACGGTCAACACTCTTGGCACCAGTAGCCAGGAAATAAAAAAACGCATTTCGATGAGAAAATCTGCGTTTACGGACCTCTCTAAAGTACTCAAGAGCAACGGTGTCTCTCTGGAGACTAAGGTGCGCCTGATACAGGCCATGGTTTTTGCAATCACTTGTTATGCATCAGAGAGTTGGACAATGACTAGGGAGGATAGAAGGAGAAGTGATGCCTTTGAGCTGTGGTGCTGGAGAAAAGTATTGAATGTGTCATGGACTGGCAAGAAAACAAACAGATTCATCCTAGAGAGGGTTAAACCAGGCTGTTCCTTGGAGGCAAGGATTCTGGGGCTTCGTCTGACATACTTTGGCCATGTTGCAAGGAGAGACAGGTCTTTAGAGAGGGACATCATGCTGGGCAGAGTGGAGGGACAGCGCAGGAGGGGAAGACCCTCTATGAGGTGGATTGATTCAGTGACTGGGGTAATCAGGATGGGTGTGTCAGAGGCAATGAGATTGGCACAGGATAGAGCACGGTTTAGGGCTGTTGTACATAGGGTCGCTATGAGTCTCAAATGACTCGACGGCACATAACAACAACAACAACAACCTTGGACTGACAAAGAACAAATAAATCTGTGTTGGAGGAAGTACATCCAGGGTGTTTCTTAGAGGAAAGGATGTAGAAATGTTATTTCACATACTTTGGATATGGTGTCAGGAGGAATCAGTCCATGGAAATATGCATCATGCCGAGAAAGGTAGACGGTCAATGAAAGAAAGGAAGACCATCAGTGAAATGGTTGGCCCAGTGACTGTAACAATGAGAGTAAGTATAGCAGAGATTGTGAAGATGGTACAGGATTGGGCTGTGGTGAATTCTGTTCTATGTATGGTCACTATGAATTGAAACTTGACAGCATGTAATAAAAATAACAACCTCTTGTCTAAACAACAAGTAACACATTTGATTGCTATCCAAAATTAGTTTAGCATCCACCCAGAGGTGCCTTGGAAGAAAGGCCTGGTAATCTACCTCTGGAAAACCATCTATTGAAAACCTTATGGAGCATAGTTCTACTCTGGCATCTATGGAGTCCCCATGACTTGGAGTAAACTGGATGACAACTGTTTATTTTTATGTGTAACCAAGCACATCTTCCCCTGTTTATTTTTATGTGTAACCAAACACATCTTCCCAACTGGTCACATGCTTGAGTCTTTTATTATATATAAAATTTTATTTTGTAATTTTAACAAATGTTGACAGAGAAGTTAGATTTTCATTCATTCATTATTGCACATTTTACTCCCTTCTCCCTCCCCAGTTCACGTTTCTTTTAAATATTCATTCATTGTTGCACAATACCCTACTGCTCCCACCCCCTTCCCCAGTCCTCTTTGCAATGATGTACCTCTTATTCTGGACTCTTGTCATATGTATAATGCCTAGTCATATTTTCCTTTTAAACATTTCTTTCTTTATCTGTCCTCTTAAGTCATTTTTCCATGTTGTTGCCTAAATGATTTCTTAAAGTATCTTTGGTCTCTTACCCAGACAACAGTGCAACCCTCCCACCTGGACCCTGGCTACCTACTGCCCTCAGTGCAGTCCCATTGCTACCCTTAGACATTAAGTCATAACACATCATTTCCTTTCAATGACAAGTTGAAATAAAGATTTGTGATTTGGGTATAAAAAAAAGAGATACTGGTCACTTTGGGTATCTAAGGAAACTCAAGTGCGAAGAACTTGAGAAGAATCTTAAGATATTAGGAACAATAAGAGCTCTGAGTAGGTGTGAACAGTAGTGAGATGAAGGGATGAGAGTGAGAGGTAGCTTGAGGCTTGATTACCTGACATGTGTTCTTCCTTACTTGGAAGGACAATTCCCTATTCTCTCCCTGCCCAGGGATCTCTGCACTTTGAAGACTTCCTAATCTATACGGTCCTAGATAGACTGTTTTCTTGACGTAATTATTGAATGTGGAAACTCCATCACTTACATGTTAAAAAAATGTCTAGGTTTAGATGGTAAGCTGAATGATTACCTCCTTCCAGTTTCTGTTAAAACCTTGTGACTCAATGCTACCTATTTATGAAGCCTTGCTGGTTCTTTTGACTGGCTGTGATTGTTCTCTTTTCTAAAACTATATAGGCTTTCTGTGTGTCCTAGTTATAGTTATTTATAATGTATTTCTCAACTACTTGAACACATACTTTATTAGATGCCACCAAGGAACTTAGGACAATGACTCATTCAAGAATACTCAATATTTATACAGTGAATGATAAAAGACAGATTGGTCAACAAGTTCAGTGCTCAGCATGAGGAGTGTTAAGAACCAAAAGCTCTAATAAAAAGCCAGCTATTTTCTGCCTCTATGAACCTCAGTTATTCAGGAATATTTTAC
>NW_006399821.1:15965851-15969628 GCF_000299155.1 Elephantulus edwardii
GTGTGTGTGTGTGTGTGTGTGTGTGTGCGTGCGCACGTACGCATGTGTATGTGTTTAATGGCAGGCCCTTCAGAACTTTTAATATAGCCACATACATAGCAAAATCTCTAAGGAGGGGCTATATCATCTAATTTTCCACAAACATAATTTGCCTTGGATGCCTCCCCTCCTCCTCATCTATCTGCTATCTCACTAATCTGTGAAGCACATATGTTTTACAGAAGAAAATATTGATATTTTAGTAATTTTTAATGAGACTATTCCCAACACTTTGATCCCTCTGGTTAAATATAATCACGAGTTTTTAATATATCTTAAAATCTTATGAAGCAATTTTTTCTAACTTTAGTTTCTGAATTGGTAAGTGTGATGAGTTGACAGCCCAACCACGCCAAGGAAACCCAAGGTCTGCTCTGCATGAGATTATCAACAAATACAGATTTATCCGCCTCCACCTTTTTCTACTGATTATGATGTATGTTATAAAGTTTTCCATTACAATCAAGTGTACAATTAAGTGGCATTAATTACATGATATTGTGTCACCATGTCATTATCTATTTCAAAACATTTTCTATATCCCAAAGATTTAACTCTGGACTCACTGGAAAATAATTTTTAATCCTTCTATGCCTCAGTCCTTGGTAACTACTAACCTACTTATCCCTGGATTAATATTTTTCATTCTGAAAATATATCCATTTGTGCCCGAGTTTTTTTTACTTGGTATGATTTTAAAGGTACTTTAAATTGTAGTGTTTATTAGAATTGCCTTCGTTTTCATGTCAAAATAATATTCAAGCATAAAATACTCCATTTCTGGATTAATATTTTTCATTCTGAAAATATATCCATTTGTGCCCGAGTTTTTTTTACTTGGTATGATTTTAAAGGTACTTTAAATTGTAGTGTTTATTAGAATTGCCTTCGTTTTCATGTCAAAATAATATTCAAGCATAAAATACTCCATTTGAAAATGCAAATGCCACATATTTTTATAAATTTTTTTTCTAAAATAATGTATTTAAAAAATGTGTTAATCTGTTGATGCACACTTGGCTATTGGGTTCCCCTCCCCTTTTTAAATTGTGAATAATGCTTATCTGTAATAAGTATCTGTTTGAGTCACTATTTTGAATTCTTTGGGGGATTTATCTAGGAGTGGAACACGTGGGAATCCTGAACATACCATACTATATATACCATGAACTGCCATAAGAAGAAACAAATCTATCCACTTCCTAAACAACATGCCTCTGGAAACTCTATGAACTTTGATAAATGTCGATAGTTGAGGAGGGGCTTCAAGCCTTTTTTGTTCATAGGATCTCTATAAGTTGTGCTCGGCTCCAGCAACAACACCTTTAAGTAAGTGAAACCACAATGGTCCTTAGAGGCAAGACGTAAAACTTGGACTTGTCCTTGGAGAGAGACATTATGCTATTAAAGGTAGAGGTTCAGGAAAAGAGAGGAAGACCCTCAGCACGACAGATTGGCACAGTGACTACTATAACAGGCAGCACAGAGACCATGAGGATAGTGTAGGACAGGACAAAGTTCAGATCTGTTTTTATGGAGTCATTATGAGTCATAGCCAACTTGATGGCACCTAGTAGCAACAATAACATGGTAATTCTATACTTTTTCTGTTTGCTTTTTCAAAAAAATTATTAATTTTAATGATCATTTACAGAGATTTTGGTTTCCACTCATTCATTGTTGCACTTTTTTCCCTACCCAGCCCTCCCCACCCCCAGTTTGCTCATCTCTTTAAACACTAAAAGAAAAATTATTTCGTTGGTATACAATCCCCCTTCCTCACCCCTCCCATTGCCCCGAGTACACTTCACTATGCAAACTTAATTCTCGACTCATGTGATAACCATAATACCCTATCATATATCGCTTTTAAATTATTCTCTCCCTCATCTGTTTCAATGAAGTATGCATGATTTATCCAGTTTTTCTCAGTCTTATTCCAACCCTGATGTCAGTCCCATGCTACAACAGTGGCATCATGCAGTATTTGTCCTTTTGTGACTGAGATACTTCATTCAGCATAATGTCCTCCAGGCTCACCCATTTTGAATAATATTACATGAGTTCTTTGTTTTTCAATGCAGCATAGTATTCCATTGTGCGAATACACCACAGCTTCTCTATCCATTCATTTGTTGATGGGCACCTAGGTTGTTTCCAACTCCTTGCTATTGTGAACAAAGCTGCAATAAACATGGGTGTGCATATATCTGCTTGGATGTCAGCTATGGGATCTTTAGGGTATATTCCCAGTAGTGGAATTGCTGGGTCAAATGGTATCTCTATTTGCAACTTGTTGAGAAAGCACCACACCACTTTCCACAATGGTTGCACCATTTTACACTTACACCAACAGTGAATAAGGGTTCCAGTTTCTCAGCCTCGCCAGCATTTGTTGCTTGCTGTTCTGTTAAATTTTGCTATTCTAACTGGGGTGAGATGATATCACATAGTTGTTTTGATATACTTTTCTTTTGAGGAACACTAAACCATTTTCCATAGCACTTGCAATATTTCATGTTCAGAGACAGTTCAGAAGGTTCCAATTTTCCATAATCTCACCAACACTTGTTATTGTCCTTTATTATCATTGTCCTTCACCTGCTCTTATTGTTGTTACTGTTGCTGTATAACATTGAGTCAGAATGAACTCATAGGTGACCCTCCAGCAGATTTTGAGGGGCATTAAATTGTACAGTAGGAGATTGCCAATCCCTCTTTCATGGAGAAACGGGTAGATTTGAATAGCTTACTTTAGTGTTGGCAGTGTAATTCATTATTACTAAACTAAGCCACCAGAGCTCTTCACATCCTAGTAGATATATATAAACTCTGGTTGTCCAGTGGAAGTAATTGAGTTGCCAACCCAAAGGCGGTGGTGGGTGTTGTTTTTGTTGTTGTTAAGTGCTATTGAGTCATAGATGACTCATAGCCACTCTGTGAATGTAAGACCTGAACACTTGTATAACTTTAATTGTTTCTCCAAATTCATAGGGTGTCTGATGGCAAGCTATTTCAGAGGTGGGTGCCATCCTACTTCCAAACTTGTTTTAATCGGGGAGCTCCACCAAACACTGTCTGCCATATGTAACCATTATCACATTTGACATATCAGTGTCACCGTGTTCAGCATCACAGCAACCACGAGTTACCTCTTCACTAAAATGGAAAGCCTCTTAAATCTGATGGAAGGTCACTATGAGTCAAAATTCACTTCATGGCAGTGAGACTTTAGTTTGGAGATACCAAGCAAATGTAAAAGGTAATCCAGTTAACCTCCATGAAGCTCAGTTTTATAATCTATAAAAGATAATTTCTAATGAAACTATTGTGAGAATTAAACTATAATCTCAACAACATTGAGTTTGAGTGAGTCTCCTAAGTTGTGAAAAGAAATAGCAATAAATTTATGCTTGTAAAATCACCCAATTGTGATATATCTGTTATATCAGAACTGGAAAACAGACACAAGTTAACCAGTATTGGTTTATGTGACTGATTGACTACAATCTAACTCTTCACAGTCACAGAGGAATGTGGCATCAGGATTGGTGGAAGAGTCATCAACAACCTGTATTATGCAGAAGACACAACCCTGCTTGCTGAAACTGAGGAGGACCTGAGGTGCTTGCTTCATGAAGTCAAGGACTGCAGCCTCCTACATGGATTGAAGCTCAACATCAAGAAAACAAAGATTCTCACCACTGGGCCAATTGGCAGCATCAGTATGGATGGTGA
>NW_006399821.1:15970043-15989621 GCF_000299155.1 Elephantulus edwardii
GATGAGATGGATTTATTCTGTGATTGGGGTGGTAGGAGTGAGTGTGTTGGATATGGTGAGGTTGGCACAGGATAGGACGGCATTTAGGGCTCTTGTACATAGGGTTGCTGTAAGTCACAAGCAACTCAATGGCACATAACAAAGGCAACAACAAACGGAGAACAAATTTGCTTCTAAATAAGCAAATCATATTTTTTACAAGCTTGTATTAGGTATATATTGGTGCTAGTCTCATGATTTAGTATAGATGATCTATGTAAATTCTGTGTTCGGGCAACTCAAATTTCATGTGAGGCTAAACATTGTCTTCAAACCATGCTTCCAAATGTTGTAAATAATTTTATTTGTAATCCTACTTCTATCCCATCATGTAATTAAAAGAAAAAAGATATTATTATTTCTATTTGAAAGAGTTCTGATGGTTTAGTGGATAAGGAGTTAAGCTCTCAACCCAAAGACAGGGGGCTTGAACACTATCACTTGCTCCAAGGAAGAAAGATTGACAGTCTCCTTTTCTATGATGACAGCCTTAGAAACCCATTGGGGGGTCAGCCGTGAGTTGTTCTGATTCAATGGCAGTGAATTGAGATTGAGTTTGAAAGGTAAAATAAAATTAAGGCAAAACAGGTTTAAAATGCCCAAGGGACCTCTTAAAACAGTATTTAGGAAGCTTCTGAAATTTAAACAGTGAGTGGATTCTGAACCAGAATGTTCTTATCAATGAGCAGTCTTGACAAGAAATAAAAGAAAGTCCTCTCTTCTCCACTTCAACCTTCCAAAATGGAGATTGCATATGAACAATACAAAAACCTTCTTTTTAAATCCTCCACACTCTTAACTTCTTAGTGTTAAAACCAAAAATTGAAAGCAATCTCCATAGAGTGTCTCTAGGGAGAAATGACCTACTTCCAGTTTATATTCCTCCCTGTAGTTGCTCTGAGTCTGGGGAATTATTTTGTCCATGGATTTTCATTCAGAATGAACACTTTAATATATTTCTTTAATCAATTGTTGCATCAGAGAATATTGTTTCATGCATATTAAAGACCTGAGCATGTAGTTGGAGACCAGTGTTCTAACTAATCACAGCACTCAGAGCATGTCACTAGTCTTATTGCTTTTCTTGGCTTTAGGATAGATGTTTTTTATTTGACTAGTAGTGATGGTAATGATGATACTGCCTATATTTTTTTAAATGGGAATTATTTTATATCAAAGGGTACTATGACCTTGTAGCAATTTTTTTAAAGATATTCCCTCTTCTTTTAGAAATATAGTAAGCCTTTATCCCACATGATTTATCCCACAGAATGTACCTGTCCTTGGAGAAAGACATCATGTTTGGTGAAATGTTGAACCAGCAAAAAAGAGAAAAGTTCTCAATGAGATGAATTGACATAGTGACTGCAATGCAAATTACAAGCAGAGGCTTAGCACAGCTTAGATTGTGAAGATGGTGCAGGACCAGGCATTAATTGGTATTGCTGTGCATAGGGTTGCTACGAGTCAGAGTGGATTCTACTCTAGTTACAAACTATTTTATTTCTCATTTAGACAAATCAGTCAATGCTTCTTTGGAGCCTTCTATGTGTGTGTTGCCTATTGGACTTCTAATTCAAAGGTTAGGAATTCAAGTTCATCATGATAGAAAGATAGGAAGTCTTATCACTTAGAGATTTACATCCTTAGAAACGTGATAAAGGGTTATTATGAGTAAGACTCAATTTGATGACAGTGGGTTTTAGTTTTTTTGGTTGTTTTCAATGTGTCTGCCACCAAGTTGTACATAAGTACAACTATTCATCTACCCTGAAGATCTTCTAGTCTAATTTCAGTATAAAAATTTTTCATAAGAGAAATACTAAAAATTAAAATACCACCTGCTTTAGAAAAACAGACAAGGGAAATCATGTCATGGAAGAGACAGACTACGTGAAATTTTGATAAAAGAGAAAGATTGAAATGAATGGACAGAAAGATGGAGGTAATATCTAGCAGGGCAAGAATTTGAACAAATTAACAGTGTTGGGATGTCATTCAGTAAATATTTATCAAATTCATATTACATGACAGTCATTATTCTAGGTCATGAGGCCCTAAAGGCAAAGGTTTTAAAATCAAGAACAGAAACATCAGGTTTTTAAATTTTTTTTTAAATGTAGTACATATTTTTTATTATCAATTTAGTGAATGTTTACAGAAAGAAAGGATTTTCATTCATTCATTGATACACATTTTCCTCCCTCCTCTCTCTCCCAATTCACTTCATAATGCATGTCTTGTTCCAAATTGTCAATTACCATACACACAATATCTAATTATCCCTTCCCTTCAGACAGTCCTCCATTCCTCCCATTCCAATGTAGTGTTTAGCATCTCTCTATTTTCCCCTTGCTCTCTCCTCTCTTATGTCTTATTTTTATAATGGTGATCCTATGTAATATTTGTCACTTTGTGAGTGAGATATTTTAATTAGTGTACTGTCTTCCAGACTCATCCACGTTGAGTAGTATATTGTAAGTTCATTGTTTTTCAGTTCTGAGTAATATTCCGTTGTGTGGATGTACCATAGTTTTTCTGTCAATTCATTTGCTGATGGACACTTGGGATGCTTCTTTCTTTTTGTCATTGTGAATAAGACTGCAAAAACTATAGGTGCTGCAAAAACTATGGATGTGCATGAATCTACCTGCATCATGGTTTTGCTTTCTTTAGGTTATATTCTCAGTGGTGAGATAGCTAGGTCAAATGGTATTTTTAATTCCAACTTTATGAGAAAGCACTAGGCTATCTTTTATAGTGGTTGTACTGTATGATTTTATACTCCACCAGCAGTATATGAGAGTTCCAGTCTCTCTATATCCTTGCTAGCATTTGCTATTTCCACTGAATTTTGCTATTGTTGCTGGTGTGAGATGTTATCTCGTTGTTTTAATCTGCATCTCTTTGATAGGTAGGGATTTTGAAACTGTCATCATGTACATGTTGGCCATGTGAATTTCTTCTTTGATAAAGTGTCTATTCATACTTATTCGTATTCATTGTCCTTATTTTGTGATCAAGTTAAAGTGATAAAATATTCTATACCCAACTGAGTGTGGAAACTACAGAACAATATCATTGATTTCACATGCAAGCAAGAGTCTACTGAAGATTATCCAAAAACGACTGGAACAGTACATCAGAAGAGAACTGCCAGAAGTCCAGGCTGGGTTTAGAAGGGGTCGTGGTACTAGGGATATTCTAGCTGATGTTAGATGGATCTTAGCTGAAAGCAGAGAATAACAGAAGAATGTCTACCTGTGTTTCATTGATTATTCAAAGGCATTTGACTGCGTGGATCATAACAAACTCTGGCTGACTTTGAGAAGAATGGGAATCCCAGAACACTTGATCGTGCTAATGCGAAACCTATACTTGGACCAAGAGGCGGTCGTCAGAACAGAGCAGGGCAACACTGCATGGTTCAAAATTGGGAAGGGCGTATGCCAGGGATGTGTCCTGTCTCAATAACTTTTCAACATGTATGCAGAGCAGATTATCCGAGAGGCTGGGCTCTATGAGGAGAAGCATGGCGTTAGGATTGGTGGGCGATCTATCAACAATCTGCGTTATGCAGACAACACAACCCTGCTCGCTAAAACTGAGGAGGACCTCATGCACTTACTGCAGAGGGTCAAGGACTGCAGCCTTCAATATGGACTGAGGCTCAATGTTAAGAAGACAAAAATTCTCACCACTGGACCAATCAGTAGCATCAGGATGGATGGTGAAGAGATTGAGATTGTTCACAGCTTCAGTTTGCTTGGCTCCACGGTCAATACTTTTGGCACTAGTAGCCAGGAAATTTAAAAAAAAATATTGCGAAGGGAAAGTCTGTGGTTAGGGAACTCTCCAAAATGCTCAAGAGCAACGGTGTCTCTCTGGAGACTAAGGTGCGCCTGATACAGGCCATGGTTTTTGCAATCACTTGTTATGCATCAGAGAGTTGGACAACGACTAGGGAGGATAGAAGGAGAATTGATGCCTTTGAGCTGTGGTCCTGGAGAAGAGTATTGAATGTACCATGGGCTGCCAAGAAAACAACCCAATTCATCCTAGTGAGCGTTAAACCAGGCTGCTCCTTGGAGGCAAGGATTCTGGGGCTTTACCTGACATACTTTGGGCATGTTGTAAGGAGAGACAGGTCTTTAGAGAGGGACATCATGCTGGGTAGTATGGAGGGACAGAGCAGGAGGGGAAGACCCTCTATGAGGTGGATTGATTCAGTGACTGGGGTAATCGGGATGGGTGTGTCAGAGGCAATGAGATTGGCACAGGATAGAGCAGGGTTTAGGGCTGTTGTACATAGGGTCGCTATGAGTCGCAAACGACTCGACGGCGCATAACAACAACAACAACATTTTAGATGTGAGTACTTTATCAGATATGTCACGTTCAAATATTACACCAGCCCCACGCCCCCTCCCACCCCAGTGTGTGGGCTTCTTGTGGGCTTTTGCAGTGTTAGCCCAACACAAGGGTACTTGGTTCAAATCCACTGACTGCTCCATGGGAGAAAGATGGGGAAACATCATCTCATGTGATTTACCTCCCCTGAAAAACCACTGATGGGTCAGCTATGAGTTGATTCTGACTTGAAATCCATAATGGCAACAACAACAAGAATATGAAGAAAGAATTAGCTAAAAAAAAGGAAAGAAAGAACATTTCAGGCAGATGGAATCATTTGGACTAAGACAGGAGAGGAAAGAGAGTTAAAAGGTTTTGTGTATGCCTCAGTTTCGCTCCAAGTAACCTCTGCATGCTAAGGGATGGTAGCGATGAAGCTGTAGAAGCAGGCAGAAACATATGGTTGTTATGGGCTGTAAAGTCAGGACTGATGCATTATACTAAAGAAGTCAGAGGTTACCCTGAAAGCAACAGAAAGTCAGTATTATACATGGGAGACAGCAAGAAGACCTATCGAGATCACAGAATTCATTAAGGTTTTCTATGATTTTTATTTTTAAAGGGGGGAAATTCATTCCCAGTTGTCGTCGTTACTTTAAAAAAAAAAAGGATGAAGGAAAGTTTGAATAAGGAAGCAACAGAAGACTTCATTTGACTTTTCTGTGAAGTATAATATTCAGCCTGAGGAGAAATGCAATCACTGGTGATGCATGTCTTTGTTCTTGCCTTTTTATTTTTAAATGAGAATTTTCACGGCCTAGTGGGGAAGAACTGCACTGCTACTCAAAAGGCATGCAGTTTGAATCCACCAGCTACTCCTCAGAAGAAAGATGGGTAATTTCCTCCCGTGTAACTTAATACCTCTGAAAGCCCACTGGATGGTCAGCTATCAGCCGTTACTGACCAGATTGCACATAACATTAGTTTAGGCACATGTGCACAAAATCTGTCAAAATAATCAAACCAAATTGCATGAATGGGGGCAACTAAACTCATGCTCTCTAGTCTAGTCGAGAATATTTTATGATGCTGTTGTCAAAAGTCATCAACTATGACTCACAGAGACCCTATGAACAACAGATCTGACCCTTGCCCTGTACTGTGCTATCCCCACAACCTGCACCATGTGGAAGCTTATTGTTGCAGGCCCCATGTCAGTCCATCTCATTGACAATCTCCCACTCCTTTACTGACCCTCTACTTTTTCAATTTTGATGTATTTTTACAAGAACTGGCTCCTCCTAGCAACATGTCCAATGTATGTGAGATGAAGTTTTATTATCTTTGCTTCTAAGAAACACTGGGGAGAAAATATCTTAAATTGTTTTTTCTATATTTCTCAAGTTTTCTGCTTTTCACAGAGTGCCATCTTACCACTCCTTTCTCACTCATTTTAGTGCAAAATATTTGAGTTTTCTTTCTCTGACAGATGTTTGCCTTGCATAATGTATAGGTTTTGCAAGTTTAGCTGTAGTCTCACTGATGATAATTAATAATGAGTTGGTTAGAAATTGCACTGTAATCCCAAAGGCATGTGGTTCGGATCCACCAGTTACTCTGTGGTAGAAGGATGGACAGTCTCCTCAAGTGCAATTTATTGTCTCTGAAAACTCACTGGAGGGTCAGTTATGAAAACGTTCTGACTCAATGTTACACAACAACAACATAACCAGTATTAGCTAATATCTGATGACTTTAAATTCTGTGTTTTTAAGAAAATAAACATGTACTAAAATAAATCTGAAACAATAGTTGGTATTTTTTTTTTCTTCTGTATTTTCAGTCCCTAGCCTCTAGTGACTTAGTAGTAAGGAATTGCATTGTGAATACAAGGTTGAATGTTTTGACCATACCAGCTGCTCAACAGGATAGAAATAGGCATTCTTTTCCCATGCAATTTATGCCTCTGAAAATCCACTGAAAGGTGAGATATGAGTTTGTTCCATCTTAACAGTACACAACAACTAATAGTTCTGGAGCTCTGGTGACACATTGGTAAGGAGTTGTGCTGCCAGTCCAAAGGTAAATTGTTTGAATCCACCAGCTGCTCCATGGGAGAAAGACGGACAATCTCCTTCCATGGAATCCAGCCCAAGAGAGCTGTATGTTGATTCCAAGACAATTATACATAACAATAACAACATAGCTATGGTGGCTTGTTGTGCTGTTGTTGTCATGTCCCACTTAGTCTGAACAGACTCATAGCTGACCCTACAGTAGGTTTTCAAAGGCTGTAAATCACACAGGAGGAGATAGCCTGTCTTGAATAGCTTATCTTTGGGTTGATAGCTCAACTCCTTATTCACTTGGCCATCAGAGTTCTCACTGGTGGCATATTGTTGTTGCTGTGAGATACTTTTAAGTCATGTGTGACTTATAGCAACCCCACAAAGAAAAGATTTAAACGTTGTTCAATTCTGTGCTATTCTTGAATCTCTAAGTTCATTTCTGCAGTCACTGTGTAAACGCACCTGGTGGAAGGTCTTCCTCTTCTTTACTGTCCTTCCACCTTCCCAAGCATGATGCCCTTCTCCAAGGAATAAACTTTACTAGTGACATGCCCAAAGTATGTGAAATGAAGCTTCATCCTCTTTGGCTCCAAGGAGCACTCTGGCTGCAATTTCTCCAAGACACATCTGGATTTTCATTTTGGCAGTCTATGGTCTATTCAATGGATGGCATACTCCATAACAGTTTTCACTGCTAACTCCAAAGCTGCACATTTCCAATAGTTTTAATCCACCAGCATCTCTTGGAGAAAGATGGGCTGTCTCTTCTCATTGTGATTTACAGCCTTAAAAATCTCATAGGTTAGTATGCTCAAAGGCAGTGAGGAGCTTTTGGTTTTGTTTTAGTTATCAGACTCAACAATCTTACGTTATTGTTTTGTTGTTGCTACTGTTAGGTGCCATTGAGTCAACTATGACTCATAGTGACCCTATGAACAATTACTCTGAACCCTGTCCTATACTTTGTCATCACCATCATCTCTGGTATTCTTGAGTCTCTTGTTACAGTTATTGTGCCAACCCACCTTGCTAAGGGTCTTCTTCTCTTTCACTGACCCTCCTTATAGTGGTTGTTAACTGCTGTCCAATCAACTTTGACTCTTACACAACAGAACAAAATATTGTCTGGTACTATATTAGCACTGTGAAGACACTGGACATTATTTTTCTCTTTATTTCAATAAATCAAGATTATTTGAGTAGTATTAAGATATAAAAAATAAAACTGAAAAATTATAAAAGAGACTAGGAGTTAAAATGTTTTACGGTCTTTAAGCATGATTCTACTTACTAGTCTATAAAATCTTTTTAAAGCTTTCTCACACGAATAAATGCCTTAGAGATGGATGATAGAACTAATGGAAGTTCTCTAAATTACTTCAGGGTTTACTGGAGGAAATGGAATATACAGTGATTTAGACATTGATGTATTCCAGAAAGCTTGGATATTCTAGGGAGCTCTGGTGGCCTACTGGCAAGGAGTTGAGCTGCAAACACATAAGCAAGCAGTTCAAATTCACCTGCCACTCCATGAGAAAGAGATGGAAAATCTTATGTATGATTTTCAGCTTCTGAAAACCCAATGGAGGGTCAACTAGGAGTTGGCTTCAACTCAATGACATATAACAATATGTTCCAGGAGTTAATATAGCATTGACACTATGGACCTTTCTGCAATATTTGAGCAAAGTTTGGAAATGGGAGCTGGAAATAGGCACTACTCATCCATCATGTTTTTTACTAGACCAAAAAGGCTTTTCCTTAAGAAGAGAAAGACAAACTCAAGAAAAAGGAAAAATTAATCAAAACGTCTTAAAAATTACATATATTATGTACATTTATAATAATTGAGTAAGAAGTTTTAAAAATTATACTTGAGAACTTAGGAAAAGTAGATTATACACCACCTAATAGTCATATATTATGTCATAAAATCTGAAATGAAACGTATTGAAAAAAGATTTTTTTAAATTGGGAAAAACATAATGGGGGTACAAGGAGGTGAGGGTTGGGGGGAAAAGGGTGAGGATGGGCAGGGATGCACTTGCCGAGCTGCACAATTTGGTTGGTGGGGGGAGCAGGTGAAGGAAATGAAAAGGATCCAGTGGGAACCAGATGCTTCAGGGGAATGGTAAACATTTTCCAATGGCAATTAAAGCAACTGTCTTATTGATTTGGGAACTGGATGCAGATTCTTTGGTGTCTTCATGCTGAACAGGGGCGTTGATGTGAAGGGGGAAAGGGAAGACACTTTATCACCTTACTGGTGGTCTCGGATTAAAGCTGCTTGCCTTCTTGTTCTGTTAGAAGATATTTTCTTGTCATTTGCTCCCCTCTGGACTGCAAAGTGTTTTCCCAGGTGGGTCCAGTGGGGATGGCTGGTTGAACCCAGAGGCTCCATCCTCCTTTGCTTCCTTAGCTGTCAGTTGTATTTCCTTTTTGTCACTGGCACTGGATTCAGGGTCAAGTCTGGAGTAAAACTCAGAGTTAAGGTTACCTATAGGAAAGGGAGCAAACCTAGAGAGAACAAACTTGTGAGTTACAAATAGAAGGGCTTTGGGGGTGCTGCTTCCAGGTTTACTGGGGGAGAGGGTTGTCGAAAGTAGCCTAGATAAAATTCTATGGATACCCTAGGCATTTTTTTATTGTTTTGTTTTCCCCATCCAATGGTCAGATGACACAATCTGGGGACTGAGGAGCTCACCCTGAGGGCCATGATGGCTTGCCCTGAGCCGAGGGCCAAAGACAGCCTGCCCTGGGCAGAGGGCCATGACAGCTTGCCCTGGGACAGGGGCAGAAGGCAGACCGTCCTGAGCAGGGCAACACCCCCCAGGGGCTGGCTGGTACACTCCCCCTTCAATTGCCCCCACCCCAGTGTGGTCCCCTCGCCTGACCGAGGATTATGTGGAAAAGGACAGTGTCTCCAATTCCAGCACCACCACTTTTACCCCCCCCCATAAGTGGTCATACTATAATTTGAAGTAGGTGTCACTGCCCTCCTCCTTTAAAATCGCAAAGGGAACCTGAGTGTTGTGAACAGACTCCCCCCAGGTCTAAACAGCTTTTGGCAGAAGCATTCAACAGATCAAAATATGTGGTGCATTTAGGATGTCAGTCCTCTTGGACATGCTGCCACTGTTAAGTGTCTTCAAGTAGACAACTCAAAGTGACCTTCAACAATCCATTGTATCGGTGATCATCTTCTCTGGCCTGTCCAAGGAAACCCAAACCTGCAGGCGGCAGGGCGCGCATCCCACCCCCCCCAGGCAGCGGGGTGTGTGGGGCAGCCAGAGCGGGCAGGCAGCCTGCTAGCTTGCTTGTCATCTCCTGTGCCAGGGGCTGGTGGCTGCCCGCTTCCCCCGCCTCCACCATCTTGGCTCCAAGAATTCTCCCCAGAACAAATCCACTTTGTGGCAGTGTGGCAGCTCTGCTGCACCAGTCTTGGGGAGGCCAGGTGCCTACCATCCATCTTGGGGGAGGGAATCCATTGGTTCCGGCTGTGGAAGCCTCATGGAGCTGCGGCAGCTGGTGCAGTGCAGTGTGGGCTCTGCCGGAGGGGGTTGGGAGCTGTGAGACTCACCCATTCCTCCTTGGGAATCCTTGAGTTCCTGTTGTTGAGCCTCAATCTTCACTGAAGACCAGTCAATTATCAATAAACAGAGGTCTGTAGAAGGTCATAGTGGCCCTGCTCCAAGTGGTCTGCTGCTCCCGCAGCTTACCACATTGTCTCTGCCTCCACTGCCATGTTGGACCCTGACAAAGTATTTTTAAGGTGTCAAATACAAAATGTTAGTGAACAGTATATCTGTAATAATACTCATTATCATTTAGTTGATTATAACTCAAAACAACCCTCCGTTGAGTTTCTGAGACTGTAAATCTTTCTGAGATTGATCATATGTCTCCTTCAGAACAGCTGATAGATTAAAGTTTTTGACATTTGGGTTTGCAGTCCAATACATTACACTAAGGCCACTTGAAGTATAAATATGCACGAATTCTAGGCTATGTCAAATAATTTCACAAAATATTTCATGGTAGAATCAAACACTCATAAATATGTTATATGTACATAAAATTTTAAAATGCTGATATTAGAGAATGAGACTAAACTTTAAAACTTTATATGTTAACCTTGAGGAGAATGGGAAACCCAGAACACTTGATTGTGCTTATTCAGAACCTATACTTGTATCAGTAAGTACTCCTTAGAACAGAGCAGGGAAACTGCATGGTTCAAAATCGGGAAGGGAGTACATCAGTGATTTGTCCTGTCTCCATACCTTTTCAACCTATATGCAGAAAAGATAATTCAGGAGGCTTAGCTTTATGAGGAGGAATGTGGCATTAGGATTGGAGGAAGACTCATCAACAACCTACATTATGCAGATGACACTACGTTGCTTGCTAAAACTGAGGAGGACCTGAAGCACTTAGAACAGAAGCTCAAGGACTATAATCTTCAATGTGGATTGAAGTTCAACATTAAGAAGACTGGGCCAATTGGCAGCGTGATGAATGGAGAAGAAATTGAGGTTTTTAACAGTTACAGCTTGCTAGGCTCCACAATCAACACTCTTGGCATCAGCAATTAGGAAATCAAAAGAAGAATTACATTAGGTAAGTCTTCTGTTAGAGACCTCTCCAGAAAACTGAAAGGCAAAGTTGTCAGTCTAGAGACTAAGGCACCCCTGATCCAGTTCATGGTCTTCACAATTACTTGCTATGCTTCAGAGAACTGGATAATGACTAAGCATGATAGAAGAAGATTTGATGCATTTGAGTTGTGGTGCTTGAGAAGAGTCTTGAAAATACCACGGACCGCCAAGAAAACAAAAAGGTCTGTCTTAGAGAGGGAAAAACCAAGTTTCCCCTTGAAAGCTAGGATTTTGAAGCTCTGTCTCACATACTTTGGGCATGTGGCCAGGAGGCACCCATCCTTGGGGAAGGACATCATGCTCAGAAAGGTGGAGGGTCAGCACAGGAGAGGAAGACACCAAATGAGATGGATTGATACAGTAACTAAGGATATGAGGGTAGGTGTGTCTGAGTCAGAGAGATTGGCTCGGGACAGGTCAGGCTTCGGAACTAGGGTTCTATGAGGTTGCAGGTGACTTGACAGCACGTAAAATCTACAGTAACTAAAAATTTCTGAGGAGATCTGGTAGTTTAGTGTGTAATGTAGAGCATGCAATGAATAGCTTGGCAGTTGGAATTCCAGCTGTTCTGAAAGAAAAAAAATAGTCAATTTCTCTTGGAAACTCAATGGAGGGTCATGATCAGTAGGGACTGACTCTATTACAGTGACTTCTATTTAAAACAAAATAATTTCTAGACTTATTATGTCTTTCATTAGCAGTATCTTTCATGTGATTTAAAAAAATATATAATCTCACGACACATTGTATTGTTCATTCTTGTGCATTAGTATCAACTCAATAAAATAGTACATTAAAAACTAAGCCTTGTAATGTCTTGGAAAGTAAAACATACTTTTTTGTTTTAGACTATATTAAGGGACATGTTTCAAATCCACTGTTGCTTCAAAGGAAAAAAAGAAGAGCAATCCCCTCCAGTGCTATTTATTGCTTCTGAAAAACCTGCTGGAGGTTAGCTATGAGTTGATTCCAGCTTGACAGTACCAAACAACAATATGCTATATTGTGTGGAACTCAAGTGATCTGTTGTTATTGTTGTTATGTGCTGTTGAGTCACCTACAACACAGTGATCCTACGTACAACAGCTCTAAACCCTGTTCTATCCTGTACCAACTTATTGTCTCTGACACATCTACCCTCATTACCCCAGTCATTGAATCAATCCACCTCATAGAGGGTCTTCCTAGAGGTAAGGAATTTTATTGCTTACTCAAGGCATTCATCTATGAGTCAGTCCAACTCACCAGCACATAAGAACAATATGCTATATTGATAAAACATGGTTTCTTGGAAGTAAGATCAACTGAGAGTCAGAAATTTGTATTTTTACCCTTGACCAGTTGTGCCAACAATGTTAGGCAAATAATAATCCTCTGGGTCTTTTCTTCTATAAAATGAGATAGAGATTGCTATAAAACTATTTTCTACTCTTTATAGTCTAGTTTCTCTGATCCAGAGTTATTTCTGAAGATCTTCAACTCTTATGCTTTTAGAGTGCTTGACAGAGAATGGATAAAAACTTCTTTTTCACTCTAGCTCTGGAATGCCAAGCCTTATGTTCAACTTGATTAAATCCTGAAGTATAATCTGTAAAACATTGTAATCTCAGAACTAGTGAAGAAGAAAAGGATAGTATAAAATTCAAGTAAATAATTTTTTCCTGTGGTATCATTATGTTGTTGTTGTCAAGTGCCACTGAGTCGTAGATGATTCATAGTGACCTTATGAACGAAAGACCTGAACACTTGTATAACCTTCATAATTTCTCTAAATTCATAGAGTTTCAAGAGGCAAGCTATTTTTGGAAGTGGCTGCCACTCCTCCTTGCAAGCCTGTTTTCATCTGGGAGCCCCACCAAACACTGGACACCGTGGGTAACCGTTATCACATTTGACACGTAAGTGTCACAGTGTTTAGCATCACAGCATCCACGAGTTATTGTACAGCAAATGGACAGAACAGTGCTATACCACTTAGAAGAAGTTTAACCAAAACCAATTAAAACTATGCCTGAAGGCCATAGGTTAAAATCACCCACCTTTGGCTTGGTAGCATAACTTTCTATCCACTAGGCCAACAGAGCTCTCTCTATGTTGGTGTTGGTGTTGTTAAGAGTCATCTAGTCATAGATGACTCATCGCGACTGAATGCACAAAAGACCTGAACACTTGTATAAATTTCATTGTTTCTCCAAGTTCATAGAGTTTCTGGAAGCAAGCTATTTTGGAAATGGATTCCACTCCACTTCCAAGCTTGTTTTAATCTGGGACCTTCACCAAACACTATCCACCATGGGTATCCACTATCACATTTGACATGCTTGTATCACAATGTTTAACATCACAGCAACCACAATTTACCTCTGTAGAGAAAATGGACAGAACAGTGCTATTCCACTTAGAAGAATGTTTGACCAAAACCAATTAAAACCAGGCCTGAGAGGTGAAGACTAAAATTACTCAGTTTATTTATTTAGAAGCAGTTTAGTTTTTATTACCCAAGTACTATTCTGGTAATGATCATGTTGAAAAGGATAAACCAAATTTAGGCTCTGTATGTTCCAGGTAAAATGTTTTCTTTCCAAGCATTAGAATTTTACTTAGCAGCAAATTATATGTGGAACAGATCATTTGAGAGGCTGGATTTTATGAAGAAGAATATGGCATTAGGATTGGAAGAATATTTATCCAACAACTTTGCTTACCCAAACTGAGGCGAACTTAAAGAATTTACTACAGAAGATCAAAAACTTCAAACTTCAATACAGATTACATCTCAACATCAAAAACCAAAAATCCTTACCACTGTGCCAATTGGTAGTATCATGATAGATGAAGAAAAGAGTGAGGTTGTTTACAGTTACGGCTTGCTTGGCTCCACAATGAATACTCTTGACACCAGCAGTTAGGAAATAAAGAGAGAGAAGTTGCTTTGGGAAAGTCTGGTGTCAGGGGCTTCTCCAGAGTGCTAAAGATCAAAGATCTCAGTCTAGAAAATAATGTGTGCCTGATCCAAAACATGGCCTTCTCAATTGGTTGCTCTGCATCTCAGAGCAGTACAGTAACTAATGATGACAGAAAAATAATAGATGTCTTTGAGTTGTGTTTATGGGGAAGAATATTGAAAATACCATGGATTGCCAAGAGAACAAACAGGTCCGTGCTGGAGAGGGTGAAACCAGGTTGCTTCTTGGAGGCAAGGATTCTAAAATTCTGTATAATATAATTTGGGCATGTTGTCTCCAGTCCTTGGAGAAGGAAGGACATCATGCTTAAAAGGGTAGAGGTTCGGTGTAGGAGAGGAAGATCCTGGGTGAGATACACTGACACAGTGTGACAATGGAGTCAGATGTATCAGAGACAGTGAAGAAGCTGGCTCAGGATAAGGTAGCGTTCAGAGCCGTAATTGAGAGGGTCACCTTGAATCATAGTCAACTTGATGGCAAATAACAATCATGGAATACTGTGTAGCACTTTGGAGCAATGATTTAGAAAAATGCCACACAACATTTTGCTGTGTAAACTCAGTCTCATAAACACAAGTACTGTATAAGACCATTATTGTTAAAATAGAAGGATAATTAGTAAGGTGTGTATAAGTGTCCAGAGAGGGAAGTGGAGATGGCACGAGGGCTGGGGTGAAGGTGGGGGAGAAGTCACGAGGTCATGGAGTTTTGTGGGCAGAGGGAGTTGGTGAATGAATTAGGAAAGATTCAGTGGGATCTGAAAAAGACCAGATAATGGCATAGATCAATGGTGATTAAGTTTCTAAGACACAGTGCAAGGGAATGTATGAAACACATTGTGAATGAAGTAATGTGTAAAATACAGTGTATATGGATGAAAAAAAATAGGTTTTTGATGTAACAAAAATTAATGATACAATAATTTTAAAAAAGAAGGTTGGTTCTCAAACTAGAGGACTCTTTAAAAAAGAATAACAAACAAAATACCAGCAACCTTTAAGGGAGCTCTGGTGGCCTAGTGGCAAGAAGCTGCACTGCAATCCCAGAGGGACATGGTTCAAATCCACCAGATGCTCTGCTGGAGAAGGCGGGACAATCTCCTTCTGTACCAGTCACATCTGATTTGATGGTACACACACAAAAGAAAAAAAAATACCAGCAACAACATTCCTGATTTAGTGTACATTTAAAATATAGACTTAAATGGGCATTTGTCGCCATCACAGAACAGTGGACACTTCATATAATTATCAGTCATAAGGAGTATGGTATCAATCATATGAAGTAATTATATTATGGTTAGCTATGATGATTGGTTTGGGCTTCAAGAAAGGAGATTCCATAAAAAGTTACTGAAATTTAATGCTTTCCTCAGTCTCTTTCTCAGGATGTGTTTTTACTTCTACCAGTAAATGTCATGAATATGTGGACTACTAATTCAGCTTAGATTTTTCTCATGTTTTAACTCGAGAGTTGTTGGACCTTAATGCAATTTATTATATCATGCAGATGTAGATGGTGGAATTTCTTCTTAGACATTCTTGATTGAGAGGGAGTATATTTACTCTTCACAATCTGTAACTATGCACAGTGAAAGACATGGGAAACAGTCCTTTGCAAAGCAAATTTAAACTCTGTTTTTTTATTGGAGATACCATAATGCCTTGGTAATAAGTGACTTTGTAATATGTTAACCTCTTAAAATTAAAACAATGATTTATACTTTTTAAATGATCATATTTTATTTTGGCAAACCATTCTAAAATCTAGCCAAAATTATTATTGCTTTCTTCATATTTGCTGTCCCAACATCTCCTTACGACAAATTCTGCCAGATTACTGGAAGAGATCTATATTTATTCCTATTCCAAAAACAGGTTATCTGACATAGTGTAGAAATTATCAAACAATATTACTAATATCACATGCAAGCAAAATTTTGCTGAAAATTATATATGTTGTTATTGTTGTTGTTATTATGTGCCGTCGAGTCATTTGTTACTCATAGAGACCCTATGTACAACAGCTCTAAACCCTGCTCTATCCTGTGCCAATCGCATTGCCTCTGACACACCCATCCCGATTACCCCAGTCACTGAATCAATCCACCTCACAGAGGGTCTTCCCCTCCTGCGCTATCCCTCCACCCTACCAAGCATGATGTCCCTCTCCAAGGACCTGTCTCTCCTTGCAACATGTCCAAATTATGTCAGACGAAGACCCAGAATCCTTGCCTCCAAGGAGTAGCCTGGTTTAACCCTCTCTAGGATGAATCTGTTTGTTTTCTTGGCAGTCCATGGTACATTCAATACTCTTCTCCAGCACCACAACTCAAAGGCATCAATTCTCCTTCTATCCTCCCTAGTCATTGTCCAGCTTTCTGATGCATAACAAGCGATTGCAAAGACCATGGCCTGTATCAGGCGCACCTTCGTCTCCAGAGAGACACAGTTGCTCTTGAGCACTTTAGAGAGGTCCCTAACAGTAGACCTTCCCATTGCAATACGTTTTACAGAGATCTACCAGAAGTACAGGCTGGGTTTAGAAAAGGCCGTGGTGCTAATGACATCATTGCCAAAGTCAAATGGATCTTGGTTGAAAGAAGAGAGTGCCAGAAGAATATTTCATTGATTATGAAATGACATTTGACTGTGTGGATCACAGCAAATTTTGACTAACCTTCAAAAGAAAAGGAATTTCAGAACACCTCATTGTGCTCATGCAAAACCTATACTTGGACCAGGAGGAAGTTTTTAAAACAGAGCAAGAATATAGAGCATGGATCAAAGTCAGGAAAGAAATGCATCAGAAATGCATCCCATCTCCACACTTTTTCAATCTAGATGCAGAACAGATCATTTGGAAGATTGGTCTTTATGAGGAAGAATGTGGCACTAGGATTGAAGGAAAACTCATCAACAACCTGTGCTATGCAGATGAAACAACCTTGCTTACTGAAACTGCGAAGGACCTGAAGCATCTGCTGCAGAAGGTCAAGGACTGTATAGTCTTCAATATAGATTGAAACTCAATGTTGTTGTTGTTGTTTTTATGTGCCGTCGAGTCGCCTGCGACTCATAGCGACCCTATGTGCAACAGCCCTAAACTCCACTCTGTCCTGAGCCAATCGCACTGTCTCTGACACTCCCATCCCAATTATCCCAGTCACTGAATCAATCCACCTCATAGAGGGCCTTCCTCTCCTGCGCCGTCCCTCCACCCTCCCAAGCATGATGATGAAACTCAATAATAAAGAAAATTAATATTCTCACCACTGAGCCAATTGTCAGTACCATGCTGGATGGAGAAGAGATTGAAACTATTACCAATTTCAACTTGCTTGATTTTGCAGTCTTGGAATCAGCAGTCAGGATCTCAGAAGACAAATTGGTTTAGGAAAGTCTATTTTCAGGCACCTATCCAGAGTGCTGAAGAGCTACAGTGTCATTCTAGAGACTAAGGTGTACCTGATCCAGGACATGATCTTCATAATTACTTGCTGTACATCAGTGAGCTCGATGGTGAATAAGGATGAAAGAAGGAGAATTGATGCCTTAGCACTATGGTGCTGGAGAAGAGTATTGAGCATATGGTGGACTGCCAAGAGAATGATTGGTTCTGTCCTGGATAGAGTGAAACCAGGTTGCTCTTTGGAGGCAAAGATTTTGAGCTCTGTCTAACATGTTTTTGGTATGTGGCCAGGAAGGACCCATCTTTGGAGTAGAATATCATGCTTAGAGATGTGGAGAGACAACACAGGAGAGGAAGACCCTGGGTGAGATGGATTGACACAGGAACTGTGGCAATTGGGGTAAGTGTGTTGGAGACAGTGATATTGGCTCAGAGTAGGACTGGGTTCAGAACTATTGTGTGTAGTATCACTGACAGTTGTAGGTGACTCAACAGCACTTAACTAACATAACAACACATCCCCTGGCAAATCATTTGAGAATCCAGACTGTATGAAAAAGAATATGGGACCAAAGCAAGAATCATGAACAATTTGCATTATGAAGATGATACAACCTTGCTTGCTGAAAAGTAAAGAGGACTTAAAACACTTTCAACAGTCTTCCATATGGATTTCACCTCACTATCAAGAAAATAAAAATCCTCAGCACCAGACAAATAGGCAAAATTGTGATATATGGAGAAAAGACTGAAGTTGTAAATAGTTTCATTCTGTTTGGTTCTACAATAAACATCCGTGGTAACAGTAGTTAAGAAAGCAAAAGACATCTTTTACTTGGAAAATCTACTGTCAAAGACCTCTACAAAATGCTAAAGAACAACGATGTAAGTTTAAAGAGTAAGACATATCTGATCTAAACCAGGTCTTTTCAATTCTTCCAATGCATCTGAAACTTGAGCAATGAATAAAGATGGTAGAAGAAGGAATGATACATTTGAATTGTGGTGTTAAAACAAGAGTATTACCAGAAAAACAAACAAGTCTGTCTTGAAGAAATCATCACCAGGGCACTCAGTAGAAGTGAGGATGGCAGCACCTTATCTGACCTACTTTGGTCATTTTGTCAAGAGAGGCCAGTCCTTGGAAAGAGAAATTATGCTGGGAAAGGTAGGGTGTTAGAGAAAGAAAGGAAGGCTTCCTAACAAGATGGACTGACGTAATGATGGTAACAATGGGCTGGAGTATATTAGAGATCATAAGGATGGTGCAGGATAGTGCTGGGTTTATATCCATTGTTCATCGAATTGCTGGAGTAAAAGTTAACTAGATGGCACCTGAGAACAACAGCAACAACACTGCCCTCAGCTCCTACAAAAATGTCTTTACACTTATTAGGAGGATCCTCTCCTATGTAATATGCTAAAATAGCTAGCAACATTGAATTAACCTGGCAAGGTCACCAAAAAAGAATTTTAATTAGATTCTAACCTTGGCTAGTAATGTGACATTTTGTTGTTGTTATGTGTAGTCGAGTCACTTGCAACTCATAGCGACCCTATGTACAACAGCCGTAAACCCTGTTCTATCCTGTGCCAATTGTACTGCCTCTGATACACCCATCCCAATTACCGTAGTCAGTGAATCAATTCACCTCATAGAGGGTCTTCCCCTCTTGTGCCGTCCCTCCACTCTACCAAGCATGATGTCCCTCTCCAAGGACCTGGCCCTCCTTACAGCATGTCCAAAGTATGTCAGACGAAGCCCCAGAATCCTTGTCTCCAAGGAGCAGCCTGGTTAACCCTCTCCAGGATGAATCTGTTTTCTTGGCAGTCCATGGTACATTCAATACCCTTCTCCAGCACCACAGCTCAAAGGCATCAATTCTCCTTCTAACCTCCCTAGTCATTGTCCAGCTCTCTGATGCATAACAAGTGATTGCAAAGACCATCACCTTTGGCAGACACACTTTAGTGTCCAGAGTGACACCATTGCTCTCCAGTGCCCTGGAGAGGTTCCTAACAGCAGACTTTCCCATCACAATATGTTTTTTAATTTCCTGGATGCTGGTGCCAAGAGTGTTG
>NW_006399821.1:15990369-16013800 GCF_000299155.1 Elephantulus edwardii
TCTCCAGATTTCTTGGCACAACTTGGTGAGCACATCCAGGGCAGCATCTGTTAGCTGAAATACATCAATTGGTATGCCATCTATTCCTGGGGCCTTATTTTTTGTTATTTCCTTCAAAGCAGCTTGAATTTCTTCCTTCATCACCATAGGCTCTTACTCATATGTTGTTTCATTACATTCTTCTGTGTCTCCCAATAGTTTTTTTAAAAAACAACACATGTTCTTGGTTAAAAAAAGAAGAGTTAGGAGTCAGGCTAGACATCACTGCAAGCCCATTTCTGGCATCCAAAAGAAATGCCAAACAAGTAGGTTAGAGACATTATGGGAAGATGAATTACAGCATTTGTCATAGCTGCTTCATAATAACAAATGATCTATAATCAAAAGTAGATTGTATTAGCTTAGAAACCGAATATGCACGTACATTTTATAGGCTAATCCTAGAACTATGGAATAAGAACTACTGAGAAATGAAACTTGGGATTCTGTAAATGTCCCCATTGGTGATTACAGCCTATTGGTGAGTACAGCGTACAGCTCCTGAGGTGATTTTGATTCTCAACTAGAGGACTGCTAACCAAAAGCAAAGCAGTCTTACAATTCTAACCTACCAGTGGCTCTGTGGTAGAAAGATGGGTAATGTCCTGTTAAGATTTACAGCCTTTTGGAACGGGAATAAATATAGATCACTTCAAATCAGTTTGCCGAGTAGTTGTCCTCCAGATTTTTTAGTATAACCTGTTAAGTGTATCCAGGGCAGCGTCTATTTGCTGAAATATGTTAACTGGCATTCCACCAATTCGTGGGGTCTTGTTTTAGAAAATATTTTTATGTAAAAAACTATATAATCCTGGTTAAATAAATAAAAGAAGGCCTAAATAATAAAATGTTTAATATTTATTGACTGGGAATCAAATGTTAAAATGACATTTCTCATGAAATTAATCTGTAATTTCTACTTGTCGGGGCTCTGACTCAGGAGGGAAAATAAATCCCTTAGTATAAATGTCTGAAGATGACTAAAAAATTCATCAGGAGTCAAGCTGAAAGGCTTAAGTTTATTCCTTTGGGTAAGTGTATTGTTAGTGGAGGGATGGAGTTCTGGTACTGAATTCAACACAGGTCACACATATAATTTGTGCGCTTAAGGTCTGGTACCAAAATGTTACTGTGTTGTGGGTACCCTGGTTCCAAGTCTCCCTAACGTGGATACAGAGTTAAGCGGATTGGGAAACAGAAAGGTTGGCATTCCTACTGAAGCACTAGAGTGTATGTAGTGATGCTTGATGTTACAGTGACCAGGACTCCACAAACTCAGTGGCTAGTAAAGTCAGGGATATCAGACTTGCCAAGAAGGAAGGCAAGAAGACAAGAGTGGAGGTCAAATTAAATACAATTTATTGGTTAAAGTCAATATATTTCAGGCATAGGAATAGGTCACTCTCTGAAAGAGAAAGAATGGAGAGGACAAGGTGTTCTGAGGATTTAGGTGCTTTTGTAAAGCCAGTTTACTTTCTCCAATGGCAGGTTTTATGCAACAGAGGTGAGTGGTGTTCGAGTTGATGGATCCATGTTGTTGGAGAGTCTCATTAGATTCCCACTTATGTTGTTACTGATTGTCTGTTAGAACTCCACTCACTTGGATGCAAATTGTGCAGAATTGGCAGGTAATTTGAAGGTAACTCTTATTGTGCACGTCATTTTTGTAAGGCATTGATATATTTCTTTTACTTTTCCCCCGTTTGCTTTGATATCTTTTTTCTAACGTAACATGCACATCTCCTGGCTCTGATTATACTCGCTTTGACATCTTGTTTTCTTTTATATAGACTCAGGTAATGCTCTAATAGTCTGTCAAGGCTAGCTAAAACTGCAAGAGGTTTTATGATTTTAACTTTACTTTCAACTCTCTTTCTCTGTACTTTTACCTTAAATTATTTAACTATTTAACAACTCTAACAATTCTACCACTGGCCTCTAGAAAAACTTACCTTGGAGACATGAATTGGAATGAAAAAGTAGACGTTTTCTTATACATGCTAACATATAGGAGACAGGGGAGGTGAGGTTTCCAAATTTGTCTTAGTAAAGAAAGATTCTGAGAAAGTATTTATAAACTATGTTAAACATCTGAGGAAGAGCTTATGGCTTTTTTGTTTAATTTGTATTTTATATTGATTGTCTTACGAAGTCCATATACATTGTGTCATACAATTGCTCTTATTCATTATATTTTATAAACTGAATCACCATTGGATTATGCCCACCATTCCCCTTTTAGGTCTACACCAGTTCTTCCCCATTTCCTTTACCCTCTCCTCCACCCACCAAATTGTGCAACCTTGAGATTTTGCCTCTACCCATCCTCACCTCTCTGCTCCTATCCCTTCCCTCCCTGGGTCCCCATACACTTTTTGCCAGTTATCCTTTAGTATTTTTCTATATGTGTCTGAGTTAGTTCACTCACCATAATGCTGTCCTGTCTCTCCCAAGTTATGAAGTAAGTTTTGAAACCATTGCTCCTGAGTGCTGCATAGTATTCCATTGTATAAAGGTACTACAATTTCTCAGTGGCCATAAGAGAGATGAAAATAAAAATCACATTGAGATAACCATCTCGCTCCAGTAGCAGTGGTAAAGTTTAGCAGGGCAGCAAGCAGCAATGTTGGAGAGGATGTGAAAAGGTATGAACTCTCATACACTGTTGGTCAGATTGTAAAATGATATAATCATTCTGGAAGGCAGTTTGGCCTTTCCTCAAAAAAATGAACATAGAAACTCTGTATGACTCAGCTATTCTACTTCTAGGAATATAGCCCCCCAAATTTAGAACTGAGGCACAAATGAAGATTCGTACACCAATGTTCACAGCGGTATTATTCACCATTGCAGTAACATGGAGATAGCCCAGATATCCAACCACAATTAATGAGAGCTTATAGTTTTCAGCACTTTCACGAGGTAAAATTTGTGTTATCCTCAGGAAAGGAGGGATTATAGAAATTACTAAGCACACGGGTCTCATTTCCTGTAAAATGATCTCTTTCTGATTCACTATTGCGTCATCACAGGACATGTTTTGTAGGTTTTCTTCCAAGATGTTATCTATTTGGCTGGAGCTTGGCCATCATAAAAAATGTTCTTTCAAGATAACTTTCCTTTAGAAGATCATATACTTCAACAGCATACAAAAACTCTTAGCAGAGTTCAAGGTTGTTGAGAAATAACACCCACAGTTACCTAGGCTACTCATTTAGGACGTGGTTTGGGGTCTTGGGATATCTGTATTTTCTCAATAGTGACCTCTCTGTGACAGAAGCACAAAAACTGTAATTCAGCATATCATGTAAAAAAGGAAAAGAAACAGGAAAATAAGAAGTTCGTAATCCAGAGCAAATCTAGCAAAATTCAGTTAAAGTTTAAAATTGTTAGTTTCTTCCTACTGATTAACAAAGTTATCTTTTTGTTGTAGTTGTTGGTTTTTTATTCTGTTTTGATTTAAAATAAAAATTTTTATTTTATATGGGTTTACTTACAAAGTTATCTTTGATATAAGTTCTGAAAGTTCTATTATTATATCAATGCCAGGGAGTAAGGTCCAGATAGACTGTAGGGTAAAGAAGCAAACCCTAACTGTTAAAGGGTCCAAACTTGATAAGGAAGTCTTCCTCAAAATTGTCCTTTCAGGATAAGGTTTGTCTCCAGCTTGATAAGAAGTCCTTATATTGACTAATAGGAAACTTTTCCCTTTTAAAATATTATTATGTTAATTTTCTATTTATTTTTCCTCTCTCTCTCTCTCTCTCTTTCTCTCTTACACTTATGCTTTTGAAAATGAGCAGTATTTTGTCCAGATGGCAGTCTAGATAGATCCTCAGGTCCACAAGTAAGAAAATTGTTATATAGGTACATGCATTCATACTTGTTGAGCCTCTTCTTGTTGTGTGTAATTGAGTTAGTCTCAATGACGCTCCAGCAGGTTTTCAAAGGCAGTAATCACATGGGAGGAGATTGTTCGTCTTTCTCCAGAGGAGTAATGAATGGATTTAATCTATGTACCTTTGAGCTAACAGTGCATCTTCTTACCACTAAGCCACCAGAGCTCCTTCACTAGGTGATAAACATTATGAAAACTGTAGGAAAGGAAGTAATGCCACCTGGTAGCCTAAGCTCTCAAAATCAGAGTCACACGGAAGGAAAAATACAATTTAAGGTATTAAGGAGGTTAATGAACAACAAAGGTAATCATCTTGGGAATATACCCCAAAGAGACCATAACTGCCACACAAGCAGATATCTGCACACCTATGTTTATCACAGCTTTGTTCAAAATAGCAAGGAGTTGGAAACAACCTAAGTGCCCATCAACAAGCGAATGGGTAGAGAAGTTGTGATATATTCACACAATGGAATACTACCCTGCATTGAAAAACAAGGTACTCATAAAAATACTCAAAATGGGTGACCCTGGAGGAAATTATGCTGAGTGAAGTATCTAAGTCACAAAGGGACAAATACTGCGTAGTGCCACTGTTGTAAAACAGGACTGACATCAGGATTGGGGGGAGACTGAGAAAGATGGGACAAATAATGTATACTGCATTGAAATAGATGAGGAAGAAAACTTTAAAAGGGATATGTGATTAGGTGTTACTGTCATGACAGGAGTCTAGAACAAAGGCTGCATAGTGGAGTGCACCTGGAGGGAGGGATTATAAAACAATGAAAGAATTTTTCTTTTACTTTTCAAAGAGAAGATTGAACTGGGGGGGTGCAGGGAGAAAAGTGCAACAATGAATGAATGGAAATCCAAAGTCTCTGTAAATTTTCATTAAAATTAATAATAAAAAATTAAAAAAAGAAACACAGACACAGTTTATAAGTTTAGGAAAACAGTAAAATTGCCAATGTAAAGTCTTTTAACCTGATTACTCAGACAGAGTTTATAGGCTTAAGATGATAACAAAAGTTTCCTATATGTTTCCTCAAAAACCAGAACATAGAAACTCCATATAATCTATCTATTCTACTACTAGGAATATACTCCAAGGGAATTAGAAGTGAAACACAAATGAAGATTTGAACACCAATGATGAAAGTAGTATTGTTCACCATCGCAAGAACATGGGAACAGCACAAATGTCCAACCCAAACCTCGTGGATTGAGACATTGTGGTACATTCACACAGTGGAATACTATGCAGGACTCGGGAGCAATGGTTTAGAAAAATACTACATAACTTGGGAGAGGCTGGAGTGTGTTATGCTGAGTGAACTAATACAGTCTCATAAGGACAAAAACTGCATAAGACCATCATTGTAAAATAGAAGTATAATTAGTAAAACATGTATGGGAACTCAAGGGGAATGAGCAAAGGGGTGAGGACAGGAGGGGTGAAACCAAAGGGTTACACAACTTGGTGGTGGAGGGAGGGGGGAAGGAAATGGAAAGGATCTGGATGAAAAGACAGGGTAATGGTTGACAAGGTCCAATGATGATTAATTTTATAAAAAATAATGCATGAGAATGACTGTATGAACTAAAGTGAATGAAGAATAATGTGAAACACAATGTATACAAAATTTGCAAGCAAACCAAAGGGGAAAAAGTTTGCCTTTGTAAGGTCCTTTAACTGAATTGACTACATATCTGTGAGACTGTTATTCCAGGAACTAAGGATTTATTAGTCAAATCACAAGCAAACAAAATCAGAGACAACTACTTGGAAAAGGCACCATGAGAAAAAAAGTTTGATGACTACTCACCTTGGATTTCAAACACTGGAAAACTGACAGTCATTATGGAAAAAGACATTATGGAACAAACAACATTGTCAGACCCCTGGAAACTTCCCTCCTGGATCCTTCTCACATTACTTCCCTTTACATACTCCCATTGACCACCCCTCAAAAGAACTTGATCCAGAGTAGTCAGAAAACAGCATTTAAGATACCCATGCTGCCAGTTTTCTCTCAGATCACTGGTCTCTGGACAAAGTACATTTAAGATATTCAGTCCTTGTCCCTACTCAATTGACTTACAGTGAGTGACAAGCAGTCTAATGCTACATTTACCCTCTCCAGGATAGACCCGTTTGTTCTCTTTGCTGTCTATGGTATGTTCAATATAATTCTAAATATAACATAAGTTGGTGAAAAGTCTTCCTCCAATCCCGATGCCACAGTTCTTTACATGAAGTCCAGCCTCCTGAAAGATCGGTTTCACATATATTCTAAAAAGGTGTGGAGACAGGACACATCCCTGATGCGCTTCCTTGTCAATTTTGAACCATGTAGTGCTTCCTTACTCTGTTCTGATGACCACTTCTCAGACCCAGTCTAGGATTCACATAAGCACAATCAAGTGTTCTGGGATTCCCATTCTTCTCAAGATTAGCCACATTTTTTTATGATCCACACAGCCAAATACCTTAGCACAGATAGATATTCCTCTGGTATTCTCTACTTTCAGCCAAAGTCCATCTGACTTTGGCTATAATGTCCTCAGTGTCATGGCCTCTTCTAAAGCTAGCCTGCCTTTCTGTCGATATACTGTTTCAATATTTTAAAAATAATTTTCAGCAGGATTTTGCTTGTGTGTGATGTTATTTTATAATTTCCACTCTCTTTTAGATCACTTTTATTGAAATGGAAATAAATGGATCTTTTGCTCCCATTTGGCCAGGTAGCTGTCCTTCAGATTTCTTGGCACAAACTGGTGAGCAGGGCTTCATTTGTTTGTTAAAATATGTCGATTGTTATGTCATAAATCCTGGAGCCTTGTTTTTTTCCACTTCCTTCAGACCAGCATGAACTTCTTTTTTTACCATAATTGTTACTTGATCATATGTTATCTCATGAAATTATTCTGTGTTAGCTAATTCTTTTTGGAACAATGACTTTGTGTACTCCTTCCATCTTCTTTTGATGCTTTCTGGATCATTCACTATTCTGCCCATAACATCCTTAAGTACTACAACTCAAGGCTTAAATTTGTTCTTCAGTTCCTTCAGCTTAATGAATGCCAAGAGAGTTTGCCCGTCTTGATTTTCTGACTCCAGGTTTTTTCACTTTTCATCATAATGCTTTGCTTTGTCTTCCCAGACTTCCCTTTGAAATCTTCTGTTCAGCTCCTTAACTTTCTGAATTCCTGCCTTCCGCTTGTCAGTGAGCTAATGCAATACTTAGAGTCTCTTCTGACATCCACTTTTGTCTTTTCAATGACCTTTTGCATTTTTCCTGGATGGTATTCTTGATTATCTTTCCACAGATCATCTGGTCTTCTTCAATTAGTGTTCAAGGTCTCAAACATGTTCCTGAGATGGTTTTTAAAATCAAGTGGGACAAGACAAACTCAAGGTCAAATTTTGTTCTTGTGGATTTAACTTTCTTTAGCTCCAATTTGAACTTGCATATGAGTGGCTGATGGTCTATTCCACAATTAGCACCTGACCTGGTTTTCACAGTTGATGTTGAGCTTCTCCAAGGTTTCTTTCCACAGATGTAATCAATCTTATTCCTGCATAGACCATCAAGTGAGGTGAAAGACATCGACTCTCCGGTCATCCTTATTCATTGTCTAACGTTCAGATTGCATAGGAAGCAATTGAAAATATCATGGCTTGAATCAGGCACAATCTAGTCTATAAACTGACATCCTTTCCCTTTAGCACTTTGGAGAGGTCAGAAGATTTTTCGAATGCAATATTATTGAAATATACCCATAAAATATATAGTCCATTAATTATTCATAAACTTGCAAAGATTCTTAAGAAACAGAACTTGATTTACTCACAAAGAATGAATTTTAACTAGGGGTCTAGCTGCACCTGGATGCATGACTAGTAATCTATTCCCAGAGGAAGGAAAGAGAGAGAAAGAAAAACATTAGCTGACGAAAACAACCATCCCACTTAACAGTAGTACATACAAGAAAAGTCAAGACTGTCATCCTAGGAAATGACACATTTCCATGAGACTCTGTCAATAACCAATCTTGCATTGGCTAGCCCCATAGATAAGATTGAAACCTTATAAAAAAGTGAAAACTAGAAAGCGGAGGCCTATTTGCGTCCTTAGCCTCCAGTAAGAAAGTTAGGGATTATTGAGTCGTCCCTGCCTAAGGGATACCCTTAACCTTCTTCCCATTTCCTGCTACCTTTTTTTTTCTTTATCCTTTCCCCTTTGGCTGTATGCATAAATTTATAATTAGAGAATCCCCCTGTGTTGTGTGGTTATGTGCCCACAAGTTAGCTATGACTCATAGCAACCTTAGTACAGCAGTTTTGAACCTTGTGCCATCCTGAGTCAACTTCGCTGTCTCTCATATCTGATCTTATAACCACAGGCACTGTGTCAATCCACCTCACCAAGGGTCTTCCTCTCTTGAACTTACCTTCTATCCCTGCAAGCATGATATCTTCTCCACGGACTAGGCCTTCCTGGAAATGTTCCCAAAATATGAGACATCCTCAAAATCTTTGCCTCCAAGAAATAGTCTGGCTTCACCTTCTCCAGTACAGACTTATTTGTTCTCATGGCATATTCCATATGATGTTCAATACTCTCTTCCAGCACCACAATTCAAAGACATTGATATTTCTTCTGTCTTCAGTATTTATTCTCCAGCTGTCAGACATACAGTAAGTGACTGAGAAGACTATAGTTTGCATGAGGCACACCTTAGCCACTAGCCTGACATCAGTGTTCTTTACTCTGCAGAGGTCCCTGGTACAAATTATTATTATTTTTTTAATTTACTCACTGCTGGGTGTTGATAGTGGATCTGAGCAATATGAAATCATTAACAGTTTCAATCTTTTTCCATTTATCATGATGCTGACTATTGGTCAAGTTCTGAGAATCCTTGATTCCTTAGTGTGGAGATGCAATCCATACTGAAGGCGACAGTCTTTGATTACCTCCAGCAAAGGCTTCAAGTCCTCTTCAGTTTCAATGAACAAGGTGTCATCTGCATAACTGAAATTGTTGATGAGTCTTCTCCAAATCTGATGCCACATTCTTCCTCATAAAATCCAGCCTCCCAAATGATCTGTTCTGCGTATAGGTTGAAAAGTTATGGTGAAAAGATATATCCTCAATGAACCCTTTTCTTGATTTTGAACTATGCAGTGATCCCTTTCTTTGTTCAGACAACAGCTTCTTGGTCTAGGTAAGGGTTTTAAATGAGAATAATCTAATATTCTGGGATTCCCATTCTCAATATCAGCCACAGTTTGTTGTGATCCACACAGCCAAGTGCTTTTGCACAGAATACAAATAGACATCATCCTGATACTCATTACTTTCAGCCAAGATCCATCTGACATCACTAATGATATCCATAGTGCCGTGGGCTCTTCTATATCCAGCTTGTATTTCTAGCTGTTCTCAGTTGATGTGCATGCTAGTTTGCTTTTGGATAATCTTCAGCAAGATTTTGCTTACATATTAGGTTTATTTATTATCTGATAATTTCCACATTCTGTTGGATAATCTTTTTTTTGGGGAATGGAAATAAATATGGATCTCTTCTGGTCAGTTGGCCAGATAACTGTCCTCCAGATTTCTTGACACAACTTGATGAGCACATCCAGGGCTGCACTTGTTTGTTGAAATATCTCAATAGGTATTTCATTCAATTCCTTAAGACTTATCTTTTTTCCAATTCCTTCTAAGCAACTTGAACTTCTTTATTATAATGGGTTCTTGAATACATGCTACCTTCTGAAACAGTTCTGTCAGCCAATTCTTTTTGGTACAGAGACTCCATATATTCCTTCCATCTTTATTTGATGCTTGCTGGATCATTCAAGATTTTGCTCACAGCGTCTTTGAGTATTTCAACTCAAGGTTTGAATTTATTCTTCAGCTTGAGAAATTCAGGGCAAGTTCTTCCCTTTCATTTCCTAACTATAACTCTTTGAACATTTTGCTACAATGTTTTGTGTTAATGAATTGCTTTTTAAATTTTCAGTTCAACTCCTTAACTCCCTTATTTCTTCCCTTTGTTTTGGCTTCTTGACATTTTAATGTAATATTTAGGGCACCCATTATGATCTTTCCTCCTTCCCTTGCCTTTGTAATACATTTTGCTTTCTTTATGGATCATCCTACATTTTTATGGTCTTTATTTATAAGTGTTTAAGGCCTTAAATCTGTTCTTGAGAGGGTTTTCTAGTAAACGTGGGATAGACTCAAGGTCATATTTTATTTTTTGTAGATCTCTTTTGATTTTCTTTAGCTTCATTTTGAACTTACATGACTAGTTGATAGTATGTTCCACAGTCAGCATCTGGATTCGTTTTCAGAGCTGACATTAAGCTTCTCTAGTGATTCTTTCCACTGATGTAATCAATCTGAGTCTGTATAATTCATCAGGTGAAGTCCATATACATAGTTTCTATTTGTATTTTTTTAAAAAGTTATTTGCAACTAATAAATATTTGATTTATCAAATGCTATCATTCTATCTCCAGTCTTTAAGTCATTCCTGTCACTAATTATTATCAATGAATTATTATTATTGCATTCTTGCCATAAGATTCAATGAATCTTGGTTGCATGTTGGATCAATTTCAGACTGCAAAAGTTGGTTGTAATCGTCTATTTCCTCCTTTCTGTTGGCATATATAGTTTAGTGATAGTGGTGTTAACAGGTCTTCCTTGCATGTGTGTGGATAGTATCCTGTCACAACATTGTACTTCAAAATGGAACTAGAAATGATGGGTTTTTACTCTAAATGCAATCCTATTTGTCTTTTCTCTTTTATTCTTGGCATAGCAGATCATATGAATATCTGGTTTAAAATTGTCTGTGTCAATTCATTTCAGCTTGCTGATGCCCAGTAAGTAAATATGTATATGTTCTATTTCTTTTTTTAATTTTTTTTATATTCTGCTTTGTTTTTAAACAATGTCCAATGTTCCTACATTTATGTTTCATATGTTACAAATTCCAATTATTAGGGGATATTTGCAACTATTCCTCCTCATATTTTGTGTCTTCCAATAAAAAAATGCAGCCTCCATTGCTATATATGTGATAGTCTAAGTGTATTCTATTATTTATAGGGTTTTCCAAGACCTGTTATTTTGAAAGTGGGTGGCCAATCCTTCTTCCTAGTCTGCCTTAATCTGGAAGCTCCACATTGGTACAGCATCTGACAGTCAAGTGCTATCCTGCTCCTTTGCATAATCAACTTTCTTTTTTTACTTGTTAGCAGCCACGTGTCTGCTTCTTTGTATTACGGTCACCGTGGCCATTATTTCACAGGGATCTATCTATATTTCTCTGCAAGTTGCAAGTTGTGAAGAGGTTTTTAGAACTCTGATTACAACATGTTTCATCATCCATATTCATTGTCCTACTTTCAGATGCATAGGAAACAACTGAAAAAAATACCATGTCTTGGAGCTATCACACCCTAAGTCTTTAAATTTACATCCTTTCTCTTTCTTACTTTGAAGAGGTCAGCAGATTTCTCCATACAACATGTATGGAAATATACCCATTTATTTTTCACAAAGCTGAAAAAACCCTGGAATAACAATTACACGTAATGAATGATTTTTTAAAAAAAAATATTGACATCTTAATACAAGTTTACAGAAAACTTGGATTTCTTTTCATTCATTGTTGCACATTTTCTTCCCTACTCACCATCCACAGTTTGCTTTTGTCTTTAACAAGATTCTTTTGTTGTTGCACAATTTCTTCCCTCCCTCTCACTCTCCAGTCCACTTTGCTATGCACCTCTTATTCTGGACTGTTGTCATGCAAATAATAACTAATCATATTTTTCTTTTAGACAGCTCTTTCCCTCATCAATTTAAATGCATTGTTCATTATTTATCCCCTCATTTCTTTGTTTCCCTCCAGCCTCCATGTCAGTCTTGTTTTATTACAGTGGATTATGCAGTATTTGTCCCTTTGTGACTGAGATATTTCACTCAGCATAATGTCCTTCAGATTCACTAATTTTGTATAATATTTTATGGTCACTGTTTTCCAGTGCCATGTAGTATTCCATTGTTTGAATATACCACAGTTTCCCTATCCATTAATTTGTTGATAGGCACTCAGTTTGCTTCCATATCTTTGCTATTATGAACAACACAGCAATAAATATAGGTATGCATATATCTCTCTGGGTGGCAGTTCTGACTTTTTTAGGGTATATTCCCAAAAGTGGAATTGCTGGGTCAAGTGTTATTTCCATTTCCAACTTTTTGAGAAATCACCATACTACCTTCCAGAGTGGTTGCACCATTTTATACACTCACTAATAGCGAATAAGGGTTCCAATTTTTCCACAATCTCACCAGCATTTGTTGTTTGCTGCTCTGTTGAACCTTGCTATTGTTACTGGGGTGAGATAATATCTTGTAGTTGTTTTGATTTATATCTTTGTTAGAGCTAGGGATTTCGACCATTTCTTCATGTGTTTGTTCCATCTAAATGTCTTCTTTGGTAAAGTGTCTGTTTATACCAATTTTGGGATTGAGTTGTTTACCTTGACCTTGTTGAGGTGCTGGAGTATAAAGAATGAATTTTAACTACCCTTAACTCATATATAAAAATAATTTAAAAAATAGACATAAATGTCAAATATAAAACTTTAAAGTTTTATATTTTTTTAAAGAAAATCTTAAAATTCTGGGTACAGCAAATAGTTCTTAAAAATATTTGAAAGTATGACCCATAAACTAATATTTCATAAAAGCGAACGTTTCTGCTTTTGTCGAACATTGCTAATTTCCTTTCAGAGTTACACATTGGGAGAACACATTTACAAAATGTATATCTGATAACATGAATTTAGAATATATAGAGAACTCCTAAGACTTAAAATAAGGAAACAACCTAACTAAAAATGGCAAAATTGTTGTTGACAGATATGATACCAAAGAAGGCAAAATAATCAAATAAGCACATAGAATACAGCACAATATCATTAATATTAAATATCAAATAAGCATATGGAAAGCAGCACAATATCATTAATCACTATACATGCACGTTAAAACTCCAATGAGATATCTTTACATACTACTAGAATAGCTGAAATGTAAAATATGATAAAAATGTGAAATATGTTGAAGATTCAGAGCAATTAAAATACACTGTTAAAAAGAATTTTGAAAACATTTTTCAACCTTTATATAAAATTAAACGTACCATATCACACAGAAATTTTACTCCTACCTCTCTACTGAAGAGAAATTAAACTTATTTTACATATTAATTTGTACAAAAATGTTTAGTCGCTTTATTAATTATTACAAGTATATGGAAACCTAAACGTCCATCATTAGGTGAAAAAATGAACACATTTCCATATCTTTATACAGTGAAATACTGCTAAGTAATTAAAAGGAACAAAGTGTGGGTACATGACACACAACACTGAATAATCTTCTGTGCTTATGGCAAGTGAAAGCAAAACCAAAAATACTCTGTCTCCATACTACTTAATCCCATTTGTATGATGTTATGAAAAAGGTTGACTGAACACATTTCATAGGTTGCCAAGAATCAGTAGTGGAGTGGTGTGGATCACAAAGGGAATGGAATGGGAGAATTCAGAGTCATAGGGATCTAAGTTACTTTACTGCAGGTGCTTGCCATTATTCAAATAACTATATGTGCATTTAAAAGAATGCATTCTCCTGTAAACAAATTTCACTCACTAAATCAATGTGAAAAAGAAAGATACAACAAAAGGATTAAAATTCCAGTTTCCTGTGTCAAGGATTATGGTACATATTTTGCTTTCAGTTTCATCATTTCTAAGAGCCAAATTATTTCCCCCTCCTCAAAATGACTAAGGTAATGGATGGGCTGCCAGCCTTCCCTGCTGTGGTAATTCTGAGAGGACAATGTGTAATGTACCACTCTATTTGCTGTTGTGATGGGCTTTAGGCAACTACCATTATTTATTACACAGGCTTACAAAATAATGGAGAGGTCACCGTCCAGCTGCAGTGAGAGATGAACAGACTGAGGCAGATGGGGAGAGGAAAACCTTTGTTAGGTTTCCATTACGTATCAGATAACCTTTGAGCTGAAGTAAAAATGCAATAAATCTACAGATATTGTTTTCAGAGTAATCTCATTTTTTTAAAAAAAATCTCACGAGCTAATTGAGGCATCAAATAGCAAACCAAGTTTTGCTCTTAAAATTGACACCGTCAAGTGATTCTCAGCCACTTACTGTTATACCAAAATCTTCACTGAGGATGATGGGATACCTGTGACCTCTGCAGTATCTGCTTCTTAGCAGCCATTAGACTGAAAGAAAATATTTGTAAATACCCAGAATGCCAATAAAATATCTGTTATTTGGAATTATTCCATGAATAAAAAAGAGTTGAGGATATTAACTAGATTATCAAGGAATTACATTCCACATATTGAATTTCCAATCTTTCTAGTCAGTCTGTCTAGTTGAGGGTCTTCCTCTCTTTCACTGAACTTCACTTTTCCAAGCTTGATGTCCCTCTCCAAGGAAAAGCCTCTTATAGCAACATAGTCTTTCCAGTCCCCTGCTATGCATCTGAGAGATTGACAATGAAAAGAATCAATACATTTGTTGGAGAAGGGTGTTGAATATCCCATTGACTGTTCAACAAACAGATACGTCTTGTATAAAGTGTAACCAGAGTGTTTCTTGAGGGTACAAATGATGAAACTTTGTCATACATATTTTGGGCATGGGGTTAAGAGAGGCTATTTCTTAGGAAGGGCCATCATGCCTGGAAAAGTGGAGGGTCAGTAAAGGAGAGGAAGACCTCAATGAGATGGATTGATATAATGTCTGAAGCAATGAAGTAAAATATGTAAGGGATGATTAGAATGATGCAGGGTATGAAAGAGTTCAGATCTATCCATAGGGTTGCTATGAGTCTTACCCAACTCAGTGGCACTTAACAACAACAACAAGAAACAACATGCCACAATATGTGAGACAAAATTTTGTCACCTTTGTCTTTGAGGAGCATTCTGGCTGCATTTTCTCCAAGACATGTCTGTTTGCTCTTTTGACAGTCTATTGGCTACTCAGTGCTCTTCTCCAACACAAGATAGATTGACATAGTGTCTGCAGAAATAGGCTCAAGTGTGTTAGAGATGATGAGTCTGGCACAGGATAGGGCAGAGTTCAGATGTGTCGTTCATATGTTTCCTGTGAGTGGTATTCAACTCTACAGCACCTAACAACAAAATCAACAGTTGAAAACTAAGACTGAGAAGTTATGTGATTTGCCCACAGTGGTGACATGGCAGGAATTCTATTTAAACTGAGGAAATCCAAGGCCAAGTGTGCATTATATTGATTTTCTTTTTTTCTCTGAGACGTTCCCAAATATATAAGTCATGGTGATGTGGTAAATCATGCCCAGAGATGCCTGCAGTATTTCATCTCTTAGATTCTTTTTGTTGGTATGTATGTATTTACTGTCAAGTCAGAACTGACATATAGTAGACCCTACAGCGGGTTTTTAGAAACAATGAACTGCATGGTAGAAGATCACCTCTTTCCCTTACAGAGTAGCTGATGGACTCAATTCATGTACCTTTGTGTTGGCAGCTCAATTCCTTACCATAAGGCCACTGGAGCTTCCTTTAAGATTCTTATGACTGTTAGATTGAATACAACAATTATTAGATGAATTTTTACTTGGCATTTTATTGTTAGTAGATTTATTTAGTGCAACTACATTATTAATATTTCAAAGGTAGAATGCCAAGGGCAATTTAAAAAAAAAATTAACAACACTCTATAAATATCTAGAAAATTTTTGGTAACTGAAAGTCTAGGATCAGGGTCCTAACACTTCATTTCACACCTTCAGGACTTGTTTCCTAGTTCTTTGTTTCTGGTCCGTTCATTGGAGGGATCATCTCTTCCTGAAAATTTCTTTCATGCTGGTATTTCTCAGATTTCTGTCCACTATTCTCATTCCTTATTGTACAATGCATATCCTAGGTGATCTTGTTGTTATTGTTATTGTAGGCATCAATTCAGAACTGACCCATAACTGACTCTCAAGTGGGTTTTCAGAGGAAGTAAATTACACGGGAGAAGACTGCACATCCTCCCATAAAGCAGCTGGTGGATTTGAACCATTTGTCTTTGGGATTGCAGTGCAATTTGGGATGATATCACTTACTTATATTTTCCACTACCATCTATAACCCAAATTCATCTCTTTTACTGACCTATGACCTAGTGACAAGAAGCAGTGCTGCAATCCCAAAGGCATGAAGTTCAAATCCACCAGCTACTTCAAAGGAGAAGAAGGGACATTCTCCTTTTGTGTGATATACTTACTGCCTCTGAAAATCAGCTGGGGAATCAGCTATGGGTCAGTTCTGACTCCACAGTACACAACAAAAGCAATCTATAGCCCAGACTCATCTCTTATACTGGCTATCCCTAGCTTTAGAGTCAGAGATCACATGTCTTATTCATCAGTTCTGTATGAATACACCACAAAAAAAGGAAATACACCTTTTTCTTGACCCCTTGCTTTCTGAACTCTGAACTCTTTCATTATCAAGTTCTTTCTCTCATGCTTCACAAACAATGTTAAGTTTTACTGTGGTTTATTTGTGTTTTCTCTTCTCCTCTTCCCTTTAGACAAGTATTCATCTAGTCTGCATTATTATTATACATCTCCAGATGTTTCCACTTCTACCATTTTGTACCCTTTCTTTTTCCTGATCCACACATCTCAGTCACGTTACTTTCAGCTATAAGCCTTCCAATGGCCCTCTACTCTGTAAAACAAAACTCAAATACCAAAGCTCCATTTTTATGTTTTCATTTGGGTTTTCCTCTTGGGACTGGAAAAATCATTGGAGGGCTTCCAGCTGCAGGTAACACAACTCAGCAGAGTGGCTCAGGAAAAGAGGGGGCCAAATTCCAAATCCTCATGCTTACTACAGGAATCTTGTTTATGTGGTTGTTAAGTGTTTTGCTGCTAACTGAAAGGTTTGAACCCACTGGGTGCTACATAGGAAAGTGTATGGCAGTTGGCTTCCATAAAGATATCACAGCCTTGGAAACCCTATGAATCTATATAATGCAGTTCTCCTCTCCCTAATAGGGCTGCTATAAGTTTAAATGGACTCATTGACAAGGGATTTGGTTTGGGGATTTTTATGCTTACCTTTGCATCCAAACCCTAATTGAATCTTTCAGTTGTTCTAAACCACCCGCAGCTATCTGAATATCCTTTGCTATTAATCATCTTCAATTATTTGCTTACATTTCTCTCTCCTCATAACTTCTTAGTACTGGATGGTTAAGTCTTTGCCTTTTTTTTTGTTTAAAGTCTTTGTCTTTAATGTCTATGTCATTATGGATTTGTTCAACCTGCATAATATTTTCAGCCAACATTTTCATCGTCTTTTTTCCAGTGAGATTCTTATATTCTTAAAGTGCACTTACTCACAGCTATGGAATTGGAACTAACTCATGGTGACCCTCTAGAAACTTTGTGGGAGGCTGTAAAAGTCATGAAAGGAAATGGCCCATCTCCCTTCCAAAGATTCATTGGTGCATTCGAACCTCAATCCATCTTTGGATTACCAATCAGGAAACAGTATCTTCACCAAACTCAAGTTACTTTGCATAGTCAAAAAATGTGCAGAGAATCCATTTTTTTTCCAGTTAGGTATAGAATATGATGGATGGGGTTTTTCAGGGACTGCTGTACATTTATGGATCACATTCATCTACTATGAATATATCATTGGTCTATAATCATTACAAGAGAAATAAAAAGACATTGGAGGAAAGAATGAAAGGAAGCATAAGAAAGCCATAAATGCTCATAAGTGAAAAGAATATTTGTTGTCCATTTCTAAAGTGTAAATAGCTGTAGTGCTCACAACCAAGAAGGAGGTTATGTATTTCCTACAAATGTCAATGCTAAAATAACCTATGGCAAATGAAACTGTCATTATCGTCATTTCCTATATTTTTCTATTAGTAAACAAAAACAAACAAAATAAACCCAGTTGTGAGTTTACAATGCACAGTGCAAACTTAGACTCTGCAGAATTTCAAATGGATAACTTCACAGTTCAGTTCCAGATGAAATTCCATTTAAATTTGGTTGTTGTTGTTATGTACTGTCAAGTTGCTTGCGGCTCATAGCGACCCCATGTACAACAGCCCTAAACTCTGCTCTGTCCTGTGCCAATCACACTGTTTCTGACACTCTCATCCTGATTACCCCAGTCACTGAATCAATCCACCTCATACATTCTCTGTTCTTTGAATCAGTACTACCAAATGTTTGGTACAAAATGTTTGATACAAAAGAACAGAGAGTGTATGTATCACTATTTGTTTTGAGTTAACACTTCCTAACACCAGTTTCTTAGGTTTCGTATTAGCACAATTAAATGTTCTGGGATTCCCATTCTTCTCAGAGTCAGCCACAGTTTGTTATGATCCACACAGTCAAATGCCTTTGCATAATCAGTGAAACACAGATTGTGCTAATACGAAACCTATACTTGGACCAAGGGGCAGTAGTCAGAACAGAGCAGGGTAACATTGCATGGTTCAAAATTGGGAAGGGTGTACGCCAGGGATGCATTCTGTCTCCATACCTTTTCAACATGTATGCAGAGCAGACTATCCGAGAAGCTGGGCTCTATGAGGAGAATTGTGGCATCAGGATTGGTGGAAGATCTATTAACAATCTCCGTTATGCAGATGACACAACCCTGCTTGCTGAAACTGAGGAGGACCTCATGCACTTGCTGCGAAGGGTCAAGGACTGCAGCCTTCAGTATGGACTAAGGCTCAATGTCAAGAAGACAAAGATTCTCGCCACTGGACCAATTAGCAGCGTCAGGATGGATGACGAAGAAATTGAGAGTGTTCACAGCTTCAGTTTGCTCGGCTCCACAGTCACCACTCTTGGTACCAGCAATCAGGAAATCAAAAAGCGTATCGCGATGGGAAAGTCTGCTGTTAGGGACCTCTCAAAGGTACTCAGGAGCAACACAGTGTCTCTCTGGAGACTAAGGTGCGCCTGATACAGGTCATGGTATTTGCAATCGCTTGTTATGCATCAGAGAGTTGGACAATGACTAGGGAGGACAGAAGGAGAGTGGATGCTTTTGAGCTGTGGTGCTGGAGAAGGGTACTGAATGTACAATGGACTTCCAGGAAAACAAACAGATTCATCTTGGAGAGGATTAAACCAAGCTACTCCTTGGAGACAAGGATTCTGGGGCTTCGTCTAACATACTTTGGACATGTTGCCAGGAGGGACGAGTCCTTGGAGAGGTACATCATGCTTGGGAGGGTGGAGGGACAGCACAGGAGGGGAAGACCCTCTATGAGATGGATTGATTCAGTGACTGGGGTAATCGGGATGGGTGTGTCAGAGGCAATGCAATAGGCAGAGGATAGAGCAGCGTTTCGGGCTATTGTGCATTAGGGTCGCTATGAGTCGCAAACCACTGGAGGACACATAATAATAACAACAACAACAACAACACCAGTTTAATTAAGCAAGAATCACTTCGTTCATGACTTTGAATATTGTTATTGTTGTTAGGTGCCATGGAACCCTATGAACAAAATATCTGAAATCAGTCCTGTCCTGTGCCATCCTCAAACTTCCTGACACACAACAGCCCATTGCAGCAGGCATTGTGTCAATACACCTGGTTTGCGGTCTTCCCTCCTTTACTGACCCCCCACTGTTCCAAACATCATGTCCTTCTCCAAGGAATAGTACCTCCTAGTAAATGTATGTTAGGCGAAGCCTCATCCTTCTTGCCTCCAAAGAACACCCTGGCTGCACATTCTCCAAGAAATATCTATTTATTTTCTTGGCCATCCATGGAATGTTCAGTGCTCTTCTCCAATACCACAGCTCAAAGGTGTCAATTCTTTGTCTGTCACCCTTATTCATTGTCCAGGTCTCAGATGCATAGCTAGTAACTGGAAATAAAATCACAGCCTGAATCAGATGCACCTTAATCCTCAAACTGACACCACTATTCTTCAATAATTTGGAAAGATTCCTAACTGCAGATTTTCCCATTGCAATGCATCTCCTTATTTGCTGACTGCTCCCACCACGGGTGTTAATTATTGATCCAAGCAAGATGAAGCTGTTCAATCTCTTCTCCATCCATCATAACACAGCCTATTGGTCCAGTGGTAAGAATCTTTGTTTTCTTTATATTGAGATGCAATCCATACTGAAGGATGAATTCCTTGATCTTCTGCAATAAGTGCTTCAAATCCTCCTCACTTTCAGCAGGTAAGATTGTGTCATCTGCATAACTCAGGTTATTTATGAATCTCCTTCCAATCCTGATGCCACACTCCTCTTCATAGAGTCCAGCTTCTCAGATAATTTGCTCAGCATATAGATTGAACAGGTATGGAGACAGAATACATCCCTGATGCACTCCCTTCCCAATTCCAAACCATGTGGTGCTTCCTTGCTCTGTTTGCACAACAGCCTCCTGGTCCAGATATAGGTTCTTCATAAGCACAATCAAATGCTCTGGAATTCCCATTCTTCTCAATGTCAGCCACAACTTGTCATGATCCACACAGTCAAATGCCTTTGCATAGTCAGTAAAGCACAAATAGACATTCTTCTGGTATTCACTACTTTCAGCCAGGATCCATCTGACATCAGCAATGATATCCCTGGTGCCATGGCCTCTTCTAAATCCCTCTTGAACTTCTGGCAATTCCCTATTTATGTACTGATCCAGCCATTTTTTAATGATCTTCAGCAGTATTTTGCTAGCATCTGATATCAATGATATTGATCAATAATTTCTACATTCAGTTGGATTATCATTCTTGAGAATAGGAACAAATATGGACTTCTTCCAATCTATTGACCAGACAGCCATCCTCCAAATTTCTTGGCATAGACTGGTGAGTACATCCAAGGATCCATCTGTTAATTGAAACAAGTCAATTGATATCCCATCTATTCCTAGGGCTTTATTTTTTGCCAATGGCTTCAATGCAGCTTCCACTTCCTCTTTCATTACCAGTGGCTCCTGTTCATATGGTACTTCCTGAAATTTTTCAGTGTCAATAAATTGTTTTTTGTACAGTTACTGTGTATTCCCTCCATCTTCTTTTTATATTTTCTGGGTCATTCAATACATTGCCCATATCATCTTTAAACATTGTGACAAGAGGCCTAAATTTGTTTTTCAGTTCTTTCAGCTTGAGAAAAACAGAATGAGTTCTTCCCTTGTTATTCTCTAATTCCAGCTCTCTGCACATTCCATTATAATATTTTGCCTTGTCCTCCTAGGATACCCTTTGAAATCGTCTGTTCAGCTCTTCTCCTTAGAAATGTTTTCCTTTAGATTTGGCTTCCTCACGTTCCAGTGCAATCTTTAGAGTCTCTTCTGATATCTATTTCAGTTTTTTCTTTCTACTCTGTTTTTGTAATGATTTTTTTCTTTCTTCATGGATTATATCCTTGATATCATCCCACAACTCATTTGGTCTTCTATCATCGTTGTTCAATGCTTCAAACCTATTCTTAAGATGATCATGAAATTCTGATGGAATTGATTCAAGATCATATCTTGGTTCCTGTGGACTTATTTTAATTTTCTTCGGCCTCGACTTGAACTTGCATATGAGTAATTGATGATTTGGCCCACAGTCTGCCCTTGGCCTAGTTTTGACTGCTGATATTGAGCTTCTCCAGTGATTACTTTGACAAAGGTAGTCAATTGAATTCCTATACAGCCCATGTAAAGTCATTTTTTGTATCTTTTAGAAAAAGTATTTGCAACAAATAAATCATTGTTGTTCTTGTTGTTATGTGCTGTTGAGTCGCTTGTGACTCATAGTGACCCTATGTACAACAGAACTAAATCCTGCTCTATCCTGTGCCAATTGCACTGCCTCCGACACACCCATCCTGATTACCCCAGTCACTGAATCAACCCACCTTATAGAGGGTCTTCCCTTCCTGTGCTGTTGCTTCACTCTCCCAAACATGATGTCCCTCTTCAAGAACCGGTCACTCCTTAAAACATGTGCAAAATATGTCAGACGAAGCCCCAGAATCCTTGCTGCCAAGGGGCAGCCCCGTTTAACCTTCCCAAGGATTAATCTGTTTGTTTTCTTAGCATTCAATGTACATTCAATACTCTTCTCCAGCACCACAGCTCAAAGGCATCAATTCTCCTTCTATCCTCCCTAGTCATTGTCCAACTCTCTGACACATAACAAGTGATTGCAAAGACCATGGCCTGTATCAGACACACCTTAGTCTCCAGAGAGACACCATTGCTCTTCAGTACTTTGGAGAGGTCCCTAACAGCAGACTTTCCCATCACAAGACATCTTTTCATTTCCTGGCTGCTGGTGCCAAGAGTGTTGACTGTGCAGCCAAGCAAACTAAAATTGTTAACTATCTCAATCTTTTCACCATCCATCCTGATGCTACCAATTGGTCCAGTGGTGAGAATCTTTGTCTTCTTGATATTGAGCTTCAATCCATATTGAAGGCTGCCATGCTTGACCCTCTGCAGCAAGTGCTTCAAGTCCTCCTCAGTTTCAGCAAGCAGGGTTGTGTCATCTGCGTAATGCAGGTTGTTGTAGATCTTCCACCAATCCTGATGACACACTTCTCCTCATAGAGCCCAGCCTCTCGGATAATCTGTTCTACATACAGGTTGGAAAGGTATGGAGATATTACACATCCCTGGCACACACCTTTCCCAATTTTGAACCATGTAGTGTTTCCTTGCTCTATGATGACTGCCTTTTGGTCCAAGTATAGGCTTCACATGAGTACGATCAAGTATTTTGAGATTCCCCTTCTCAGTCAGCCACGGTTTGTTACAATCCACACAGTCAAATGCCTTTGCATAATCAATGAAACACAGAGAGACATTCCGCTGGTATTCCCTGCTTTCAACTAAGATCCATCTAACATTAGCTACAGTATCATTAGAAATACAAAATTCAATCATTTTATTTCCAGCCTCATCTCTATATCTAAGCACATATTTTCAACTAATATTCTTTCTTCATTGTTTCCTACTTTTGCATTCCAGTCACCAGTTATCAATCATTACCACATCCTGATTGCATGTTTGGTCAATTTCAGACTGCAAAATTTGTTAAAAGTTCTCAATTTCTTCCTCTTTGGCACAAGATGTGGGAGCATATACTTGAATAATGGTCATGTTAACAGGTCTTCCTTGTATACATATATGGATATTATCCTGTCACTCACAACATTGTATTTCAGGATAGAACTTGAAACTGACCATTTTTTTTTTACTATTAATGCAACACCATTCTTTTACTGCTTTTCATTACACGTATAGTATGTTGTTGTTGTTGTTGTTGTTATGTGCCGTCGAGTCGTTTCCGACTCATAGCGACCCTAT
>NW_006399821.1:16015202-16028232 GCF_000299155.1 Elephantulus edwardii
CCCAGCCTGGACTTCCGGCAGTTCTCTGCTGATGTGCTGTTCTAATCGTTTTTGTATAGCATATGATTATATGATTCAAAGTGGCCATAGCTGGTCCATTGCATCTCACTAATGCCAGTATGTCAATATACAGGCATTCCATTTCATTTGTAATAATATCCAAGTTTTCAACTCAAGCTATGAACATTCCATGTACCACTTGTTAAACTAGGTGTGTTATTGATTTTCCCCATTTCAACTACCTTCCAATCTGGGCTTTACCACTACACTACTAAAAATATGTTCTTTGTTTAGTGTTCATAGAGTTTTCAAAAGTCTTTTATTTATGAAGTAGATCACCTATCCTGCTTCCTAGTCTGCCTTAATCATGAAGCTCCACCAAAACCCATCCACAATGGGAAACCCTTTTGGAATTTGACACATCAATGGCAGAGGTATCAGTATCAAAACAACCCCAGGTAATATTGTTGTTATTGTTGTTGTTATGTGCCGTCGAGTCGTTTGCGACTCATAGCGACCCTATGTACAACAGCCCTAAACCGTGCTCTATCCTGTGCCAATCTCATTGCCTCTGACACACCCATCCCAAGTACCCCAGTCACTGAATCAATCCACCTCATAGAGGGTCTTCCCCTCCTGCGCTGTCCCTCTACTCTACCCAGCATGATGTCCCTCTCTAAAGACCTGTCTCTCCTTACAACATGTACAAAGTATGTCAGACGAAGCCCCAAAATCCTTGCCTCCAAGGAGCAGCCTGGTTTAACCCTCTCCACGATGAATCTGTTTGTTTTCTTGGCAGTCCATGGTACATTCAATACTCTTCTCCAGCACCACGGCTCAAAGGCGTCAATTCTCCTTCTATCCTCCCTAGTCATTGTCCAACATTCTGATGTATAACAAGTGATTGCAAAAACCATGGCCTGTATCAGGCGGACCTTAGTCTCCAGAGAGACAAGTAATGTTACTAGGTCATAAATCAGACTTCAGAAGCCATTTGTAAAAAGATGGAAAGAATTTTCTTTAATGGAAGGATCAGAAAAGAACTTTGGTGTGCAGTGGGTAAGAGTTTGACTGCTAACTGAAAGATTTATTATTTGAATTTCTTCTGCTCTGCTGCAATAAAAATATTAATATGGCAGTGTTATTCCATTAAGATTACAGCCTCAGAAACCTTACAGAGCAGTGCTACTCCGTCTATAGGGTCACAAGGGCGTGCAATTAACTTGATGGCAACAGGTTAGAAGGATCAGTAGTCCACATGAAATTAAAAATTTCATAATTAAATCACATAATTAAAAATCACATAATTAAAAGAGAAAAGTCCTTCTTAACCGATGAAAGCAAGATAGTCTGGCCAGGCCTGTTTATCCCTTTGTTAGAAAATAAAGAAATAATATAGTCAAGAACATGGAGGAATTTGTCAGGCAAATTGCTTAACCAATATTAACGCTTATTTATGGAGTCTCTATGTGGTGTAAACTTGACTACTAGCTGAAAGGTTGGGAGTTCAACCACATTCAGAGACACCTGGGAAGAAATAAGTGGTGACTTGGTTCTGAAAGGACATGACCTTGGCAACCCTATGGACAACACACTCATGAGGTTGCTGTAAGACAGAACCAACTAGAAGGCAACTGACAACTAAAAAAATGGTTTTTTACAGTGCCACAGAATTTTCTAGGAGCCATCATGAGTGTAGTTGCCCTGCTAGAGGAAGAGGTGGCAGTCTGCTTCTTGAAAAATTTCAAACTGGAAAAAAAACCCCACAAGCCCACAAAACTTGCAGTCAAAGTCAGTTCTGACTCACAGTGACCTTCTACTGTTTCCAAAGTTATCATTATCAATACATCACCTATATGTTTCTTATGGAGCTACTGATGGATTTGAATTGCTAAAGTTATACATCTTTTTGGTTAGCAGTGACTGTGTTATGGACTATGCCATCTGAGCCTTGCAAATCCTCTGAGGCTACCACACTCTGTTCGTACAAAATAGTCATCACTATTAATTGGAATCAGTTACAGTTTTCTGAGCTGTTTAAGTAGTACCATGATGAAGGCGCTCATTTGTTAACCTTAAGGTCAGAAATTTAAACCCATCAAGAAGGGAAAATGTGGCGGCATGCTTCTTTAAAGACTGACAGCCTTAGGAACCCTATGGTGCTATTTACTATGCCCTATAGGGTTTGTCTAAGTTGGGAATACTCTATAGCAATGGGTTTTGAATATCAAGTTTTCTAAGTGTGCCGCTTCCTAAACAATATGCCTCCAGAGACTCTTATGAACTTTGATAAATACTGATGATTGTAGAGGGGTTTCAGGCCTTTTTTTCATAGGGTCACTATGAGTTCTGCTCAACTTGAAGGCAATCAACAACAACAACAGTGCAGATATTTATCATTGTCAGATTATATCATCCATAGAATATTACTGAAAACAGATTTTTAAGATATTAGACTTTTGACTTCTGGTGTGATGGCTGACTAGATAAAACAAGAAGCTGATCTGTTTCTAAAAGAAATACCACAAAACATCAAAAAACAAAGAAAATCAATGACTGATGTTAATCCTGGGATCCTGAAATCTAAAGGAACCTCTAAAGAGGAAAAATGAAACACTGATTGAAAGAAGAAACAGGAAAAAACAAAACAAAGCATTGACTGAAGAGATAGATGAAGTAGTTAACTGTGAAGAAATCCAAGTCTGTATATACTCTTTGAAGTCTCTCTCAAGAGGTGGGACTCTGCAGAGATCCAGAATTACAGCAGCATGCACCAGTGGCTAGCTTACATCAAAGAAAGGGAAAGAAGCAACCCCTCTCTGTCTCCATTCAGCCCTGGAGAGTAACAGAATAGTCTTCTATCTGAGTAGGTAAGATTCCCCTTTGCCCTGATCTCTCTCCTTCAGAGATCAGTCTTGTGTCATTTTAAATCCAGTGCTGTGAGCACCCACCCAGGAGTAGTGGTTCAAAGCTCCAAGTAAACACTGAGTTGCTTAGGAAGGCAGCCCCTGGGAAAGACACCACTTAGCCAGCCTCTACGCTATGTCCTCTGCTGGTCCAGTCTCACACCATGCCTGAAGACCTAGCAGCCACGTGCCATGCTTGAGCTGGCTCTCTACATGTAAGTGCTTTGGTTTAGAAACTCCAGCAAACACTGATTTACTTTACTGTGCAGCCCCTGGTAAAGGGATTAGTTCACCAGTCTCTTGGCTCATGCTCATTTCTGGCCCAGCTCCATGTCATTCTTGGCACTGGCCCCACTTTGAGCCAGCACCATTCTCCAGCAGGCCTGCTTTATGGAGACATAGAGGTTCAGAGATTCCTGGGACCATTGACACTTACTTACCTGGGCATTCTGTGACCTCTACCAGTCAGTCTGTCCAACAATTCTCTTGTCCCATGCATTTTCAGTGTTACTTTGGGTCATGCCTACCACAGGTCCAAGGATGGGCTGACTCCCAAATCTACCCTTCACATCAGCATAAGGGCAGTGCTTTTATCACCTGGCTGACATTAGATGGACCCCCCCCCCACTCTCAATCAACTGCACTTCATAAACAAAGACTAGATAATTACAGAGGTACCCCATTCATTACCATACAGCCAGCTGAAGAAAAAGGTAAAAGACTACACACATACCACCACTCCAGTGACCTGGAAGCAAAGATAACCTCAAACCACACAAAAATCCCCCAACACTGTAATATTAATAATGTGATCAAAGAACAGAATGTTTCTGATCTTTCAGAAGTACAAAGGGTAGAGGAAAAGTGTGAAAAATTAGAGGAAACCACAGACAAAATAAAGAAAAGCTTAAACAAAACTATATAAATTTAAAAAGCAATTGGGAGGGACTGGAGAGCATTTTGCAAAATGAACTATCTCAGTGCCACAAGGACAAATATTGCAGAATGTGTGCAAGGATTCAAGGGAGAGAGGTGGAGAGCAGAGGGGTTAGGATGGGTCAGGGGAGGGGAGTACTTAATCGTAGGGCTGCACAATTTGGTGGGTAGAGGGTGGTGAGTAAAGAAAATGGGAAAGATAGGTGCGAAAAAACCAATGTATATGAACTTCGTAAGTAAACCAGTTATTTTTGATGCATACTGTTGAGTCGAAACTGACCTATAGCTGACTCTCTGGTGGTTTTTCAGAGGCAGTTAACTGCATGGGAGGAGAGTGTCCATGCTTCCGCCACGAACAGCTGGTGGTCTAGAATCCTGTGCCTCTGGGATTGCAGCACAGCTTCTTGCCACTAGGCTACCAGAGCGCCAATAAAATAAAATAAAAAATTTCTTTAAATAAAAAAATCATTAAATGATCAACAAGATAAAACTAATGTGAAATTAAAAGCCATAGAAAAGCAGGGAATTTAAATTGAGAATAACACAACCAAAATTTCAGAAATTAACAACATGCTGAAAGGAAAAAAAAAAGCAGAATTGAAGAAATGGAGCAATGAAAGAAGACAAAGCCCACAATACTAATCTGCTATAGGAAAAACCAGAGATAAGGAAAAAAAGATGAAGAAAGACTAAGAATTATGTGGGGTCCCAATAAGACAAATAACAGATGTGGGACTGGAAGTGCAGAACAGGAAGAGATAACAATCAAGCACACACACACACACACACACACACACACACACACACACACCAAGCTAAATCATTATGGTACTATGAAAAAGGAAAACCAGTATGTTTTCAAGAGTCAAAAAATTGAATCTCAAACAAAATTAAACCCCAAAGAAAAACTAAGCCTATTCAAATAAAATTCTCGAAAACCAAAGACGGAGAAAGAAAACTGAAAGTCACTTAAGAAAAAGGAAGTTATCTACCAAGGAGAACCAAAAAGGACTAAATGTACCATTAGAGAGAAAAAGAGTAACAGAGTAGATTAGAAAAATGGGCACAGTATATGAACAGACACTTCACCAAAGAAGACATTCAGATGGCCAACAAGCACATGAAGAAATGTTCAACGTCCCTAACTCTAAGAGAGATGCAAATCAAAACAACTATGAGATATCATTTCACCCCAGTAAGAATAGCAAAATATAACAGAACAGCAAGCAACAAATGCTGGCGAGGATGTGGAGAAACTGGAACCCTTATTCACTGTTGGTGGGAATGTAAGATGGTGCAACCATTGTGGAAGGCAGTGTGGCGCTTTCTCAAAAAATTGCAAATAGAGATACCATTTGACCCAGCAATCCCATTACTGGGAATATACCCCAGAGAGACCATGTCTACATCCAAGCAGATATATGCACACCCATGTTTATTGCAGCTTTGTTTACAATAGCAAAGAGTTGGAAGCAGCCTAAGGGCCCATCAACAAACGAATGGATAGAGAAACTGTGGTATATCCACACAATGGAATACTACGCAGCATTGAAAAACAAGGAACTCATGCAATATTATTCAAAGTGGGTGACCCTGGAAGACATTATGCTGAGTGAAATATCTCAGTCACAAAGGGACAAATACTGCATGGTGCCACTGTGTTGTAGAATGGGTCTGACATCAGGGTGGGGGTATGACAAAAAAAACTGGATAAATTATGTATATTGTATTGAAACAGATGAGGGAAAGAACAGATTAGAAGTGATATATGATTGAGTATTATGGTTAGCACAGGAATCCAGAATTAAGGTTGCATAGAGAAGTGTACCCCGGGTGGGGGGTAGGGGGAAGAGATGTGGGAATTGTATACTAATGAAGGGATTTCTTTTTTTTTTCTCTCTCTTCGGAGGGGTAAGCGAGCTGGTGGGGAGGGGTAGGCAGGGAGAAAATTGCGGCAATGAATGAATGGAAATCCAAAACCTCTGTAAAAAAAAAATTAAAAATAAAAAAAAAATTAAAGAATTTCATTAAAAGGAAAAAAAAAGAAAATAAGATCTATACACATTCTGTCTTCAAAAGACTCTACACCTGAAATATGAGACATAAAACCATTATTGTAAAACTAAAAAGATAATTAAGAAAATGCATGTGAGGCCTAAGGTGGGAAGGGGTGGGTGCAGAGGGTTGAGGGTGGGAAGGGGGGAAACCACAGGGTCACATAATTTGGTAGGTGGAGGGAGAGAGTAAAGGAAAGGGGAAAGATGTGGGGACCTGAAAAGTCGAGGTAATAGTGGGCATGGTCTAATGGTGATTAATTTTATAATACACAATGTATAGGAATGATTGTATGAAGCAATATAAATGATGGACAGTGTGTGTGCATGTGTGTGTGTATGCGTGAAATCCTTGTCTCTGAAACAAAAAAACAACAAAACAAAACAAAAAACTCAAAGGGTGGGAAAACATATCAAGCAAACTGAAACAAAGAGGAGCAGGAGTAGCAATATTAATCTCTGATAAAATAGAACTTAAGGTAAAAATCAATAGAAGAGACAAGGAAAGATATTGTATAATGATAAAAGATCACTAGAATAAGAGGTATAAATATAATTAGTATCTACACAATAAATTATAGAGCTCCAAAATGTAAAAAGAGATAAAAAAAATTTCTCAGAATCATGCTCTATCTAAAGCAAAACTGAGAGAAGCAAAACACTTGAATAGACCATCACAAAATAAGAAAAGAATTTTCAAGACGAAGATATTCGAATGGCAAACAGACACATGAAGAAATGCTCAAAATCATTGGCAATAAGAGAGATGTAACTCAAAACCACAATGAGGTACCATCTCACACCAATAACAGTGACAAAGTTTAACCGGACAGCAAGTCATAAATGTTGGAGGGGATGTGGCAAGATAGGAACTCTTATACACTGTTGGTAGAGTTGAAAAATGGTACAACCATTCTTGAAAACCGTTTGGGACTTCCTCCAAAAGCTGAATATAAAAATTTCATATGACTCAGCGATTCCACTACTTGGAATGTACCCTGAGAAAAAGAGAAGAGAGGCACAAATGGAGACTTGTACACCAATGATCATAGCAGCGTTATTCACCATCACAAGAACGTGGAAACAGACCAGATGTCCAACCACAATCAAATGGATTGAGGAATTATGGTACATTCACACAATGGAATACTATGCAGCACGCAGAAGCAATGACTTTGTAAATATTTCCTAAGTTGGGAGGGACTGGAGTACATTATGTTGAGTGAACTAACTCAGTCCCACAAGGAAAAATATTGTATAAAACCATTATTGTAAAATGAATATGAGGATCCAAGGTGGTTGGAAGCAGATGGGTATGTGCAGGGAAAGCGGAATTAATCATGGAGTTGTATAATTTGATGGGTAGAAAATTGGAAAAAATCTGGTCTAGAAAACAATATATTCAAATTTTGTAGATAAAACTAGTATAATTTAAAAAATAAGAAATAGAACAAGTCATAAAAATCTCCCAACCATAAAAGCTCTATCCGAAACTGTATCACTGGCAAATTCTACTTAACATTCAGAGAACTGCCACCGATTGTATATAAACTATTTCAAAATTTAAAAAAATTAAATAAAATTATTACTCCCAAATTAATTCTATGAAGCAATCATGACAAAAGGACATATAATCCTAGTGGATGTATAGTGGTTATTGTTATTTTTGTGTGCCATTAAACCAACTCTGACTCACAGCGACCTTATGTACAATAGCTCTGAACCTAGTCCTATCCTGACATAATCTCACTACTCTGACATACCTGCCCCCACTGCCACATATACTGTGTAAGTCCATTTCATTATGACTCTCCTGCACTGATCATCTACCCTTCCAAGCATAATGTCCTTTACAATGACTTGTTCCTCCTGGCAACATGCCCAAAGTATGTGAGGTGGAATTTTAAAATCTTTGCCTCCAAGGAGCAACTTGTTTTTACCTTCTCCAGGACAGGCCTGTTTATTCTCTTGGCAGTCCATGGTATGTTCAATACTCTTCTTCAGCATCCCAACTCAAAGGCATCAATTATAATTCTGTCATCCTTATTCATTGTCCAGCTCTCAGCAAGCAACTTCTCTGAGAAGACCATGGTCTGGTTCAGGTGCATCTTAGATTCGAGATTGACATTGTTCCTTTTTAGCAACCTGGAGAAGTCCTTGAGAGCAGACTTTCTTAAAACAATTAATATTCTGATTTCCTTACTCCTGGTACCTTGTAGATCTGAGAAAGATGAAAATGTTAACAGTCTCAATTGTTGGGGTATGTGGGGAAGGAAGAGGGGTCCTCTGGCCATGGCAGATCTCCTAGCTCCAGATAAGTGCAAGCCTATCTGACCCAACAGCCCTTAATACTGAATAAAAAAAAACACTCTTTGGTGTTTGGCTATGCTGGGTTGATAAAACTCACCACCTAGGAAGATGGCTGTCACGTCTGTTGAGCTGGGAGTAGTCTGCACTAAACTAAGGTTTTCCTTTCCAGTCTGCGTATCCCACATCAACAAATCCACCTCATCCCATCCTGTCTTACTGTTTACTAGCCTGTATATAAGGGCACTACAACCACCAATAAAATTGAGTTGGTTCTCTGAAGCACTCCTGGAGTGGTAGGTCTCCATTGTGCTTACTCCCATTAGGGTATTGCTGCTCCCCACTGTCAAATAAACAACAACACTCAATCTTTTCTCCAACCATCATGACACTGTCTACTGGCCAAGCAGTCAGGATCATTGATTTCTTGGTGTTGAGTTGCAATCCATACTGAAGACTGCAGTCTTTGACCTTCCACTGCAAACACTTTAAGTTCTCCTCAATTTCTGTGAGCAAGATTATGTCATCTGCATAATGCAGTTTTTTAATGAGTCTTCCTCCAATTCTGATGCCACATTCTTCTTCATTAAGTCCAGCTACCTGGATGATCTATTCTATATATAGATTGAAAAGTTATGGAGAAAGGATACATCCTTGACATTCTCTTTTCTTGATTTTGAACTTGCAGTATTCCCTTGCTCTGTTCACACAATTACTTCCTGGTCTAGGTATAGGTTTCACATAAGTACAATCAAGTATTCTGGGATTCCCATTCTTCTCCATGTTAGCCACAATTTGTTTTGATTCACAGAGTCAAAAATCTTTTGCATAGTCAATATAACACAAAGTGACACACTTCTGGTACTCTTTGCTTTCAATCAAGATCTATTTGAAATTGGCAATAATATTGGCAGGGCCACAAGTTTTCTAAACCCTGCTTGTATTTATGGCTGTTCTATGTTAATGTACTATTCTAGTAATTTTTGAATAATCTTCAGCAAGATTTTGTTTTCATGTGATATTGTTTGTTGAATTTCACATCACCAATGAGAGTGATACTTACACTGTTGGATCACCTTTTTTGGGAATGAAATAAATATGTATCTCTTTCCAGGCAGCTGATCAGATATCTGTCCTTTGGAGTTTTTGGCACAACCTATGGAGCACATCCAGGGCTACATCTGTTTGTTGAGATACAGCAACTGGTATTGCTTCAATTTCTAGGGCCTTATTTCTTGCCAATTCCTTTAGAGCAGCTTGAACTTTCTCCTTTATTTCCATTGTTTCCTGGTCGTATTCTATTTCATGAAGTTGTTCTGTGTCAATTCATTTTTGTATAGTGACTCGGTGTATTACTTCCATCTCTCTCTTTTTTTTTAAATACTTCCTGGATTATTCAGTGTTCTTTCCAAAGGATCTTTAAGCATTGAAACTCAAGTCTTGAATTTGTTTTGCAGTTCTTTTAGCTTAAGAAATGCAGAGCAAGTTTTTCACTTTGACTTCCTGATTCTAACACTTATTATAATAATTTGCTTTATCTTCCAGAGCTTCAGTTTTAAGTCATCTGCTCAACTCTTTAACTTTCTTTTTTCTTCTCTTGGTTTTAGCTTCTTGCTGTCCTCATACTCTCTTCTGATATCCATCTCATTCTTTTCTTTCTCTTCTGTCCTTGTAATGATTTTTTGTATTCTTTATGGATAGCATTCTTGAGATCATTCTACAGCTGATCCGGTCTTTGTTTATTAGTGTGAAAGTGCTCAAACCTGTTCTTGGGATGGTTTTTTAATTCATATGTGACAGACTCAATATTATATTGTGGTTCTTGATCCACCTGAAATTAACTTTAGTATATGGTGTAAGGTATGGATCTTGTTTCAGTCTACCTTCATTTTATATCAGAAATGATGAGGATGGCACAGGATAGGACAGTTTTCAGATTCATTATTAGAACTTTATTACTAAGAGTCATATTCAACTTCACAAGACCTAACAACAATCTAATATCAGACATACAAAAACTTCACAACTGCTAGAGGATTAAATGGATGAATATGACCTTCTAAAAATAAAATCCTTATGTGCATCAAAACATTTCTCCAAAAGAGAGCATACACACTGGGACAAATATTTAGCAAAGACATCTATGACAAGCTGTTCTCATCTAAAATTTATAGAAAACTCTACACTTCAACATTGGAAGGAGGAGTGACATCTACTTCCATAATAGCTTGCCTTCGGAAACCCTATGAACCTAGAGAGAGGATGAAAGGCACCCAAGCATCAAGGACTCTCCTTCATAGGGTCACTATGAGTTGCCTGCGACTCAACTGCACGTAACAACAATAACAACAACAACAACTCAACAAGAAACAAACAATATGATTATAAAATGGGCAGAAGACTCTTCCTCAAAGACATCTGAATGGCCAACAAACACATGAAGCTGAAGATCATTAGTTATTTATTGCTGTTGGGTGTTGTCACATTCAAATTGACTCAGAGCTGACCCTCTAGCAGGTTTTCACAGGCAATAAATCACATGGAAGATGATTACTCATCTTCCTTCTTTGGAGCAGTTGGTAGTTTTGAACCATGTGCTTTTGGTTTGACACTGGAAATCCTTACCCAGTAGGCCACCAGAGCTCCTAATGCTGCCTGCTGTCATTAAACCATCTATGACTTACAATAACCCTATGAACAACATATCTGAATCTTGCTTTATCTTGTGCCATCCTTAATATTTCTGATATACTTGAGCTCATTAGTACAGTCGCTGTATCTGTCCATCTTGTTGAGGGTCTGCTCCTCTTTCCCTGACCTTTCACTTTTTCCAGTGTTATTTCTTTTTCCAAGGACTGGCTCCTTCTGACATACCCAAAGTATGTGAGATCATTTCAATATGCTTGTCTCTAAAGTGTACCTTGATTTAAAGAGACAAAAATCAAAACAATAATGAATGAGATAGCATCTCACCCAATCAACAACAACAATGTTCAACAGGGTAAACACAACAAATGCTGGCTAGTATTTGGTGACATTGGAACTAAAACACTGATGGTGGGAATTGAAAGTCTTATAACCACTGTTGAAAGAAGCATTGCATTTCCTTAAAAAGTTGAAAATAGAGGTGCCATTTGATGCAACTAATCTACTATTAGGAATATGTCCTAAAGAATCAAGAAATGTGACACAGATATAAGGGTACTCATGTTTGTCTCAGATTTATCCACAGCAAAGAGATAGAAACAACCCATGTACATCAATGAACAAAAGGATATAGAAATTATGGTACATTTGCACAACGAAGTACTATGCAACACTGAAAAATAATGAAGAATTCATCAAACATACGTAGGATGAGTTGAGAGGACATTATGTTGAGTGAAGTAAGTCAGTCACAAAAGAGCAAATACTGTATAAGACCACTGGTATAAAAGGCTAGAGAAAAATTTACACACAGAACAAAGAAATATAATATGGAAAGAAAGGGAAAAGGAAGGAAAAGAAAATTAATTGCTAAAGAACTCTTTATTGGGATGGGCAGACAATGTAGAGTGAATAAACAATCAGACATTGTGTGTATTGTAATTGGTGTTGAGGAACAGAATACACACGAATGATTGGAAAAAAATGTGCTTCATAATCTTTTACACAAATCTCACTAAAAAAGTGATCATCAGCGATTCCACCATAAAAACACAATGGCCTATTTTTTCCTTATTCTTTGCTTTAGCAAAATAATTGAAATTTTTTTCCTATGAGCTTTAAAGTATGATTTGTTATTCCTAAAGCAGCTTAGTCTCAGAAGATTTGGAGTTTAGGCAAGCATTTTTTTAAAACTAGGGCTGCTTCACATTAGCAAGGAAAAATATACATGATTAGGAGCTAGAAACTGCCGCTTGAAATCACTTCCTACTATAATACTGGCCACTACATTACAATAGTAATTAGAAAAGATTAAAAAAAACCCAAAAAACAACTCAACAAACTAGAAATGGTCACATGAGAGAAAATCAGTGCTTAATTTCTAAGACGTTTTCATTTTAATGCTTGCAACAGTGGAAGGATTTTATACTTAAATTGCAGACTGAAAAATGGTAAGACTAGTGTCCCAGATCTGCCTTCTAAATGCAAAATATTTAATGCAGCATATGATGAACAAAAGCATCTAAAGACTGAATATAGTCCTTAAAGTAAAATATTCTACTTTTGAAAGAGGTTTTAAAATGTTTTTAAACCAATGTGCATGTGTATGAGGTACATTCATTAAGTTGTTACTGCCATTTGCTTACCAAGAAACTATTTCAGTGCATGTTTTTATTTGTTGGAGATACTAGGAAAAAAGAGACACAAAGAAAATAATCTCATATTTTATTAAAATAATTCTGGGGTAGTCCAAAATGAAAGAGTGTACCTTCCTCTGGAGGAGGAAAAGAAGATTTGAAGAAACAATCACAGGTTACTTTTCAGAGAACAAGTGCATCATCTGTTGAAGAACCCGTGAGACAACTGAGAAGAGCTCTCACTTTCACACACACATACATCCACACACCCACCCCCTTCTCTGTCACATTCACATACATGTCACTGTTGTTGTGAATTACTTTCTATTCCATACAGGCTCATGATGATCCCATGTGTGAGTTTATTGCCTTTCAGAAGCAGATACCAGGTGCCTCTGGGTGAGTTTGAACCATCATTTGCTGTTGTTGCTGCTGCTATTTTTTGATGAGTGCCTAACTGCACCACCAGAGACACTCTTGCTTTACGCATGTATGTGAGTGTGTGTGTGTATATGTGTGTGTGTGTATATATATTATGTATAAT
>NW_006399821.1:16028332-16036057 GCF_000299155.1 Elephantulus edwardii
TTATAGATATAATTTTATATATATCTATATAATCTGAAGAGCTATGCAAATCACTCAATACATATTTAGTAAATGGATGAACCAACATGATATTTGGGTCAATGAATGAGTTATAACCAGAAAAACATGTAAATAAATAAGAAAAAGGAGATGTTATAATTTTCCTAGTGATCCTTAGTATAATCATCAATAACTTACTTTTCAATGGAGAAGTCAAATAGAGACTGTAGATTGTTATGTTTTGCACGTCCTAAATGTCCCTTCTAATAGGACTATTAATTGGAGTATACTTGTGTCAATATCACTTTAAAAGGAGCTGAGCCATTTATGATAGTGCTCTGTTTTCAAGGAAAATTTAAGTCTGTGTTCACAGAGTTGTTATGAAGCCTTCTGACACTATAGCTACCTCATTTAAATATCCATGAGTATATGGAAGGTGATAGTTAAATCATAAGTCTATTGACACAGTGTATTTAGATAACCTAGCATCACATAATTTGAATTTTGAATATTTTAAGTTCAAATGTTATACTACTTATTAACACACCTATCATAAGAAAGAAAACTCAGGTCTATGGTGAGGGTGTTTTTATCATCCTATTGTCAATGTGATGAATGTGACATAATAAATTAGCTGTTTAGGCAAAATCTTACCACATTACTGATGATAACTCATGAGTTTTGGTTGCTAAATTCTCGACTTTCCCTTTTGTATGGTGATAACATTTATAGCTACCATCAATCTCAAACTCACTGCCCTTCAGTAGATTCTCACTTGTAGCCACTCTGAGGCTGAAAACTTTTTGCAGATGGTCCATCTTTCTCAGAGCAGTTGCTGGATTTGAACTGTCAGAGATGTTGATTAGCAGTACAACATCCACCAGAGCACAATGTTTAACTTCTGATACAGTCTACATCTAATATTTTCATTTCCCCATTTTTAATTTTGTTCCACCTCTACCTCATCTTTGGCTGTTCCACTGGTTCTCATGTAGAGGGAGAAAGAAATCTTATATTTCATAGCTCAGCAAATCAGATTCCTTTTGGTTCTCTTCTTACCCTGGAGCCTCCATACTCTTCCCCCACCCCCGCCCCCAATGGTAACTGAGCATCTGCCTTTTTTTCTATTTCAAGTGATGTGTTCTGCCTTGAACATATTTGTCTTTACGTCTTGCTCAGTATCTCAGTTCTACAAGAATCAGATCCTGATTGGCCCTTTTTGGTTTTATTTCTTAGTCCTAGCAGCTCCAAATACTTCTAGGAGACTAGTCTACATCACTCCCCGGGAGATCCACAGGGATATTTTGCTGATCAAGGACACATGGATAACTATTCCTTCTTCTTTCACCACTGAAGCCTGGCTGAAGAGGCCAATATCCTTAGGGTGGTTAGTAAATATGCCAGCAGGATTAGCCACAATAGTCTTTCCTCAAAAAATATCTCACTCAGTCAAAGTAGATCACAGAAGGCAGAAGTGTCAAGTTCTTTGGGAGGAACTATGAATAGCTGGAGAGGATGCCAATTCTAACTTAGTGGTGTAGTGCTGGAAAAGGCACAGGTTTAGTGATGGTGATTATACAGTAACAATTAGTACCCTGAGTCAAAGAAATTGTATTTGCATCCATTCTGCCATCTACTACGAAGCACATTCTTATTAGCATGTCATATATTTTTCTCCCCTACATTTGTGTATCTTACATGGATTTGTGCACATGATGTCTCCTTCAATGTATGTGAGACAACTTCAAAATTTGGGGAATCTTATAAAATATGTGAATTGGTATAATCTCAAACAGAACTTTAAAGTGAAATAGTTCTCCATTCTGAAATAATAATACATTATTGTGAAGACAGAATCTGTAGTGAATTGCACTGCTAATCTAAAGACTGTGTATCTTATTTATTTTTATACTGGTTTATTTATAAAGTTCAAACACATTGTTTTTCACACTGAATCTTTTCCATTTCCTTCACAGCCCTCCCCCCATCAAATTGTTTGACCCTATGATTACCCCCCTTCCCCGCTGATCCTCACCCCTCTGCTTCCATCCTACCCCCCCTTGGATCCTCATACTCATTCTATAAAAATGCTTTTATATAGTATTTGTCCTTATGAGACTGAGTTAGTTCACTCAGCATAATGCTCTCCAGTCCCTCCAAGTTAGGTAGTAATTTACAAAGTTGTTGCTCCTGTGTGCTGCATAGTATTCCATCATGTGAACGTACAATAATTTCACAATTCACTTGATTGTGGTTGGACATCTGAGCTGTTTCCATGTTCTTGCGATGGTGAATAAAACCCACAATATACTCTCTGAGAAGGCAGTCCCTTTCCATTGTGTTTCACAGTCCCAGAATCCAATAGGAGGTTGCCAAGAGTCAGAACGGACTGAATGGCACTGAAGTTTAACTTAAGAATCTTTCCTCTCTCATTGCTGTCAAGTAGAAACATGTGTTGGGTTTCTGAGATTTGACTGCACATCTTTCTCCTAGGAGCCACTGGTGGATTCCAACCCCAGAAAGACATAATCCTTAGATTAACAGTGTGATAAAGATGATGCCATGGAAGCTCCCAAACTTTAAATATCCTAACACAGGCACAGAATGAAATTGTATTTGATTGCCTAAATTTGACTTTCTATTTCTTTTTCTTGCCAAAGTATCTGAAAACTATATTGAAATAGCTAAAGATGACAAATATTACTGCTTAAATTTGAATTTTATCAGTTTAAATTGGTAAATGAATCAGTCTTTAATATAAGTGGACTAAAAATAGCAGTCAATAAGTTATATTGGAATGGCAAATTTGTGCATTATTATTAATATAAATCATTAAAAGAGTGGGAGGATTCTCTTTTAAATAGTTTTTGTTCCTTCTCTAGGTGGTAAATTAGTATAACAATGACAAATCCAAGAAATCTCCATGCTCAGCCATTTTCACTTCCAACCTAATGGTTTATGGTTTGAATACACCAGATGCTCTGCAGGAGAAAAATGGGCCATCTCCTCTCATTGACTACCTTTGAAAACCTGCCAGAGTGTCAGCTATGAACTGGTTCTTAGTATAACATATAATGCTATATAAGTGTAGTATGTAAAGTGTTGGCTGCCATCTAGATAATTAGAGGTCTGAATCCACTAGACACTCAGCAGAAGAAAGAGGGTTTGTTTCACAGTCAGACCCTTGTCTTGTTTTGACTGCTGATATTGAGCTGCTCCATTGTCTGCTGTAAAGATTTATAGTCTCGGAAACCTTGATGGAGAGCATTATAAGACAAAATCAACGTGACAGTAGTGGACTTTAGGATAAATAAAATACTGGCAATGTAAAGCAAAGCCAGAAAACAGTAAAATAATCTAAGTGGATATAACACAGGAGAACGATGGGCAATCTCCTCTTGTGCAATTAACTGCCTGGTTCCAAAACCAACTGGAGGATCAGCTATGGGTTGGTTCCAACCCAAAAGTACACAAAAGTAACAACAATTGGAAGTATTCACAACAAGGAATTAATAATCATTCAGATGAAAAGGCACACAGAGATAATGAATAGGGTGAAATATATCTACACAGGTTAAAAATAAACTAGTGAATTCAAAGGTGAGATTGAGAAACTCTCCTAGAAGCAGCAAGAAGTCATAAAAATAACAGGAGGAGAAGAGATATGTGAAAAGATATATGAGAAAGAAAAGAAATATGAGCTAAAGTAGGATTTCCAACACTACAGGAATCCCAGAAAGTAATATGGGAAGGGAGAGGAAAAAGAATAATCCAACTGCTAGACATTCTTAGGAACATAAATAGCAAACCCTCTCAATGGAAAATAAGAATATCCATGCCTCAATTTTAAAATGACAAGCTGACAAGAAATTAGTCAACTATATATATGAGAAATGGTGTCATATTCATAAAAAAGATTATGTTCAGATCCCAAGTACAACAAAGTACAATGCTGTGAGTGATACGATGCTGTCCATACACTAACAAGGAAGACCTGGAACCACCATTATTCAAACATATGCACCAACCACTAAAGCCATGGATGAAGAAATTGAGGATATCTACCAAATTTTTGCAGTCTGAAGTTAATCTAACATGCAGTCATGATGCATTGGTAATAACTGGTGACTGAAATGCAAAAGTTGGCATCAAAGAAGGAATGGTAGTTGGAAAACATGGGTTGGTGACAGAAATGTGGCTGAAGATCAAAAGAATTTTGTATAATGAATTACTCTAGCAAGTATTTTTTTTTTACAAAAACCTATAAATAGTGATTGTACACATGAACCTCATCTGATGAACTACACAGGAATCAAACTGACTCCCTCTGTGGAAAGAGACATTGGAGAAGCTCAGTATCAGCAGTCCAAACAAGGCCAGAGGGGTGACTGTGAAACAGATCATCAATTACTCATGAAACACAAAATGAAGCTGATGAAAATCAAAACAAGTCTGCAAGAACCAAAACATGACTGATTCTATCCCAACTGAATTTCAAAACCATCTCAAGAACAGATTTGATACACTAATGTCCAAAGACCACACCAGTTGAAGGATGACATCAACTATGAAAAATGCAGAAGGTTACTACAAAGACAAAAGATAAAGAAAAGACAAAGTGGATATCCGAAGAGGCTCTGAAACTTGCACTGTAATGAAAAGTCAATACAAGGGGAAGGAATCCTGAAATAAGAGAGCGAAATAGAAGATTTCCAAGGGCAGCTAGAAAAGAGAAGTTGAAGTTGTCATAAGATATGTGCAAAGAAGCTGGAGCTAGAAAACCAAAAGAGAAGAATATGCTTCTCAACACATTTCTCAAGATGAAATAAATGAAGAAAAAAATTCAAGCTTCAAATTGCAACACTGAAACTTTTTACAGGCAAAATCTTCAATGATGCAAGAAATACCGGAAAAGGGAAGGAATACACAGACACTATATAAAAAAATAATTGGCTGACAATGAACAATTTCAGGAAGTAACATATCATCACGAACAAGTAATACTTAAGGAAGAAGTACAAGCTACACTGAAGGCATTGACAAAAAAATATAAATAAATAAGGAATTAAGGGAATACCAGTTGAGATATTCCAGGAAACAAGTATTATTCACAGGCTTATGTCAAGAAATTTGGAAGGCAGCTCTTTCTTGTCAATAGACTGGAAAAGAGGCATATATTTTTTTCATTAAAAAAGTTATTATACAGTGAATAAATTATTAAAAAATCACTATTATAATTTATTTACTATGTAAATAAAATCATGTTGAAAATTTTTTTAAATTTCTGTAAAAATAAATTGGCTGGGTATTGCCAGAAGTTTGAGTTGGATTCATAAGAGATTATTGAATGAGATATGATTGCTGAGGCTAGATGGATCTGGGCTGAAGGCACAAAATTCCAGATGAAAAATATTTACTTGCCTTTTATTGACTATGCAAAAGCATTTACTAAGTGGCTCATAACAAATTATGATTGACCCTGGGAAGAATGGGAATCCCAGAACACTTAATTGTTCTTATACTCACCTAAACAAAGACCAAGGAGTTGTGTTCCAACAGAACAAAACATGGTTTGAAATCAGAAAATGTGTGTGATTGTTCATATAATTTTTTTATGTTTATTCAACTTGTATGTTGACCAAATGACTTCAGAAGCTAGACTATATGAAGAAGAACGTGGCATCAGGATTGTAGGGAGACTCATCAAAAACCTGCCTTATGCAAATGACCTAGCCTTGCTTGCACAAACTGAAGACTTAAAACACGTAAGGCTGGGAGAGAGGAAAAGACCTCAGCCTTCAATATGGGCTATCTCTGATCATTAAGAAAACAAAATGCTCACCACTATGCCACTAGACATCAAGACAGATGGAGAAAAGATTTGTCAAGTTATTTAATTTTATTTGGATTCATATTCAACACCTATGGTATCAGTAGTTAAGAAATCGTAAGACACACAGATTGGAGCAATGAGCAATCTGCTGCCGAGGACCTTTTTATAGTTCCAAAGAGCAAGGATGTCAGTTTAAATAACATAATATATTGGTATAAAGCCATGGTATTTTCAACGACTTCTTATGCATCTGAAAAGCGGACAGTGAATAAGGAAGCCTGATGGATGCATGCCTTTGAGTTGTGATACTGACTGCCAAAAGAACGAATCTATTTTGGAGTAAATGCAGCAACTGTGGTGTTCTTTCATCTCACATACTTTTGGCATGCTGTCAGGAGGGTTCAGTCCTTGGAAAGAAGTATCGTGCTCGGAAAAGTCGAGGGAAAGGTCAAGAGTGAAAAGCTCTCAACAAGAGGAATGGATACCACCGTGATTACACTCATGGGCTTGAGCATGAAGAAGATTGTGTAGATGGTGAAGGACAGTGCAAGGTTCAGATTTGTTGCTTACAGGTGTGCAATGAACTGTCATGGACTGGACAGCACTTAATAACAACACAAGTTTGCATGGATTTTATAGTAGATTTCCCCATCTCACTACTCAGGGCTTCATAAGGACAGTCATCTCAAGGGTTATTTTTATTTATTAGACATGTATTTAAAAAGTTCTGAGATATAATTTTATGTTTCTTAGCACTGATAATGTACACCAACATTATCAACTAATATATAGCTAGAAACCAAAGAAAATATGATTACAGTTGCATAAATGAATCTTCTCATGCAATAATCTTATGCCATTAAGATGTTTTAATGAAGTTTTGTTTTTTGGAATATGTGTTTGAATTAAATTTCTAAATACTCTATTGAGTCGGGAATGAAATACCAAATACATGTGAACTGATGTGTCTTTTACTCCCAACAATGTGAATAGTATTCGAAAAACAAGAGATGAAGTCTCTGATAATCAGATTGTAACATCACATTTTTATTATTACTTGCTGTGAATAATTTCCATATATTTTTACTTCTTTTCTATATATATTTTATTGTGTTAAACTAAAATTATCACATTTTAGGAGTTTTCTGGGGGTATCACAGGATTGAAATACTTAATCAACACATCTTGTGATTAGTATTTCAGAAGAATACCTTCGGTTTTAAGGCTTACCTTCCCCAAATCCCTTTAAACCTACTGCTGCCCTGATTGATTCTGACACATAGTGTAACCCAACAGGATAGGGTTACAACTATCTCATGGAGAGTCCAAGGCTATAAGTTTGAGGGAACAGACTGTCATATATCTTTCACCCACTAAACTGCTGGTGGGTTTGGACCATCAACTAACTTCATTGCAGTGTGTTTTGGAGTATGTACAATGATCAATAACGCCAGGGAGGAATTCCTTAGAACTATCAACTATAACAGATCAAAATGACTGGATTTACACGGATAAAACTCAGAGGGCAGGAAGGGACAGGAAAGGGTGAATAGAAACAGGACACACAAGTGGACAGAGAAGAGTGCTGTTACAATGTGCGGACTGTAATCAAAGTAAAGAAACATGATGTTAAATGGAACATAAATGTTGAATGGAAAACCAATTTAATTTGTAAACTTTCACTTAAATAAAAATGAATAAGTTGAAATAAAGAAGGCAAGTCAATGTTACATTAATTTGTTACAGAATAAGTTTGGCTCATTGGGCAAGTACAAAGATATGAAAAAAGAACATATTAATAGAAGAACGGTAGGAGGTATCTCACTCCCTGATTTCAAATCCTACTACACTGCCTTAGTAGTAAAGACAGCATGGTACTGGTACAATGACAG
>NW_006399822.1:0-4191 GCF_000299155.1 Elephantulus edwardii
TTAAAAATAGTTTTATTGGCTTTCAGACAATCTTTCATTTACATTGTGTTTCATACAATCATTCATTCCAGTCACTGAGTCAATCCATCTCATTGAGGGTCTTCCTCTCTTGCAACCAAGATGCCTTAATATCAACTAATGATTGAAATGCAAAAATTGTAAACACCGAGGAAGGGCTGATAGTTGGAAAATATTGACCTGTGACAAATAGACTGGCAATTGAAACACAGAGTTTTGTGCAATCATTACTTATTCACTGCAAAGTACCATTTTAAAGAAACAACAACACTGATTATACACATGGTGCTCATTTAATAGATTACCCCGGAGTCAGCTAGACGGTATCTTTGGAAGGACACACTAGGGAAGCTAAAAATCATCAGTCAAAATCAAATCAGATTCTAAATGGAGAATGGATCATTAATTATTCCTATTTGTGTTTTAGTAACTATGCAAAAGCATTTTACTGGGTGAATGATAACAAATTTTAAATAACATTGAGAAGAATGGGTATCTCAGAACACATAACTGTGCTCATGTCAAATATACATGCTAAGATACATTTATATAAATGGGCATTCACCTCTTGTGCAATTAACTGCCTCTGAAAATCCACTGGAGGGTCAGTTATGGGTCGGTTCCCATAACACGATAACACATAACAACATACATGTATGCCAAGAAGCAATTGTCCGAATAGAACACAGGAACACTGCATAGTTTAGAATCAAGAGAAGTATGCGTCACGGTTGAGCTTTCTTCATACTTATCCATTCTGTGTGCTGGGCAAATAATCGGAGCAGTTCTCCTATATAAAGAAGAACGTGGTGTTAGGATTGGAGGAAGACTGGTTAACCAATGGTAAGCAGATAATGCAGAAAGCAAAGAAGACTTAAAGCCCTGTCCTACTCAGTAAAGACTACAGCCTTCAATATGGATTGCACCTCAACAACAAGAAAATAAACAATATCTTTATCTCTGGACTCATAGACAACATCATGAGAGATGAAGAAAAGGTTGAAGTCATGGATTTAATTTCACTTGGACCTACAATCAGCATCCATGGTAACAGCTGTCAAGAAATTCAAGTATTTTTCCATCGACAAAATCTGCAGTCAAGGACCTCTCCAAAGAACCAAGCATCAGTAATGTCAGTTTCAAGGCTAAAAGTAAACTGGACAGAAGGGGATAGGAAGGAAAATATACAACAAGAAATGAAGACATACCCAAGTTTTCTGTAAACTTTGAATAAAATATCAATTAAAAAAATGTTTAAGAAGAATCTTCCAGTCTTGTAATTCAAGACTTGAATGTGCTCTTCAGTTCTTTCAGCTAGAGAAATGCTGGGTGCTGTCTTCTCTTTCAGTTTTTTTTTCTCTTTCAGTTTTTTAACTCTTTATCTTTGCACATGTTTTATTTTAAAACTGCACTTTGCTTTGTCTTCTTGGGCTGACCCTTTAGGTCTGCCTTTTAGCCCTCTTACTACATCGTTTCCTCCTTTCCATTCATTCCAGGGGAGCCCCACTGACTATGACAGGGCGTTCCAGCAGGATGAGAATGGTGAGGATGACAGGGTGAGGGGAGGTCTGTTCTGTGGTCCATGTAGTTAGGATGAGGCCTACTCCACTGAAGGTTACCTAGCAACTCCTCCTCCTCCTCGTTTTCCTCCTCCTATGGGTTGAGAAGAGAACTCTTCCCCAGAGGTATTCTGAGCGCTTTCCAACCTGAGGTGTTCATCCTTGATCATAGTGTGGAAAAACGTTCCAGTTTTATTTATAAGGCTGTAGAGGGCCTGTTATTTCCTAAGTGGGAAACCTATTCTGGAATAGATTTCACTTTCATCCTTTGGTCTGGAAGCTGTCCAGGCTTAAGGAAACAAATGCGTAATAGCTAAAGTGGGTGGGAACTCAGGTGGATAGTGACCCTCTGCTTCCCCCGTCATGGATTAGTCATTCCTGTTCTCCCAGGAGCCAGGCAAGCCAGGCTTGGCCTAGGGTTTAAGGCAGCAGCAGAGGGCTTCAAACCCAAAAGGAGAAGAGGAAGAGGGGAGAGACGGCGGCCATGCTCTCCCAAGTTTGCTCTGCCCATGAGAGAGAGCTCAGCTTACCCAGTGGACGGAAAGCGAGGCTACCAAGCCAAAGGTGGGTGGCGTTTAATCTGCGGCCCTCAGGCCTCTCTTTCATTGTTTTTGTTTTGGCACAGGATAGAGCAGGGTTTAGGGCTGTTTACTTAGGTTCGCTATGAGTCACAAATGACTCGACTACACATAACAACAACAACAACAACAACAACAACAACTCAATGCGGAGACAGAGTGGGGTGGAGCTGACCGATTAAAACAAGCTTGGAAAAAGGAATGGCATCCACTTCCATAATAGCTTGCCTCCAGAACCTTATGAACCTGGAGAGAGAATGAAAGGCGCCCAAGTGTCGAGGACTCTCCTTCACATGGTAATCGATATGGGTCAATGGCACTTAACAACAGCAGCAACGATGAGCTGAGATCCAGTGTAATCCTTTCCCTGGGGAGATATCAGAAAGGGTATTCACCCCCCAGGATGCGACCTGTAGGAAAAGCCAATGAGATGAGAGGAGGGGCCGCAAAGGTGTGGCCTGCTCCAAATAAGTACCAGCATTTCGACAGCATTGTATCTGTGTGGGTCTCTTCTGACGTTCAGCTCTGAGAATCAGAGCCAGCTTCTGGTCGTTGTCTGTCTACTGCTCTTTGGCCGCTGCTCTTCACCGTCCTCTGCCGCATCAGCCTTCCAGCCTACTTACTCTCTGCTTCTGACGTGGGGGATTTAGGGGAGACTCCAGCTGATGCCATATTGAAAGGTTTGGAACCTGATAGACTTCTCCAAAATTAGTTGGGAAGGGTTATGAGCAGGCCTTGAGCCTTATGTGGAGGGTGCTGAAGGGTAAGGAGGGCCGCAGCTCCTGGAGGGCGCAGTGATGACCTGAGATCTCCCAGTTGCTCTTCTTCTTGGCTGTCGAATTGGAAATGACCCATAGCTCACCCTCTAGTGGTTTTCAGAGGCGGTAAACTGTCCCTCCTTTGTTGCATATTTCCTCATGTAGCTGAGCCCCTGTGTGACATCCCCCAGGGAGTGGGTTACACCAAATCCCAGCTCATCAAGGGAATGACTAAATCATGACTGTCAAAGCAGAGACTCTTGGGCTGTGATGTGGGGGGAAGAATACGGACGATTCCACGGATTCGAACCTCGGGACTTTGCGATTGTATCCTAGAGTCTAACCACTAAGCCATCAGAACTCCCCTTTACATCTCCCTACCAACCACAAATCTGTTTTCATTCATGAGCGTGACAGCTGTACATTCTGCTTTGAGAAGCCCCTGGGCCTAGTCGGTAGGGAGTTGTACTGCCAACCCAAAGGCAGCAGGTTGGAATCTAGCCTCTGCTCCGAGGAAGAAGGATGACAGTATCTTTGAATACAATTTACCTCTGCTGAAAAGTCCCTGGAGGCTCCACTCGGGGCTGCTTGGACTTGGTGGCAGTAGGTCCTTTTTCTTACTTGGAGGAAGCAGCTGTTCCCTAGTTTTACCTGAGGGGCTGAACCCCAGCCCCCCCACTGAATAATGTTCCGGATTCGCTCATAGGACATTGTGGGGCCATTGTTTCCTAAGCAGGTGGCCCATGTGTGTCCTCATCCATCTCAGTGTAGAGCCCCACCTTACTGTTGTTGTGATGTACCGCCTTGGGTTGAGACTGACTCATAGCTGACCCTCTGCACGTGTCCAGGGGGAGGAAATAGCACTGGAGGGGTTGCCCATGGTTCCCTCAGAGTGGCTGCTGGATAAGGAAGGGGCTCGGCTGCATTGATCCTTCTCACTATCCTCCAGAGCCCCACCCAGGACTAGAGACACAGTGGATTAAGGTGTCAACACTGTGGGACTTTTGATGGTGCCTTGATCCAATGCCAAGGAGTGTAATCCTCTCTGGGTGAAGACATTCTAGGAACACTCCCCTCTCTGATAATGTCTGTTTACTAATAAACAGGGATAGTAGTGGTTAATTGTGATCAGGTGATCATCGTGACTGAGGTGAGAGGGAGATCCACAGGCTGGCAGCCAGCCCCAAACACTCGTGAGCATCTGAGCGCAGTGTGCTAGCCTTTACTCCCTGCAGATCCCAAGCCTACTTCTCCTCCACGCCTGTTCGTAGGTGCTCT
>NW_006399822.1:4291-8558 GCF_000299155.1 Elephantulus edwardii
GATAGACTTCTCCAAAGTAAGTTGGGAAGGGTTATGAGCAGGCCTTGGGCCTTATGTGGGGGGTGCTGAAGGGTAAGGAGGGCCACAGCCCCTGGAGGGCGCAGTGATGACCTGAGATCTCCCAGCTGCTCTTCTTGTTGGCTGTCGAGTTGGAACCAACCCATAGCTCACCCTCTAGTGGTTTTCCGAGGCGGTAAACTGTCCCTCCTTTGTTGCACACTTCCTCATGGTGCTGAGCCCCTGTGTGACATCCCGCAGGGAGAGGGTTACACCAGATCCCAGCTCAGCAAGGGAATGACTAAATCATGACTGTCAACGCAGAGATTCTTGGGCTGTGATGTGGGGGAAGAATATGGACGGTTCCATGGATTCGAACCTCGGGACTTAGCGGTTGTAGCCTAGAGTCTAACAACTAAGCCATCAAAACTCCCCTTGACATCTCCCCACCAACCACAAATCTGTTTTCATTCATTAGTATGATTGCTGTACATTCTGCTTTGAGGAGCCCCTGGGCCTAGTCGGTAGGGAGTTGTACTGCCAACCAAAAGGCAGCAGGTTTGTATCTACCCTCTGCTCCGAGGGAGAAGGATGACAGTCTCTTTGCATGCAACTTACCTCTGCTGAAAAGTCCCTGGAGGCTCCACTCGGGGCTGCTTGGACTTGGTGGCAGTAGGTCCTTTTTCTTACTTGGAGGAAGCAGCTGTTCCCTAGTTTTACCTGAGGGGCTGAACCCCAGCCCCCCCACTGAATAATGTTCCGGATTCGCTCATAGGACATTGTGAGGCCATTGTTTCCTAAGCAGGTGGCCCATGTGTGTCCTCATCCATCTCAGTGTAGAGCCCCACCTTACTGTTGTTGTGATGTACCGCCTTGGGTTGAGACTGACTCATAGCTGACCCTCTGCACGTGTCCAGGGGGAGGAAATAGCACTGGAGGGGTTGCCCATGGTTCCCTCAGAGTGGCTGCTGGATAAGGAAGGGGCTCGGCTGCATTGATCCTTCTCACTATCCTCCAGAGCCCCACCCAGGACTAGAGACACAGTGGATTAAGGTGTCAACACTGTGGGACTTTTGATGGTGCCTTGATCCAATGCCAAGGAGTGTAATCCTCTCTGGGTGAAGACATTCTAGGAACACTCCCCTCTCTGATAATGTCTGTTTACTAATAAACAGGGATAGTAGTGGTTAATTGTGATCAGGTGATCATCGTGACTGAGGTGAGAGGGAGATCCACAGGCTGGCAGCCAGCCCCAAACACTCGTGAGCATCTGAGCGCAGTGTGCTAGCCTTTACTCCCTGCAGATCCCAAGCCTACTTCTCCTCCACGCCTGTTCGTAGGTGCTCTGGTGGTCGCTCTGCTGGTCCTGAGATTCCTCTCCCTCTGGAGCTTGAGAACTTGCACTCAGCCTTCTGACCAGGCTGATGCTGACAAGACTGTGAGCTGACACGACATCCAAGAATCTCTGCACCATTGGAAAATGGAAAAGGTAAGTGTTGTGGCTTGAACCAACTAGCAAGGCTTCAGAGAGTCTGGAGGGTGGGTGTGGGAGACTTAGCTCTCGCTACCGACCACTAACCACATTTTCCGTTGCAGCAGGAGAGCGGCATGGGCAGACAGAACCCGCCCAGACTAGTGGACTTGGCCACTCAGAGCCTTTTAGAGGATGAAGCCACTGCCATGGCCGGCCTGCAGTCACTTCCCAGGGACAGCTTTCCACCCCTGTTCTTCTTGGCTGTTGCGAGGAGATGCTGCAGGACGGTTCAGGCGATGGTGGAGGCCTGGCCGTTCCCCTACCTCCCCCTGGGGGCTCTGCTGGAAGCTCTGCAGTGTGATCAGGACATCTTGAAGGCGACCCTCAATGGCATCGATGCGCTGCTTGCCCGTGATTTTCGACCTACACGTTGGAAACTCCAAGTGCTGGACCTCAGAAGCAACGCTGAGACCAACTTCTGGCACGTGTGGGCTGGGCTGGGGGACGGGATCTCAGCGAGCCCCTCACGGGAGAGTGGGGCTGCGCAGCCCAGCCCAGAGAGGCACCGAGTGGGGCCCTCCAGCACAGGGGAGAAGAAGCAGTGCTCCTCTGAAGCGGGAGTGCTGGTGCTGCTGTCGGACCTGTGCTTCACGAAGCCCTCTTCAGATGAATTGCTCACTTTCCTTGTGAAGAGGGTCGAGGAGAAGAAACCACTACCCCAACTGTGCTGTCGGAGGCTAGAGTTTCTTGCTGAGCCATTGAGATTTCACATTGTCAATAATATCTTTGATAACATACACCTAGACTGTGTGGAGGAGGTAGAAGTCAGCTGCCACTGGCAATTGGATCACAAGGCTAAATTTACTCAATACCTGGGGAAGATGGTTCATCTGAACAGCTTGTACTTTGGTCGAGATTTTCTTGACCACTGGACCCACTGGGACGCAACAGTGGTAACGAGCCTGTTTGCTCAATTCTCCATCGCGTTCTTACACCTGCAGCATCTCCGCCACCTCCACATACACTTAACCAGCTCTCTTCTCAGCAAATTGCATCAGGTCTTCAGGTACCTGGAGGCCCCACTAGAGAGCCTGTACATTACTGATTCTTGTATGACAGGATCTGACTTGGAATACTTGTCCAGGTGTTCGAGCACCTGCCGCCTGAGTAGGCTGCATCTCAGAAATGTGCAGATCGTAGGCATAGCTGCTGTGTTCCTCAACATTCTGCTGGAGAGAATCTCAGGCACCCTGAAAGAACTGGACTTGAGCGGCTGTGGCATGACTGACGTCGAGTTCACAGCCCTCCTGCCTGCCCTGGGCCAATGCTCCCAGCTCGATTTACTCAGGTTCAGTGGAAACTCGCTCTCGATAGACGTCCTGGAGAGCCTGCTGCTGCACACCCTCCCTCAGAACAATATCACGATGCTGGAGGTGCCGTTCCCGTGGGAGTGCTGTGTGAGCTGCGGAGGAATGAGAACCATAGACATGAGGGCTGTGCAGAATTGGCTGGAGCAGCTGAGTCAGGTCCTGGAGGACCTAGGACTGGAGTTGGACTGGTCAGAGCAAGATCTTTACCAACAGGAAAACTTTATTTCAATAATCTTCACCTTTACACTGTAATTATCTTCCATTTCCTCAATTCCTGTCTTGTGGGAAAGGAAATAAACGTGTTTGTCCAAGCCAACCCATTGTGCTGTTTCTGTTACAGTAACGGCCAATAATTCGTTGGGGAGGCTCTCTAGGTCGGGCATTTTCAGAACCCCTTAAGGACGGGGGACAGGATCGGGTCTTTTTGCCCAAGGGCAAGCGCCTCCGGAGAGCCCTGTGTGGAGCTGCTGTGTACCCGCTGCAACGGAAGTGGACGTGTCAGGGAGCTGGGGTCCACCTGTCTTCCTACATTGAGGAGGGTCCGGGCGACGCCCTCTGGCCTCTGCCTGCAGCCCAGCCCAGGCCGCCTTCCTTAGGCACTGGCTTGTCCTGAGGGCCGTCAAGTCCTCCAGATTCGCTGCTGACTTCCAGCTCATCCTCCCGCTCAGCAGCGCTTCAGCCACCCTGACCAGCTGCCCTGGGTGGGTGCGGGTCACAGACTCCTCCCAGCTCCCTGTCCTCCTTCTGCCCTGGGCTGCTGCTTCCACTCTGTTCTGTGGGATTCCATGGTTGTCCTGCAGGGCCTGTAGGGGTGCAGCCTCCCTCGGTGCTGGACTTCCGGGTTGTCCCCGACACGCCTGAGTGCTGCATGGCCACCAAGGAAATCCAGGAAATCGACACTGGGAGACTTTCCCTGGGCTGGCAGCCCAACTGAGCCACGTCCTGCTGGACCAGGGCTTTGGGGAAGCCGTCAACAGGGTGACTGCCAGCCCTGCAGGAGACATTTGAGAGCTGCCTTTCAAACGTGATGGCATCAGTATCGTTTCATGTTTATTAATTTTTTTAAAAATGTAATCTCTATAACTTTTTATGGCATATTCGTTCCATTTAATTTCTTCCCCATTCATTCATTCATTCACTGTTGCACATGTTCCTCCCTGTCTACCCCCTCCCCCAGCTAGTTTTTCTCTTTGAAAAGACAAATTCTTTCATTGTTATACGATACCCACCGAAGTCCAGAGTCCCATTTATTAAGCAATTCTTTTTCTGTAATCTTGTCATGAAAAGAATTGTTGTTGTGGTGGTGGTGAAGTGCCGTCATGTCACAGGCAACTCATAGCGACCCTATGAAGGAGAGTCCTCAACGCTGGTTGTCTCTCATCCTCTCTGCAGGGTCATAGGGGTTCCGGAGGCAAGCTATTGCGAA
>NW_006399822.1:9470-11209 GCF_000299155.1 Elephantulus edwardii
CATTCCCTCTCTCAAAGAATCACATGTTCACCTCAGGGGCATCTAAAATCCCATCAAGGGTAATATGATAGGTATGAATGCGCTGAAATGGACTCGCGATCTGTGATGTCAAATGTTTGATATGACATACAATATGATATGTGAAATATACGAAGCATATTTCATCCCACATTTTTGTTTGTAAGCTAGTTATTCCAGAATCCCGCTGTGATGGATTCTCTGTAATAGGCTCATAGTCATGCAACACCAATTTTGTCTCTCGTTTTGTTTTGGGGGTAAGAAATGTCCTACTCTGGAGAATCTCATTTTCTCTGCTGTCCTCTTCTCCAGTATCACAATTGGAAGTTTTCAAAGCTTTTGCTCTAATCCTTCTTTGCGAAGAATGGGTAATCTACTCTCGCGGAATTAACTGCCTCTGAAAACCTGCTGGAGGGTCATCTATGTGTTGGTAACAAGAACAGGAATAAGCCCATATATGTGAGGTGAAGTTTTATCATCTTTGCCTCCAGGGAGCCCTCTGGCTGCACCTTCTTCAAGACATATCAGTTCTTTTGGCGGTCCATGTGATGTTCAGCACTCTTCTCCAGCACCTCTGCTCCAAGATAGCTCTGTTTTGTCAGTTATGGATTAGTCATTATCTGATGAACTGAGATGCCGTGTAATCATTTCCCTGGGAAAATATCAGAGAGGGTATTCACCCCCCAGGATGCGATCTGTAGGAAAAGCCAATGAGAGGAGAGGAGGGGCCGGAGAGGTGTGGCCTGCTCCAAATAAGTACCAACATTTCGACAACATTGTATCTGTGTGGGTCTCTTCTGATGTTCAGCTCTGAGAATCAGAGCCAGCTTCTGGTCGCCGGCTGTCTACTGCTCTTTGGCCGCTGCTCTTCACCGTCCTCGGCCGCATCAGCCTTCCAGCCTACTTACTCTCTGCTTCTGACGTGGGGGATTTAGGGGAGACTCCAGCTGATGCCATATTGAAAGGTTTGGAACCTGATAGACTTCTCCAAAATTAGTTGGGAAGGGTTATGAGCAGGCCTTGAGCCTTATGTGGAGGGTGCTGAAGGGTAAGGAGGGCCGCAGCTCCTGGAGGGCGCAGTGATGACCTGAGATCTCCCAGTTGCTCTTCTTCTTGGCTGTCGAATTGGAAATGACCCATAGCTCACCCTCTAGTGGTTTTCAGAGGCGGTAAACTGTCCCTCCTTTGTTGCATATTTCCTCATGTAGCTGAGCCCCTGTGTGACATCCCCCAGGGAGTGGGTTACACCAAATCCCAGCTCATCAAGGGAATGACTAAATCATGACTGTCAAAGCAGAGACTCTTGGGCTGTGATGTGGGGGGAAGAATACGGACGATTCCACGGATTCGAACCTCGGGACTTTGCGATTGTATCCTAGAGTCTAACCACTAAGCCATCAGAACTCCCCTTTACATCTCCCTACCAACCACAAATCTGTTTTCATTCATGAGCGTGACAGCTGTACATTCTGCTTTGAGAAGCCCCTGGGCCTAGTCGGTAGGGAGTTGTACTGCCAACCCAAAGGCAGCAGGTTGGAATCTAGCCTCTGCTCCGAGGAAGAAGGATGACAGTATCTTTGAATACAATTTACCTCTGCTGAAAAGTCCCTGGAGGCTCCACTCGGGGCTGCTTGGACTTGGTGGCAGTAGGTCCTTTTTCTTACTTGGAGGAAGCAGCTGTTCCCTAGTTCTACATGACGGGCTCAACCAGAGCCCCCCAC
>NW_006399822.1:11889-13106 GCF_000299155.1 Elephantulus edwardii
CCTCTCCCTCTGGAGCTTGAGAACTTGCACTCAGCCTTCTGACCAGGCTGATGCTGACAAGACTGTGAGCTGACACGACATCCAAGAATCTCTGCACGATTGCAAAATGGAAAAGGTGAGTGTTGTGGCTTGAACCAACAAGCAAGGCTTCAGAGAGTCTGGAGGGTGGGTGTGGGGTGCCTTAGCTCTTGCTGCCGACCACCAACCACATTTCCCCTTGGACCAGGAGAGCGGCATGGACAGACAGAACCCGCTCAGTCTCGTGGACCTGGCCACCCAGAGCCTTTTAGAGCATGAAGCCGTTGCCATGGATGCCCTGCAGTCACTTCTCAGGGAATGCTTTCCACCCCTGTTCGTGTTGGCAGTTGCGAGGAGACACTGCAGGACGGTCCAGGCGATGGTAGAGGCCTGGCCATTCCCCTACCTCCCCCTGGGGGTTCTGCTGGAAGCTCCGCAGGGTAATCAGGACATCTTGAAGGCGGCCCTCAATGGCATTGATTTGCTGCTTGCCCGTGACTTTCAACCTACACGTTGGAAACTCCAAGTGCTGGACCTCAGAAGCGACGCTGAGACCAACTTCTGGCACGTGTGGGCTGGGCTCGGGGACGGAGTCTCAGTGAGCCCTCACGGGAGAGTGGAGCTGCGCAGCCAAGTCCAGAGAGGCGCGGAGTGGGGCCCTCCAGCACATGGGAGAAGCAGCAGTTCGCCTCCGCGGAGGTGCTGGTGCTGCTCCCAGACCTCTGCTTCATGAAGCCCTCTCCAGATGAACTGCTCACTTTCCTTGTGAAGAGGGTCATACAGAACAAACTTATCCCCCGACTGTGCTGTAGGAAACTGGAAATTCTTGATGAGCCTCTGGAAAACTCTATTATGCATAGGATCTTGGAAAAGGTCGAGCTGCCTCGTGTGGAGCAGGTAAAAGTGAACTGTGAGCGGAATTTGGTTGACCTGGTCTCGTTTGTTCCCTTTCTGGGTCAGATGATTCATCTGAATAGACTGTTTCTCAGTGGTGTTCAGGTTCATGCCTCGATCTCCTCAGGAACGGTAAACACTCTTTGGGCCAAATTCACCACCCAGTTGTCTAAACTGCAACAACTTCAGCATCTCCACCTCGACTCCATGCACTTTCCGGCAGGTCGCCTAACCCAGATGTTCAAGTACCTACAAGCTCCCTTGGAGACCCTCTCTATAACTAATGGTGGCCTGATGGAGTGTGA
>NW_006399822.1:16844-17302 GCF_000299155.1 Elephantulus edwardii
TTGAGGTGGACAGTACCCTCAGCAGCCTTCCACTGCCCTCACCCCAGGGGTGAACACCACCTTCATTGTGCACACAGTGCTACAGCGAGGAGCCTGGGAGGGAGGACACACAGCTCCTCCCACAGGGGAGCAGCACGCCCAGCTCCCCGCGCTGGCAGCTCCCCACGCCCAGCTCACTGCACCCAGCTCCCCACGCCCAGCTGCCCACGCTGGCAGCTCCCCACGCCCAGGCTCCCCGCGCCCAGCTCCCCACGCCCAGCTCACTGCACCCAGCTCCCCACGCCCAGCTCCCCGTGCTGGCAGCTCCCCACGCCCAGAAACCCTGCACTGCAAGCTCCCCACGCCCAGCTCTCCATGCTGGCAGTTCCCTGCACCCAGCACCCCACACCCAGCTCCCCCACACCCAGCTCTCCATGCTGGCAGTTCCCTGCGCCCAGCTCCCCGTGCTGAGTCTCAGG
>NW_006399822.1:17534-18801 GCF_000299155.1 Elephantulus edwardii
GGACTTGAGTGTCTCACTTGCAGTCCCATCTCACATGTGGTCACCATCAGGCTCCTGGTAACTGCAGGAGCAGCAGCTCAGTAATTTGAGGCAAAGACAGAGGGAAGGAGCGATAAAGGTCAAGTCAAAACCAGCCGCTGAAGATGGTGCCAAAAGTGAAGAAGGAAGCCCCTGCCCCTCCCAAAGCTGAAGCCAAAGCAAAGGTATTAAAGGCCAAGAAGGCATCCTGATGGGCTTCGGGACGGGGGTCTGCGCAGCCCAGCCCAGAGAGGCACGGAGTGGGGCCCTCCAGCACAAGGGAGAAGCAGCAGTTCACCTCCACGAAGGTGCTGGTGCTGCTTTCGGACCTGTGCTTCATAGAATCCACCTGCAGATGCCCTGCTTTCCTGCCTGGTGAAGAGGGTCAAGCAGAACAAATTTATCCCCCGTCTGTGCTGTAGGAAACTGGAAATTACTGATGAGCCTCTGGAAAACTCTATTATGCATATGATCTTACAAAAGGTCGAGCTGACTCGTGTGGAGCAGGTAGAAGTGAACTGTGAGTGGAGTTTGGTTGACCTGGCCTTGTTTGTTCCTTTTCTGGGTCAGATGATTCATCTGAATGGACTGTTTCTCAGTGGTGTCCAGGTTCAAGCCTCGATCTCCTCAAAAAAGGTAAACAGGCTTTGGGCCAAATTCACCACTCAGTTGTCTAAAATGCAACAACTCACTATCTTCACACGTTGCTGGAGAGAACCTCTGACACCTGGGAACACTTGAACTTAGGTTGGTGTAGAATGACAGATTTCCAGTTCACTGTGTTTATGGATGATGGACAAAGCACACCCTCTGCAGCGTGGGGACTGACCACTGCACTTACAGATGATGGACACAACATGCCATCTGCAGCGTGGGGACTGACCACCATGATTATGGCAAATGGACACAACATGCCCTCTGCAGCGTGGGGACTGACCACCGTGTTTATGGGTGATGGAGCAGGCCCTCTGCAGCACGGGGACTGACCACAGTGCTTACAGACGATGGACACAGCACATGTTTCAGCAGTGCAGGGACTGACCACCGTGCTTACAGGCGATAGAGCACGCCCTCTGCAGCATGGGGACTGACCACCATGTTTATGAGAGATGGACACAGCACGCCCTCTCCAGCGTGGGGACTCACCATGGCACTGAGGTTGTGATGGGTGCTGAGGACTCCCTTGGGCGGGCCCGTGGTACCGCTTGTGTAGATGATCATGGCACCCCGCTCCTTCCAGTTCCACTCT
>NW_006399822.1:19946-20457 GCF_000299155.1 Elephantulus edwardii
GTAGACAGCTGGTGACCTACATTAAAGTCCTGCAGACAGGCTCCACCTCCAGCCTCGCAGGCACGGCCTGTCCGGGCCTCCCACCGTCCTGCTCATTCCTGCCATGTGGCCAACAACCAGTGACCTGGGTCAAAACCTTTGACCTGTCGGAACTTGGCCGCCAGATGGAACCCCGCCGATACACGGAACTCCACCGCCAGACGGAACTCCGCCGCCAGACGGAACTCGACGGGCTGGGGAGAGACCCAGGAAGAGCAATGGTCAGCCACCCACCGTGGAACTCCAGAGGAGCGAAGACTACCCGCCACTCTGCGACCCCCCTGCAGCCCGCACCTGTGTGATCCAAGACACACAGGGTGCTGCTGCTTAAACAACCAGCAGCACCCAAGCCGCGTCCCAACCTCTTGGCGGTAGTCTCCAAGCCCTGTGCTCCTTAGGTCCCCCCTAGTCCCTTGCTTTCCTCCCTTTCCCCACCCCCCTTGCAGCTCCACAACCACGCACCTCAGCCCCC
>NW_006399822.1:51011-53336 GCF_000299155.1 Elephantulus edwardii
GTTAGAGCCTGCCGGGAACCCCTGCAGAAGAAGATGTTCAATTAAGTTCCAAGTACAGATGTGATGTTATTTCCCACTTTCCGATGTGTTGTCCATCTCAACCTCTTTCTGTTCTTTTGATCTCTTCAGAGATGACTGAAAGATGTGCTTGCTGTGAGATGTGCCTTGATCACCCTAAAATCATAGCCTTAGAAAAATAAATTTGTTATTGGCAACCATTGCTAGTGTTTCTTTTATAGTAACATCAGAAAACCTGTCTAAATTAAGCTGAGAGGGATTATTTGGAATCAGCAATTTTTCTCAGTATAAAAGTGAGGAAGGAATAATTTCTTTTGCCAAGGTCAAAGTCAGTAAACTCCAGCCTGGTTGCACTGATGTGGGTCCCTGGATGAGCCTGGCCAGGGTGATCTGTCTCTGTCTTTCTACAGTGAGAAGAGTCCCTGGGACGGCGGCTGGCCTCTTTGCCTGCTGATTGCATCTAAGGGTACTAGTGCTGGGAGACGTAATTCCTTTTTTACCTCTTCACATTTATTTTCATTATAGACTAGAATTCATCTATGTACTTCTCTAATGTAAGTGAAAGTTTACAAACCACATTGATTTTTTTTGTTGACTACTTCTTGGATATTTTGTTTTATGCCATTATCTATCATTGATGGATGTTTTACAATTTTTATAATGTTCAGTTAATCCACCGGTGGGTACTGCCTGTCCCTTCACCTGCCTTATCTGCACATTAATTTTTATTCTCTTTTCATCCCTGTTAATCTTCCAAGATTGATTGTATCTCCGTGTAACCTTTCATTACAATTATCTTTTTATATGAATGGTCTTGTACCCTAATTAGTGATTGTGGTTAGGTACTGTTGAGTCGAGTATGACACATAGTGCCCCTATGAACAAAAGATCTGAACCCTGTTCTATCCTGCACCATCCTCACGCTTCGTGACACACAAGAGCCCATTGTGGCAGTCACCGTGTCAGTCCACCTGATTGATGGTTTTCCTCCACTTTGCTGACCCTCCACCCTTCCCAGCATTCATGTCTCTCTCCAAGGAATAGCCTCTTCCAGCAACATGTCCAACGAATGTGAGGCGAAGCCTCATCCTTCTTCCTTCCATGAACACTCTGGTTGCACCATCTCCCAGATATATCAATTTGTTCTGGCCATCTATGGGATATTCTGTGCTCTTTGCCAACATCACAGCTCAAAGTCATCAATTCTTCTGTCATCCTTATTCATTGTTCAGTTCTCAATTGCCTAGCAAGTCATCAGAAAGACCATGGCCCAAATCAGACACACCTTAGTCCTCACAATGACATCATTACTCCTCAATAATTTGGAGAGTTCCTAACTGCACATTTCCTCAGTGAAATGTGTCTCCTTGTTTCCTGACTGCTGGTACCAAGGGTGTTAATTGTGGATCAAAAAGATTAAACTGTTGACTGTTTCAGTCTCCTCTCCATCTATCATGATGGTGTCTATCAATCCAGTGGTAAGAATATTTGTTTTCTTGACATTGCCATGCAATACATGTTGTTAAGTGCCGCAAGTCGCAGGCGACTCATAGCAACCCTATGAAAGAGAGTCCTCGATGCTTGGGTGCCCTTCATCCTCTCTCCAGGTTCATAGGATGCAATACATACTGAAGGCTAATTAATGATATTATTAGTTGGCAATTACCCCATTCTGTTGGATCATTGGATTTGATGGCACCTAACAATAACAAAATAACTTATTTTATGGCCAGATTGTACTAAGCATGATTACTAGTGGATTCAGAGGCAGAAAATCCTAACAGGAAAAGATTGTCTCTTTTAGCAGTGCAATTCTTAGCACTAGGCCACCACAGCTACCTCGTGTGGCAGGTACCCCTCTAACATCCTTACAGAGAACCACTGGTGGAAAGCAAGCCAAGAGAGGCCACGGTGCATAGGTAACTGCCAGGAGAGGAGTGAGCCCTTTTGGAATCGAGTCACCTGCATGTCGAAGCACTTTCCTCTGAGTGAGTCCTCGCACACAGAAAAGAGGGAGGAGTGGAATGAAATGCAAAGGGCTGGAGTCTAGATATTCCCTTGGGAGCTGGGCCACAAACCTAAAGCCCAGACCTGTCCTGCAATTGCTGTACTGTCAACAGTTTCAGTGGTTGTGCTAGTCACCAGGTACAAAGGAAGGAAGGTGCCGGGTCCAGGGAGGAGAGAGGTTATGGCTGTAAATACTAGTTGCTGACTCATAGCGACCCTATGTACAACAGCTCTAAACTCTGCTCTGTCCTGTGCCAATCTCATTGTCTCTGACACACTCATCCTGATTGCCCCAGTCAC
>NW_006399822.1:55106-59197 GCF_000299155.1 Elephantulus edwardii
TGGTATTCCCTGCTTTCAGCCAAGATCCATCTAACATCAGCTACAATATCTCTAGTACCACGACCCCTTCTGAAACCATCCTGGAATTCTGGTAGTTCTCTGTTGATGTGCTGTTCCAGTCGTTTTTGGATAATTTTCAGTAAAATCTTGCTTGCATGTGAAATCAGTGAAATTGTTCTGGTAGGTGACTTAAATCCACAGGGTCCTCTATGGGCGTGGCCTGTAGACCCCTCCTGCATGGTCCATGTCCTCTGGAGGAGAGAGAGGCAGGCAGATTCCTCCTGCGTGGTCCATGCCTCTCACCACATGGTCAGGCACAGTTAGTTTGGCTCAAGAACACATAACAACAACAAACTAAATTTAGAGAAGCCATATTAATACAATTCAATAAAAAGGGGATAAATAAATTAGGTGGAATACAATTAATAAATCATATTAAATAAAATGACTGGGAGTTCAAGCCACAGTTCTCAAGTTTATTCTGCCTCAAAGTGACAACTTACCGACTTTCCAGAGGCTTACATCTTTGTAGGGAGAAGCTGCCTTGCTTCTCGGAGAAACTCTCAATGCCAACCTATCGACCTTTTCGTTAGCTGCCCACCGCCACCATTGAAATGAGTACAATCTTATGTCCAGGTTCATGGGCAGTATTAGAGGAAGAAAGAGCAAGGCCAGACAGAAGTAAAGAGGGGCCTGGTGCAACTGTGAGGTCCAGACAGGGGGCCAAGGGAGAGAAAGAAGAATTCAAAGAATATACATGGTAACAAGAAGAGTGAATGGCCTCGCCCACCTGGCCAAACTAATGGATGGTCAAAAATCACAATGGAATGTCACTCTCTTCCCTCACTAAAGACCCTATTATAGAGGATCTCTGGTGGTCTAGTGGAAAGAAGTTACACTGGAATCGCAGAGGTACACGGTTTGAATCCACCAGATGCTCTGTTGGAGAAGGAGGGGCAATCTCCTCCTGTGTAAGTCAGATCTGATTTGATGGTACATGCACACACAAACAATAAAATTATATTTAAAAAAGACCCTATTATAGAAACCCTCCCCTATATGTCCGTCTGCATCTTCAGAACGAGGAAGCTCGTCCAGCAGCCCCCCTAGTAAAGCTGCTCGTAAGCTTTCCCTCTTGTTCTGTGACTTCTTTCTGAGTTCCGTAGCCTAACAGGAACCAGCCAGGGCTTGCTAACAGCATATCCAGCAAAAGCAAGGCATCAGCAGGTTCAGTCTTGTGAGCCTTTCAGTGGGAATGGGAAGTTCTTTCCAGACCTCAAGCCAGGATCACACCTACAGAGGAGGGAGAAGGGATTTTGCCCCTTGTCCCCAGACCATGGTAGCAATGCTCTCCTCTGTCTGAGAACGTCTTTCTCATGCCTTTAATGGTCTTTCTGCCGTTATATTCCCTAACCAGGCCTGGGATCCTCTTAAAACCTTAAGGGATTTCTCTTGGACTATCTTTTCACAGCTGACTGTTTTGTTATGGCTGTCCTGCTCCCATCGGGTTTCCACGGGACCTACCTAGCACTACCCATGGACAGTGAAGAAATCCCTGGGACATCTCTAGCACATATCATTTGGAGAGTTTGTAAGGGATCACATATGACACTAGGGACGTCATAGCCAACATTAGATGGATCTTGACCGAAAGCAGACAGTACCAGAACAATGTCTATCTGTGCTTCATTGATGATGCAAAAGTGTTTGACTTCAGGGATGACAACAAACTATGTCTAACCTTGAGGAGAATGGGAATCCCAGAACACTTAATTGTGCTTATGCAAAACCTATACTTGGACCAGAAAGCAATATAACAGAGCAGGGAAACATGGCATGGTTTGGGATCAGGAAAGGTGTGTGCAGGGATGCATCCTGTTTCCATAGCTTTTCAAACTATATGCAGAACAGATCACTCGAGAGGCTGGACGTTATAAGTAGGAATGTGGCATCAGGATTGGAGGAAAACTCATCAGCAATCTACATTATGTAGATTACATAACCTTGCTTGCTGAAACTGAGGAGGACCTGAAACGCTTGCTTCAAGAGGCCAAAGACTGTAGTCTGTAATATGGATTGAAGCTCAACATCAAGAAAACAAAGATTCTGTCAGGTCCAGACCAAGGTCAATGGGGAGAATGAAGGATTCAAAGAATGCAAATGTCAACAAAGGGAGTGAACAGCCTCACCCACCTGGTTAAACCACAATGGAATGTCCCTCCCTTCCCTCCCTAAAGACCCTACCTACTATAAAGGATAATTGATGCCTTTATCCTACTATAAAGGATAACTGATTTTGGAGAAGGTTATTTGAACATACCATAGACTGCTAGGAGAATAAACAGATTTGTCCTGGAGAATGTGAAGCCAGGCTGCTCCTTGGAGGCAAGGATTCTGAGGCCTTGTCTGACAAGCTTTGGACATATTACAAAGCGGGACCAGTCCTTGGAGAGCGATGTCATGCTTGGAAAGGTGGAGGGACAGAGTTAGAGAGGAAGACCCTGGATGAGACGGATTGATTCAATGACTGGGGTAATGGGGGTAGATGTGTCAGAGACAATAAGATTGACTCAGGATAGAGCAGGGTTTAGGGCTGTTGTGCATAGGGTCACTATGAGTCACAGGAGAGTCGAAGGCACATAACAACAATTCACCTTAGGGTGCGGTTTCCCCCAGTCTGTCTCTCCCCAGACCAAAGAATCCCACTTGGGATCCCCTTTAATAAAGCTGCTTTAAGCTTTCTCTCTCATCCTTTCCTTGAGTCCTTAGTCTTATGTCTGGTACGAAGACCTAACATTCTTAACGCTGAACCAATTGACACCATCATGATAAATGAAGAAGAAATTGAGATTGTTAACAACTTCAGCTTGTTTGGTTCCACCATCAATACTCTTGGCACCATGGTCACAAGATGAATTGCGTTGTGAAAGTCGCTGTCAGGGACCTCTCTAGAGGACTGGAGTAACAATGTCAATCTGGTGACTAAGGTGCATCTGATACAGGCCATGGTCTTAGCAATTACTTGCTATGTATCAGAGAGCTGGACAATAACTAAGGATGATAGAAGAAAGAAAAATCTTCGAGTTGTGGTGCTGGAGAAGAGTGTTGAGCATACTGTGAACTGTCAGGAGAAAAAAACAAGTCAGTCCTGCAGAGGGTGAAACCTAGCTACTCCCTGGAGGCAAGGGTTTTGAAGCTCTGTCTCACATACTTTGGGCACATGATCAGGAGGGGCCAGTCCTTGGACATCATGCTTGGAAGGGAAGAGAGATAGCACAGGAGAGGAAGACCCAGGATGAGATGAATTGACTCATGCAACTGGAGAAATGGGGTTATCTCTGTTGGAGACTCATGAGATTGGCTCTGGACAGGGCAGAATATAGAGCTAATGTATGTAGGATTGCCATGAGTCGATGGCACATAAAAACAACAAGGGGCGACTCTTCATATTGGTGAGTTAGAGGCAACTACACCCAGAGCATTCCCTCTTCCCCTTTCTCTGTTCAGATACCGCACTTGCTGTTCTCACCGGAGGGGGGGGCTTAGGCTCTCATGACCTCTTTTTCTCTGCCCTCCGTGTGTTCAGCCCGGTGCCTGGTGTTCTCACCACACTGGTGTTTTTTTCTTCATATGAGTTACTGGTCACTTTCTCTTCTCTGCACGGAAAGTGCCCCTTGTCATTTCCTAGAAGGCCCTGGGCTCTCACTTCTCTTTTGCTCTACTAAAACTTCTGGGATGGGTGTCCATGCAAGCACAGTAAGAAAGTTTATTGGGGAAAATGGAGTTTTCAGTTGAACTAAGGACAAGGACAGGGTTCAGATAGGAGATTAGAATAAGCAATCACACGTGGCCCTTCACACAGCTCCTGGCATAGTCCTGTAGAAAGCACGTGTGAAGCGCATGAGAGCCCCCTTTCCTGCCATGTGGCTGTCCTGGGACACACCCAAGTGGCCACTTTGGATTGGGTCCAATGACAGACTCAAGACGGCAACCTCATTTAGGACGTGTCACACAGATTTCCTTCGTTTGTACCGATGTTGTTTATTGTAGGAGTACGCAATGAGGGTTGCAGAGTGGATTATATTTGGGGT
>NW_006399822.1:59322-64121 GCF_000299155.1 Elephantulus edwardii
AAAAATCAATAAAAAATTTAAAAGAAAAAAAATCTAGACCTTCACGGTTAATTTTTACATGTAGGCCTTAATCTACTTAGTGACTTTGCGTGTGGTGTGAGATGGGAATCTTGTTTCCATTTTCTGTGGGTACATGTCCAGTTTGCCAGCACCATTTGCTAAAGAAGCTGTCATTTCTCTATTTGAATTTTGTTTCTTCATAAATAACAATTGACTGTAAAGAGACGGGTTGATTTCTGGGTTCTTGATTCTGTTCCATTGGCCTGTGTTTCTGTCATTGTACTTGGTACCATGATGTTTGGGTCACTTTTTTCTTTTTTCAGAAGCATTTTGCTTAGTCAGGGTTTCTTTTCTCTCCAAATGAAACTGGAAATTACCTTTAGTAGGAGTGTCATTTTCATCATGTTGTTTTCCTACCCATGGACGTGGACAATTTTCCATTTAATTTAGTCTTTTATAGTGAAGTGAAGAGTAGTGGGTCCCACCATTTAAGAGGTGTAGGAGGTCTGCATGTTTGACCTGGGAAATGTGGTGCCAGTGAGGGTTCCTTATGACTTAACTGCTGTGGGGGTAGTTAGGATGACTGTGTACATCTATCTTAGTGTGGGTGAAGAGGTTTGAGTGCACGCCGTTTGATGAGGACGGCATCTCCTGGGGCAACTCCAGCTGTCTCGTCTAGACGTTCAGGTGAGGGTCTGGGTATGCAGTGGTCTGGGTGTTCTTGGAGTAATTAATTGCCTAATGAGGGAGAGATGAGGAAGATATTATGCTAAAAGAAGGTTTTCAGTGGGTGGTTATGGTCCAGCAGAAATAGCTGGCTGTACATCAGCTCAAAGGGCCTCAGAAATGATGGTGAGCGGGGTGATGCTTGGATAAGGGCTAAGGCAATAGGAAGTAAGTTGCTGCTTTCCTCACTCTGTTTATGGAAACTACAGCATAGGCTGCCTAAAGGTAACCCTAAGAGGTCATACAAGAGCTGCTGTGGACAAACAGACTATAGTCTGGATTAGGAATGGGTTGGTCAGATAGGGAAGGAAGTAAAGAGCCCATATCTTCTAGGACTTCAAGGTAGCCATGGTCATAATAAGTTGAGGTGTTTACTGGGAAGTAGGGTGGCTGGGTTAAGGACGGTAATTAAGAGAGGTTAATATTAGGGGTTTTGAGAAAAATAGATGGAGCTCCTGAATCCGCCCAGGAGCAAGGAAAGATAGGAAGTGGTGGGAAAGCAGGTTTTGGGAAAGGAGATCTCGAAGTCTATGGCTAGAGGAGACTTGCAGAGGGCTTCTCAGGGCGAGTTTAAGCTCTTTAGTGAGGAGAGCTGGTGCTGAGAGGGATCGAGAGCAGGGTTGCCGTCCCCGGGTGGTGACATCAAGCCTCTTAGAGAGGAAAGCAATGGGGCTGGGTCCACGAGGCTGAGCTAAGACAGCAGAATACCCTGCTTAGATGGATTTGTTAACGTGAGGGATGGGGACTGCAAGAGGAGCTTGAAGAAAGCTTTTCTAACTATCTGGGGTGAATCTAAGGGTCCTTGTGGGACGGCTTTTGCCGTATTATAAAGGGATTTTGCTAGTAAGGAAAAGTTGGGAATCTAGTGTCTAAGGAAACTGATAAAGCTGAAGAAAGAGGATTTGATCAGCAGTTTCAGGTGGCTGGAGGCTTTCTAACTTGGCTAGTGGTGGGAGTCAACTGAAAACCGAGATACCTGACTGTGGGGAGAGATAGTTGAACTTTGGAGGAGGATACCTTATATCCCTGGGAGGCCAAGAAGTTAAGAAGTTAAGCAGTGTGAGTTCGTGAAAGTTGATATGAGAGGCTACACAATAAAAGATCATCAACATATCGCAAGGAACATTAGGGGGTAAGAAGTTTATTGGGGGGAAAAAGAAGTTTATTAGAAAGTAGGTGAGCAATAATGGGTTTTAAACGAAAGTGTTGTGCAGAGATAAGGAATCGGGGCCTAGCAGGAAAAAGGAGGGGTCTTTCAGAGTAACAAGAACAGGTTGAGGGTGGGAAGTTGATGGATGGAGTGGAAAGATCCTGTACAATGGGAATGACAACATGTGGTGATAGAGGGAGTGTAGCAAGGGCCTCAGAGGGAAAGAGCACTAAAGGGAATAGAACTAAAGGCTGGTCAGGCAAACTAGGTTAGACTGGCTCCCAGTGAAACACAGTTCCAAGTTTGGGCAGGAGATCTCTACCTAGCAACGGAGTTGGGCATGTAGGGATAATTAGAAAGGAAAGGGCAGTCAGCCTTCCAATGGTCCTGTGTTCCACAGACAGGGCAAGGCCATGTCGGAGGGCGAGGGTCAGGACAGCGGTCAGCCCAGTGACCTTCTTCACCACACTTGAAGCATGCACCAGGAGGTAACCTGCTCGATGAACGAGGAGGTGTTTTCTGACCACTCACCACTGTTGCTGCCACTGCCTGTATGGTAACTATCAGGGCTTGAGTCTGCACGTTCGCTTTCTGGAGGGCTTGAGTCTCCTTATCAGCCTCTGCCTGTTCCTCTCAAGGCATTGAAAACTTTAAAGACTATGTTTACCAGGTCTCAAATGGGTGTTTGGGGGTAGTCCTCAGCCTTTTTAGTTTCTTTGTGATATTAGGGGCTGATTTGAGTGATAAATTGAGTAGCTAGGATGGGGGCTCCTGCTGGGGAGGTAGGGCCCAAGTGGGTACACTGAGTCAGGGCTTCAGTGAGATGGTTAAGGAAAGATGCTGGGTTCTCATCCTTAGCTTGGGTCATCTCCCTGAGCTTATCAAAACTGACTGCTTTATGGCAACTGGCATGTAGTCTGGCTAACAGACACTGACTTGTATGGTTACGCCTGGCTCGACCATCTCTTCCTGCCATTGTTTTAATTTGGTATATCCAACTTGGCTCTTGCCGGGGGACAGCTTGGGGGCTGCGTGCTGCTGAGCGGCAGTGAGAACATGCTCTTTTTTGTCTGGCATCAGAGTAGATAGAGGACAGTACAACAAAAAGGTCATGCAGGTGAGATCATTTGGGTTAAGGACCGACACTCTTTGATATAGGTTGCCAGGTCTTTGGAAAATGAGCCTAAACGTTTTTCAATTTATAATTTTAAAATATACAGAATGTATGAGCTTTAAACTAGTACTATATTAATCTTAAAACAAAAAGGAGATAAATTTGAAAATATTTTCAGTTCTGAACACTGTCTGAAAAATTTAAAGTGGGTAGAAAGTGCTTTAAAGAAAAAGGAAATAAAATTCTTAAACCTGTTTGGTAAAAGAAAGAGAAAGAAGGGTGGTGTTGGGTAGGATTTATGTTTGATAGGAATTGGTTGACTGAGTTTCGACAGAGGGTAATGTGCTGGAATGAGTTATGGAGCAGGTTGGAAGGAGAAGGGAGGAGCATAGGAGTTTGATCCCTTTATCTGTGATGCTTAGTCTGGAGGCCAAGGGAGGCCAAGTGGGATTATTTACTAGGCGGGGTCAGAAAAAGAAGAGATGATGCTTGTCTGCAGGTTAGGGCTGGAAAAGGAAGGTGATGTTTTAGTTTCAGGAAATTCTTTTTAACTGGAAGGTTAGTTAACAATTTTGGCTGCAGTTTTAGGCTGGTGTACGGAAGAGGCCAGCATATCACCTATGCAATATTTTGCATATAAGGTTTTTTGCATATAAGGTGAAATAAGGTTTTTTCCTCATCTTAAGAAATCTACTACAATTGATGTAATATAAAAATTTCAAAACATTTCATTGTTTCTTTATAAACTCATTATTTGCCGGTATTATGAACTAAAGTAAATAAAATTTACTCCCCTCAAGCCTTCTACAACTTACTACCCACTTTCAAATTTAGCTTTTACTGTCTTTTCTATTCTGGCACAAGCAGATATTGTACTTTAAAGCAAAACTACTTTCATTTTCCCTCTTAAACAAAAACACACAAAACTTACTACCAGTTATTTTGTTTTCCCTCTTGAATCTCATACTATGCTAAAACTTCCAACATTTATTCTCAAGGTGGTTTTTGTTCAGTAGACTAGATATAATAAGTTATTTCACCTGTGTTCACTACCCCAAAATACTTCATTTTAATAATGGCAGTATTCTTAATTGTCTCAAAAAACAGTACGGCTTGGTTTCACTTGGTAAAGTTAATATGATTTAAAATATAGATACATATATGTATATATGTACATAACTACACTTTTTTGTATTTTTTTTTATTTTAGTAATTTTAATGAACATTTACAGATATTTTGGGTTTCCATTCATTCATTGCTGAACTTCTCTCCCCGAACAATACTTTTCAAAGTAAAGAAATAAAAGCAAATACTAAAAGTTACTTTACAGTGGGCTAAGAGAACCTACACAGGTTGGCAGATTTTACAGAGAGAAAAAGAGAAGAGAGGGAAACTGAAAGGAAGCTTAGGTGGAGTTTCTGACCATCTTTGAGTCCATTGGCAGAAATTGTCAAGATCTTGAAGAGTATTAAAACGAAACGTCTCATTTTCGAATATGAAGCAGATACAATCTTCTTTGCAAGATACCTCAGTCCATCAGGTGCCACATTCATGTGGAATACCACCAAACCACCACCAGCCAGCATCTAATCATCAAAAATGTGATAGTTTACAGAGTGTGAAAAACACTTCACCTTTACAAACTCTGCCTCCCTCAGGTAAGGCATAGTTACTAGAGTATACCACCAACAAGCAGATTATCCAGTAGTTGGATTTAAGAGAAGGAGAAGAGCTTATTGGAGACATTTGATATGCCGTAGCATATCTACTTGAAAATATTTAAGATACAACTAGAAATAAGGTTCTAT
>NW_006399822.1:65631-82902 GCF_000299155.1 Elephantulus edwardii
GGAAGCAGGGCGAAGAAGCAAGAACATTTCTCCAGAGCTGAACGAAGGGGAAGGCCTTCCTCCAGAGCTGGTGCTCCAAATGCAGACTTCTATAATCCTGAACTGAAAAATAAATTTGTTGAAACCTTCTACTTGTAAAAAAAAAAAAAGAAAAGTCTCATTTTCAAGCTATTGAGCATTGTTATCTAGCTGGTATTGCAACAATGCTTGGTTACAGTAAAAGATTAGTCTCTTGGGTCGGAGGTCCTCAACCAGGCCCGTTTGAAAGATAGACATTTGACTACCCATGGTGTTCAGGTCTGTGGGTGAGGGCAGTCGAGATTTCAGAGTGTCCTTTGAAAGCCAGAAGCATTAGATTCTGGGAAAGGCTAAGAGATGATGGAAGCATCCCCTATCGCAATCAACAGCCTGGCGCTTCCTCAAAAGGCTGAACATAGAAATTCCATATGACCCAGCTATTCCATTACTTGGAATATACCCTGAGAAAATGAGAACCGAGGCTCAAACTGAGATTTGTACATCAATGTTCATAACAGCGTTATCCACCATCGCAAGAACATGGAAACAGCCCAAATGTCCAACCACAAATGAATGGATTAAAAAATTATGGTGCATTCACACAATGAAATACTACGCAGCACACAGGAGCAATAACTTTGTAAATTATTACCTAACTTGGGAGAGACTGGAGAGCATTATACTGAGTGAACTAACTCAGTCCCACAAGGATATTGTCTAAAACCATTATTGTAGAATGAGTATAAGGATCCTGGAAGAGTAGGAGAGGCTGGAAGCAGAGGGATGTGGATGTACAGGTGAAGGGGTGATTAATAATTGGATTGCACAATTGATGGGTGGGGGAGAGGGAAATGAAAAGAATTTGTTAAAAAATTGTATTCAAATTTTATAAATAAGCTCATGGGGACGGGGAAGACACAGCATTCATTTCCCTGCTTTCTGCAGGGCCTTGCTGAGCTGCGGGCTTGGTATGTCTGGGACTATAGCATCCGGATAGCCTGGGCCTCTGATCCCCTTCCCCCTCTGGCCAGTTGGTTTTTTTTGTTTGTTTTTTCGTTTTGCCTTAACTTATTGAAACCCATGGTTGGGGATCCTGCAAACCCAGGACCACCAGCAGAAGCTGCCCTGGACACTTACATAGGACTTCCCATCACAGACTTATCGTCTGCATCCACCCTTCTCACAGGAGGCCCTCACCCTTGATACCAGAAGAGGCACACATACACGGGCACACCCTCCACATGCACACTACATGTGTCACAGGTGCACACCTCACACACACTCAAACACATGTGCACACACAGCACTCACGTGCACTTTCCCACTCTAATAAACCCAGGCATGCAGTCATGCCTGCACGCAGATACATGCACGGGTATGCACATGTTTGCACGCACATGCATAACACACCATAACACTCATGCACACATTTACAGGTTGTTGTTGTTATGTGCCATTGAGTCGCCTGCAACTCATAACGACCCTATGTACAACAGCCCTAAACCCTGCCCTATTCTGTGCCAGTCTCACACCTACCCCCATTATCCCAGTCACTGAATCAATCCATCTCATCAAGGGTCTTCCCCTCCTGCACTGTCTCTCTACCCTCCCAAGCATGACATCCCACTCCAAGGACTGATCCCTCCTTGCAATATGGTTCAATGTATGTCAGACGAAGCTTCAGAATCCTTGCTTCCAAGGAGCAGCCTGGTGTAACCCTCTCCAGGATGAACCTGTTTGTTTTCTTAGCAGTCCACGGTATATGCAATACTATTCTCCAGCACCACAGCTCAAAGGCATCAATTCTCCTTCTATCCTCCCTTGTCAAGTGTGGCATCAGGATTGGAGGTAGATTCATCAACAATTTGCATTATGCAGATGACACAACCCTGCTTGCTGAAACTGAGGAGGACCTGAAGAGCTTGCTGCAGAGGGTTAAGGACTGAAGCCTTCAATATGGATTGAGATTCAATATCAAGAAGACAAAGATTCTCACCATTGGAACAATTGGCAGCATCAGGACTGATGGTGAAGAGATTGAGATTATTCACAGCTCTAGTTTGCTTGGCTCCACAGTCATCACTCTTGGCACTAGCAGCCAGGAAATTAAAAGACGTATTGCGATGGGAAAGTCTGCTGTTAGGGACCTCTCCAAAGTACTGAAGAGCAATGGTGTCACTCTGGAGACTAAGATGCACCTGATACAGGTGATGGTCTTTGCAATCACTGCTATGCGTCAGAGAGCTGGACATTAACAGGTAGTGCACACATATATGAGCATATACCCACACATGTACAATGTTCACACAAGCTATAACACACATGTACACTCACACATAGTGTATACATATCTATACCCCCCACAAGCATACCAGCCCCACATAATCCATTTGCCTATCATGCAGATTGAATAAGTGTGTCTGTTGTTCACAGCGTCATTGTGAGTCACACTCAACAGCACCTAACACGAACACATCAGTGTATACACACACACAAACACACACATACACATGTTCAGATGCACAGACATACGCATTTGCAGCTACACATAGTAACACGTCTGCAAGCACGTACGCACATGCAAAGACCCATGTTAGCATGTGCAGGTACAGGTGCACACCTCACACGCGTGCACCCCAGCTTCCACCATGGATCCCATGCTGCTGGGAAACAAAGGTCAAATTAGCCGCAGGCACCGGAGGGAGCAGGCTCTGGGCAGCAGCAATGTGCTCTCAGCCGGAGACACACGTTTCAATCAAGAGATGCATGTGTGGGAGGCGCCTGGGCTGGAAGCCGGCAGCACCGCCCAGCACAGCATGCTGATGAGCCTAGCACACACCAGGCTGGCTGTTTCAGGAATGTGGGCGGCACCGACCCTTGATCTTTGTTCAAGAGTCCTAAAAAAAAAAGAGAGACCTGCTACCCATTCCATTAACTGCGTCTCTGCATTGACCCTTGGGTTGGACACACTGGGAAGGGCAGTGCCCAGGACAGCAACCGTCCCTCACCTGTGAATGAAGAGGTCCTTCTCCAAAGCCAACACAGACATGGCCCTCATTCCACACTCTTGGCTCCAATACCAGCTCTGCGCATGGCCCAGGCTGCCCTCCCCCTCCAATGGGCCCCTCCTCCCACACTTTGGGCCCAGCTCTGTGCGTTGCCCCAGCCTGCCCTCCCCCTTCAAGAGAACAAACATGTCTGTGTTGGAAGAAGTGAGACCAGGATGTTCCTTAGAGACGAGGCTCGTGTGACTTCACCTCACAGACTCTGGGCATGTTGTCAGGAAGGACTGACCAGTCCTTGTGAGAAGATGTCATGCTGGAAAATGTGGAGGGTCAGTGAGTGAGAGGAAGACTTCATGAGGTGGACTGACACTGCAGTGAGAATGGGTTCAAGGGCAGCGGAGATCGTGGGGACAGGGCAACGGGCCTCTCTGCTGTCTGTGGGTCACTCTGGATGGGTTTTCACTCCACTGCACTTTACAGTGACCTCATGCGGAAGCTGTTTGATGATGCTTCCCTGAGCAGATAAAGGAAATGGCTGGGAGGATATATCAAGGATGGAACACAGTGCTCCTAATGCCACCACAGCCCTGACCACTTGTGAGAGAGTGTCCTGGGCCTGGCCTCTATCTCCTTAGGCAGGAAAGGGAGACAAGGAGTGGTGGTGGGACTCAGTTTCCCCAGAAAAATTCCCCAGAAGTGGACTTTGCCCTTTTGGTCCTAGGCCCCTTGTCAAGAAAACCTCATTTCACCAGGGAAATCCAGGTGGTGCCCAGCCTACCAAGGTTACGTAAACAAGGGCTCCTCCACACAGAGCCTTGTCTGAGATCTGACATGTGAACTTGGCCTTCTAGCCTCCCAAAGGCTGAGAGAGAAAGGCTTGATCCATGGACAGCTAACCATAAGGCCACACCTGTCTGACAGTGAAGCCCCCAGGACTCTGGGAAGAAAGATGGGCAATCTCCTCTTGTGCAATGGACACCCTGGAAGGCCTTAGGGAAACTTGCCAGTGAGGGAGAGACTGGAAGAGAATCGGTGTTTGTTACAGCCCCCACCTAGGGAATCTCTGTTCTCACAAAGACCCTGCAGGACCCAGGAGTCACCTTCAGAGGGGAGCTGGGCCTGGGGCAGCGTCTACTTGAAGTGGTGTGTGATGGGAGTGAACTTCCACATTGTCTCCCTCATGTCTGCGTGCACCGAGCATGGGCATACACAGTGGACACAACATACGTCCATAGTAATTTGTATGTCCAGTATAAGCCCACACAGTACCTACACAAACCTGTATTCTGTTCCCGTGTGCACACGTGTGGTCTTGTCCTTGCACATCGTGTGATCATATCCCCTCCATGGTCCCTGTGTGTGGTCAGGTCCCCTCCATGGTCCCTATGTGTGATCAGACCCCCTCTCTGGTCCCGTGTGTGGTCAGGCCCCCTCTGTGGTCCCTGTGTGTGGTCAGACCCTCTCTGTGGTCCCTGTGTGTGGTCAGGCCCTCTCTGTGGTCCCTGTGTGTGGTCAGGTCCCCTCTGTGGTCCCTGTGTGTGGTCAGGCCCCCTCTCTGGTCCCTGTGTGTGGTCAGGTCCCCTCCATGGTCCCTGTGTGTGATCAGACCCTCTCGGTGGTCAGGTCTCCTCTGTGGTCCCTGCGTGTGGTCAGGTCCCCTCTCTGGTCCCGTGTGTGGTCAGGCCCCCTCTGTGGTCCCTGTGTGTGGTCAGGTCCCCTCTCTGGTCTCATGTGTGGTCAGGCCCCCTCTGTGGTCCCTGTGTGTGGTCAGGTCCCCTCTGTGGTCAGACCTCCTCTCTGGTCAGGCCCCCTCTGTGGTCAGGCCCCCTCTGTGGTTCGTGTGTGTAGGCAGGTCCTGTGGGAGCTCAGGTCCCAGGCATGGTGATGTGCTGTCCTAGCTCCTTTCCAGACCTCCACTCTGGAGGACATTGCCGATGGCCACTCCAAATGTCCTCCACATAGGACCTGCATTGCTCTCTAGTAACACTGGAGCTGGGTGTGGCCACCATGGCTGACAGCCAGCCAAGGATGCTGGTGTGGAGTCAGTGTCAGGGTGCGGACAACCCTGGGGGACCTTGTCCAGCAAGAAGGCTGCCCGGTTGCGATGCTGGGGAAAGTGGTGTACGTGGAGTCTCTTTTTTCTGCTTGGTGTCTTGCCAAAGAGCAAGTGGGAATTGGGGTGGCCAGGGTCCCTTGGTCTGGGAGCCGGAGCCTGCTGCCCGCTGCCATGGCTCTGCATTCTTGGCAGGGTCTGCTCCGACAGAAGGGATGCGTGTTTGGGGGTGGGGGACTTGGCATGTGTTCCTGTGTGCGCGCGCATGTGTGCGTGTGTGTGCGTGTGAGGGGATGTGTGTGCGTGTGTGGTCGAGGGGGGTGCGTTTAAAATACAAAACCCCACAAGCGTGGCTACACTCAGGAAGAAGGGCTCCCAGGCTCCGTCCTCCTGCAGCACCCCTCCGGGTGGCTCTGCGGGGGCTCAAGAAGCACCTTGGCAGAGAACGAGGTGAAAGAGGGTGGACTGCAGTGGGAGGAAAGATGGACGCGTGCCATAGCCAGACAGCAGGCTGCACGGGCAGCACCCCCACGCCACCCCATCCCGACTCCCGGTCCGGAGGCAGCAGCTGAGCTGGCAGAGAGCTGCGAGGCCAGGCTCGGAGCAGCCAGCGGCCACACACACAGGTACCACCTGGCACCCATGTTGGGGTGTAGGGCCTGGGACAGGGGTTGCAGACAGGGAGCTGAGATGCATGTGGCGTGGCAGCTGGGGAGGGCGTGCCAGGGGTGTGCACCCCTCCTGGCTTGCAGTCCTTCCTGCATTGCTGTCCAGGACCCGGGAAGCCACAGAAGCAGAGACTGGTGCTGTGAGCCTGGCACTCATCCACCAGGAGCTGGGCGGGGAATCAAGGAGGCTGGGCGGCTTGGTGGCGACGTGACAGAATGAACACAGCCAGCCTGTCTTCTATGATCCAAGGATGACCCTTGACTCATTCTGGGGACCTTGTGCCACTTCCACCCTGTACCTTGCCCAGCTCTCCAGGGTCAGCTCTTTGGTCAGGCTCTGGGGAATGTCCCCAAATCCATTCCTGAAGGTCCGTCTTGAGACCAAGTCCAGGCTGCAGGTTTGCTTTGGGAGGTGTGGCAGTTTTACTGCCTCACCGTGTGCCAGCTCTGTTTGGCACTTCAGCCTACCTGGAGACTGTGGGGCCTCAGCCTCAGCGACAGTCCCAAGAGCCCGGCTGCCAGTGTGGGGGGTCTGCGCTGCCAAGCCTCTCAGCTTCAGGCACAAAAGCCAGCGTCTCAGGCCAGGTTCACTCTGCCATGGTGCCAACAGTGCCAGATGCTGGGGAGGTGCCAGCTGGCAGGAGGGGTGCCGCCCAGGCCTGGCTGTCCCTCCTGGTGAGAACCCAGCATGGAGAGTGTGAGGGAGCAGGGTGCCCCATCTTCCTCCTCCAGTGCCAACGCCCCAGCCACAGAGAAGGCAGGGTGCTGGGGCTGAGGGGCCAGCTAGGGAGCCTGCAGCCAGGCTGTCCTGCTGGCCTTGGCTGGCCTGGGGGTGCAGGTGGCTCTTAAACGGGGGCCATTCTCCAGAAGGATACTCAGGCTCAGGGAGTCTGGAGCCTCGAAGGGCGGCAGAGGGCGAGGTGAGGGAGAGCCCAAGCACTGGAAGGAGGCTGAGGCCACAAGACCCTTGAGTTCCTGAGAGTATTCCAGCTATCCCACGGAGAGTAGGGGTGGCTCGGGCCTTCACACTGGGAGCCTCTGCTTTTTATGGGGATGCTGCCTCCACGCTGAGCTCTTAGACTCTTCCAGTTGGTGAGAAGCTGTCCCTGTATGAAGCTGCATGCGGGGAGGGCCGTGTCCACGGGCTCTGGAGGACAGAGCCACAGGACCCGCGGCCCAGTGTAGACAACCAAAGGAAGAGGAGTAGAGGGAGGCCGGTGAGGCAGGGCCCTGATGGAGGTCTTAGCTGACTGGAAAACTCAGAGCCATGAGGGGCTGCTCTGATGGGGGGCGCCCAGGTCTAGGCCAGCCTTTGCAGGGCCCGGCAGACCCCCACCTTCAGCACTGTTCTGGGCATGGTCCATCACAGGCTGCAAGGCCGGCGTTGGCACTGCTGGTCAGCAGCAAGAGTCTGGCTGAGGATTTAGCGGCTCAGAGCCCCCGTTTCCCACAGGTGGAACGGGTATCCCAGTTGTGGGCTGGGGATCACGTTGCTGTCGTTGAAGCGTGGGCACTGGGGAGTTGTTCGTGGCGCAGCCCGTGGCGCTCTGGGAGGGGGCTGACAGTCCGAGACTGAAGGGGGGTTGCCAGTGCCACTAGCCCCTGACAAGCGATTGCTAGCTGCCAGGAGCTCTGACGGCCTAATGGTAAAGAATTATACTGCCAACCCAAAGGTGAACAGTTCGGACCCACCTACCGTGGGAGAAAGACAGGCAATCTCCTCCTGTGATTTACAGCTACTAATCTGTTCCAGCGGCACAGTACTTAACAAGAGGCCGACAGCAACCCTTGTCATGGGGTGCGCAGTGGTCCAGGCCCGCATGAATCTCCCCTGTGGAAGGGGCAGTGGACTGAGCACCCCGACCACAGCACCCCACCGGGGACGTAGGAGCCCTGAGCTGGCCCAGGCCGACTTCCCCCTCGCATCACCTCCTGCCCCCACTTTCCAGATCTGGGGGTTTATGGGGCATCCTGGTCCCACACCCTGGTCTCATATCCATGTTTAGGGGCCTCCTGTCTCTTCCTGCATGCAGGCCCTCTGGGGTCTTCCATGGCTCGGCTGCTCTGATGCCCACCTTGTAGGTCTCAGCCAGGAGAATGGGGCATGGGGGCAGAGGTGAGCAGAGATGTGCGGAGCGCATGAACAAAGGATCCCATATGGGTGGGACATGTGAGCAGTGTGGGGGCATGGGTCTCCTAGGAGGGCGGGGCACAGATCAGCTGGCCCTGCCCTCATTCACGCCCATGCTCCTACAAGTGCCCTGGCAGGGACAGTGGTAGAGGCTGCCCTCCTTCCTCCCACATTTTACCATGACTGCTACCTGAAATGGCTCATGTTTCCCTAGAGACTCCAGCCAGATGTTGCCCATTGGACACACTGTCCCCTCATGAAATATTCACGCGGCCTCTGCTTTCTGACACAGAGCCCCTGCTGTTTCTCACAATGCAAGGCGAGAGGGCTGCACATCCCTGCCCTGGCCACACCCCTGTCCAGGCCTGCACCCCTGCCTGCATCCTGCTGCTTCCTGCCTCCACCCTACCCTGGCCTCTCCCAGGAGCTGAGGACCAGAGGTGGATTATTACATCTTTGTGTCTGCCTGGAGTAGTGAATCTGGAAGGGGCTTTAATCCGAAAAGAGGCGTGGTGGGGAGACAGGCCGGTGCAGGACAGGGTAGAGCTGCTCACATCCTGAGGATGCGGGAGGCCCTGTCTCCCCCGATTAGTAGTCAGGGGCTTTAACACAGTGCTACCAGAGCTCTATGGAAGCAGGCAGATGGCAGCAAAATCTCAGATGTGGTAGAAGTGCGTGTCCAGGAGAAACCAGCCTGTGCCTACCTTGTTTCCAGGGTGGTCTAATCCTGGTCACCTGCCAGTGCCCACAAGTGGAGGACCTGACCACGGCAGTTCCAGGCCTGAGCTACTGGGTACTGGACAGCGTCCCTTGCTCTGGACACAGCCAGGCCTTAGTGCCTGCCCAAGTGATAGGACCTTGGGTGTTGCTGTGGGCAGCATTTCCCGTCTGCAACCTTTTGCAGCCCCTCAGCTGGTAATGTACCTGCCCCCTGGGCTCAGACTGGGCCCCACCTCCTCTGAACCCACCATATCCGCCGCCACAGGGCACCTGGGCTTCTGGCCTCTTTCCAGCATCTGGCAGTGGTCCAGTAGGCAGGACATCCCATCTCTGACCCAGGTGTTTAGTCACCCTGCCAGGCACAGAGTTGAGGCCTTGTCAGGAGGGTGGAGTGGACAGAAGAGGCGGGATGCGCTCACAGAGCTGAGCCGGGACAGGGTGGTCCTGGTCTGTGGCAGAACTCCCTGTTGACTCTGGATGCCCTTGGCCTGCCTGGAAGCTCTGCCTGTGGTCAGCATGCTGGTGACACTGAGGGACTGAGGGGAGGAGCATGGGGACAGTGCAGGTGCTGGACAGTGGCTGGGGGACAGCTGGACCAAGCCACTTGCTGCCTGGTCTTTGTCCTATCCCATGCCTCCTCTACCCGCAGCTTCTCACCTGTGAAGTGGGGTGATGAGTCCTGCTGCCTGCAAGTTCATAGTGGGGAGTGAGTAGTCAGCCTGAAGCAGACCCCAGAACTGGTGGCTGTCCCTGCCTGGGCTGTCCTCTAGGAGTCAGGGCAGAGCTACCTCAGAGGGACAGATGGCAACGCAGGTGGCCAGTGGGCTGTAACATTCTGCTCTGACCCACGGTAGCTGCCACTCAAGTTCAAATAAGGACCAAAACACCTTTATGAAGCGTCATCGTTCTGGGGTACAGTGGGTCAATCAATCTGCCCAAATCGATCTGTCACTAAAGGGACAGGAGCCCATGGAGAGGACAGAGGCTACCAAGAACAGGTCACTGCCCAAGACCCTGGGGCTGGATGGGAAACAGATCCCTCCCCAGAAACCTGTGTCCACGGTGGACCTGGCAGAGGAGAGATCTGCCTGGGACACTCTGTCCACAGAATGGGGGCCTGGGCAGGGGAAGGCATCCACCCAGGACCCTCACAGCACAGAAAGTGGGCTTGGGCTGGGCAGAGTGTCCATCCAGGTCTGACTCCGAACCATAGTGGTCTTGGACAGAGTGGGCACTGCAGGGGATGGAGGGTATTCCAATACCTACCATGTCCCACCCCCTCTCCCTGAGTTTCTGGAGAAGCCATAAGCTATGCATGGAGCATAGAAATAAAACACACTCTGCAGAACAAATGGTGTTAATTTGCAGCTAGCTCACAGCCGGTATTAGTGATGTGCCTGGAGGGCGGGCAGAGCAGCTGCGCAGGAATTAGCGGGCCATGCATCACCATGAGCACCAGCACCCCTACCCGTTCCTGAGGCTGAGGTGGACTAGCTTTCCATGACCCTCTCCCCTCACAAAATCCCTGCCAGACGTAGGAGATGTGGATTTACTTCTTCAAGAATCAGAGTGGCCGCACAATGAGGCAGGTTGTATGACCCTCCCGTGGGCTGCCACCTCACCCACTGGGCTCTGACGTGTCTTCAAGTCAGGCCAGCATCAGACCTGGGCTGGTCCCCCTGCGGTCTGCGCTCCCAGCCTCGGCCCCAACTCTGTGCTCACACGCCCTGCTCCCTCTCTCCATTCCCCCACCCCTCTCTCCTGGCCCTTCTCTATGACAGCTCCCCCACTGGGGGCTGATTAATCCGCCTGTCTGCTCCCCTCCATTCATCAGCCCTCTGGAGCCCAGCACCCTACTGCTCACTTCTGATGCTGGAGGCTCAGACACTCCGCTTCTCCTGGTGATGCATCCGCAGCCTTCCACCCCTCCGGATGACAAGTGTCTTCCCCGGGTGTTAGGGAAAGGCTGCCAATTCTGCTTCACACTCGAATGGGCCAGTCCAGAGACTTGGTTATGGCTGATGAATATTTAACACCATCCATCCATCCATCCATCCATCCATCCATCCACCCATCCATCCATCCGTGTTGCTGCCTGGCTACCAGCAGGCTCTTCTGCTTCCTTGATCCCTCTGACTTTGGGGCCTGTCCATCTCCTGGGCTGCTGGAGGAAGAGGATGCAGAGGGAAAATGGCCTTATGTCCATGCTAGTGATGAGCAGAAGTCTGGTTCCAGTCCTGTTCCCAGATGATCCGCTTTGCTGCAGACCCCACTGCACAGGGCAGTCATCCTGGAATTTACGGCCTCCTCCAGCTGAGCCCAGTGTTATACTCTCACAGCCTTGAAGGAATACATGTGCATTTAAGTCTGGACAGACAGGTAGACAGAGAAGCGAATAAGCAGGGTCCTAAACTCATAACCACAAGACTTTAGACAAGGGAGGTTCTTGAAAGAGAGCCTTGTCCAGCATTCCTACTACATGGGAGGGGAAACTGAGGCCCACTAGGAAGAAGTTACATGACCTAAGTCACTCTCCACACGGAACCCCGTGTCTGTCCACCACACACTCCTGCTTCCTAGGGGTCCAGTCCCAAGCTCCTTGCTCGTAGAGGCCTGTGGGCTTCTCTCTGGTCCAGGATGAGGACAGCCTTGGGCTCTGGGTGAACCTGCTTGCAGGTCCAGCATGGCTGGATTCCTGCCTAACCCTGGAAGTCTGAGTCAGTGTCACCACCACCACCACCACTAAAATGACGTCAGTACAATGGCCAATTCCAATCTCTAGGATGTTAATCACAGGATAGAGATGGGTGGTTACTCCCTGGGAATGCTTACCACGGCCTGGGGGGTGGTTACTCCTGGTGAAGGTTTACCACAGCCTGGGGGGTGGTTACTCCCTGAATTAGAATTGGCTCAATGGTAGTGAGTGAGTGAGCGTAAATGAGGCAGCTTAAGAGCAGCTGTCCAGTGATGTGGTCATTCCCCATGATGTGACCTAGGACTGATCTGCCGAGCAGTTGGAAGGGGTGAGGGGACACAGCACTGTAGATACAGCCTTAATCTGATCAGAGAGGAGCTTCGGTGAGGTGTGCCCTGTCCTCTGGAGAGATGAAAGGAGAGAGAGGTGAGCAGAGAGGGAGGACCATGGTACCACCGAGAAAGACAACCAGGAGTGGAACACAGCCCCCAGGAGTGGAGCACGGCAGAGGACCAAGGACCTTTACCACGAAGTTCTAGACACAGGGATGGACAAGCATGTGAAGATCTCCAAGGAATGAGGGTGCTCACGGGCACTGAAGGAGACAAGAGCATGCCACCAGAACCAGAACAGAGAGAGAAAGGGCCCTCCCTCAGAGCCAAGGCTTGGACTTCCAGTCTTCTTATTTGTTAAAGCATCCACCTGTGCTATCTGTGGTGTGTTGGTCTAAACTAAGGCATAGCTGACGCTGCAGTGAGTTTTCAGAGGCGATAAATAAACCACATGGGGAGAGATTGTCCAACTTTCTTCCATGGAGCGGTAGGTAGATTTGAACCACATGCCTTTGGATTGACAGCGCACCTCCTTACCACTAAACTACCAGAGTATAGTTCTGGCATAACAGGACTTTATAGCCAAGGCAGGCAGCACCAAGCATCATGCCTGCTTCCATCCTGCCTTCACCCTCCTGGGGGTTGGGGGAAGAGCCCTGTAGTTGCTGAGGTGCCTCTTCTCAGTTACCCTCCTAACATACACTGTCTGGGACTCTTGGATTTTTCTGATCGAATTCTCTCTAGCTGTAGCTTAAAGCCAGTTGGTGGGTTCTGAACTTCAGGCTGAGTAGAGAATCCTCAGATGAACCACTTGCTGGTTTTCTCCCTTGATCTTCAGCTTTGCTGAAGCATTCCTTGAGGGGCTGCAAGGGTCATGTAAAGAGTTTTGGTCTTTAAAAGACCTAGGTCCAAGCTTGGGTTCTGCCACTTACCAGCTAGAAACCCCAGGCCTCAGTGTCTTCACTTGTAGCATGAGAATAATAGTACCTACCTCAGAGCACTGTGTGGATCCAATGAAATTCTATGTTTAGGCCATTTTATGTGGTGTCTGGTACAAAATAGGTGCTCGGGAACTGTCAGGAATTATGGCAATAATGGTTGCAATGGAGATGGTTGTAATGATGGTGACAATAATGGTGGTGACTATAGCTATGATGGTAGTGCAGGTGATGATGATGAGGGCAGTGATGATAATAGTTATAACGATGTTGGTAAGGATGATGGTGGTGTCAGTCGTGGTAGTGGTGGGAATGGCAGTACGGTGATGATGATGGTGGTGACTCTCATTAAGGTGGTGGTGATGGAGATGTTATGACGGCAATGGTGATAGTATGATGGAGACGGTGATGGTGATGGTGATAGTATGACGGTGATGTTACAGTGGTGAGGGTGATGGTGACAGTATGGTGGTGAGGGTGATAGTGATAGTATGATGGTGAAGGTGATAGTGATAGTATGATGGTGATGGTGAGGGTGATGGTGATAGTATGCTGGTGATGGTGAGGGTGGTGGTGACAGTATGACGGTGGGGTGATGGTGACAGTATGACGTGATGGTGATGGTGATAGTATGACGGTGAGGGTGATGGTGACAGTATGACTGTGAGGGTGATGCTGACAGTATGACAGTGGGGTGATGGTGACAGTATGATGGTGGGGTGATGGTGACAGTATGACATGAGGGTGATGGTGACAGTATGACATGAGGGTGATGGTGACAGTATGACGTGAGGGTGATGGTGACAGTATGACGGTGGGGTGATGGTGACAGTATGATGGTGAGGGTGATGGTGACAGTATGACCGTGGGGTGATGGTGACAGTATGACGGTGGGGTGACAGTGACAGTATGACGGTGAGGGTGACGGTGACAGTATGACGTGAGGGTGATGGTGACAGTATGACATGAGGGTGATGGTGACAGTATGACATGAGGGTGATGGTGACAGTATGACGGTGGGGTGATGGTGATGATGATAGTAGGGTAGTGATGGTGACGGTGATGGTGACAGTATGACGTGAGGGTGATGGTGACAGTATGACAGTGAGGGTGATGGTGATAGTATGACGGTGAGGGTGATGGTGACAGTATGACGGTGAGGGTGATGGTGACAGTATGACGGTGGGGTGATGGTGATGATGATAGTAGGGTAGTGATGGTGACGGTGATGGTGACAGTATGACGGTGGGGTGATGGTGATGATGATAGTAGGGTAGTGATGGTGACGGTGATGGTGACAGTATGACGGTGGGGTGATGATGACAGTATGACGGTGAGGGTGATGGTGATAGTATGACGGTGAGGGTGATGGTGACAGTATGACGGTGGGGTGATGGTGATGATGATAGTAGGGTAGTGATGGTGATGGTGATGGTGACAGTATGACATGAGGGTGATGGTGACAGTATGACGGTGGGGTGATGGTGACAGTATGATGGTGAGGGTGATGGTGACAGTATGACGTGAGGGTGATGGTAACAGTATGACGGTGGGGTGATGGTGATGATGATAGTAGGGTAGTGATGGTGACAGTATGACGGTGAGTGTGATGGTGGCAGGGATAGTGAGAATGAGGGCAGTGATAATAATGGTTGTAACGATGTTAGGAATGATGATGGTGGTGACAGAGTAGTGATGGTTGTGAGTGATGGCAGTGATGGTGGTGGTGAGAATGATGGCATTTACCGGGATGTTCCCAGACTGAGTAGACCTGGAATCAGTGTACGAATACCCCACCTCACACTAACCACCTGGCCTCTCAGATTGCTAAGCACACATTTCAGACAGAAGCTTCCTTCTCTGTGGCTGCAAAACAGTCCAGCAAAAGCAAGGCTGCTTGATCAATCCTCTTGCCGACTTTTCAGTGGCAAGATCTGGAGTGTGTTGAGCTCGAGGCCAGGTGCTGTAGGTTCTACCCAGGTTCTATACACCTGTGCCCCGCGGGACTTCGTGACAAGTCTGACAAGCACTCTCCCAGACTCTATAAACTGTAAGTTACTGTAGTTTTCTGAGCATCTAGTTTGTACCAGACACCACATCCAAGAAGGAGATGTTACATGAGTGGCACAGGAAGCAGGGGCCTTGGGCCCCCATCTTCAGTGGGCAGGGGATGAAGTGGAGGTGCACAGAGGGCACTGCAGGACAAGTTCCAGTCTGAGTGCAGCTGGGGTAGGAAGGGCCCAGGCCTGAGGATGCATATGGACAAGTGGAGGAGCCAGACAGATGAGCTGAGATGAGTCAGAAAGAAATAAGAGTCTCAGCAAGGAGCTCCATGCAGATGAGGAGAGGCTGACAGGCTCTTTGAGCCTGGACAGAGCTGACCACTGTCCATCCACAGGCATCCCAGTGCCTATGTGGCAATTCCTGCTCTTCAAAGTGCTACTTTGCTGAGAAATACCGTGTTGGAATGAATGCCATCTGTATTTCCAAGACATAAAGCATCTCTATGAGAGGACCTTCCTGCTGAGGCGTTCATGCACCCAAGTCCCTTCTGTGTCCCTGCAGGTGTCTCAGTAGGAGCCAAGGACTTGCCAGACACAGCTTGAAATTCAGTGTTCTAGACAGACCCAGGGAACTGACCACCCTCCCAGGACGGCCACCATCCCCACAGCGCCCTCAGCTAGAGTCCTGAGCCACACGGGCTTCCACAGGGCTGGGAACTTTTATCTGCTAGGTGGACTTCTGGGGCTTGGCCTATGAGGACAGGGAGTTGGGAGGCACCAGCCCACAATGTGTCCAGCCAGGGTGGCTCGTGGTCACTGCTGGGTTCCATCTGCAGGCACAACGGCAGCTCCAGATGTGCAGAGGGGTGGTGCTCAAAGCTCCATTTCACCCCCACAATCACTTCAGCATCCTCTAGTGAGCAAGCAGCCTGCTCGTTTGAATGCATAATTAGCCTAAGCATCCTACCTCGCTAATTTCAAGGCAGGGGAAGAGAGTGGAGGGGGGTGGAAGAATTTGCATATTAATTTAGCCAAGGGAGAGAAAAATTGTTTACCACTTCTTTTTTGCAGTTGCTCAGAGAGAACTTAACTCTCTCCTGTCTGTGTATGAGTTGAGAGTAAAGGATGTGGAGAAGGGGAGGGAGACAGCCAGCTTGAAGGCAGCTCTAGCTCTCCCATCCCATGTCCCCAGGTACCAGGGCTCAGCCAGTGGCTCCATTTCTTTGCAGGACCCACTTGGGGTCCCCTTCAGCGTGGTACATTGAAGATGGGCATTTCTCAGGATCTGCTGATGATCCAGCCCCCTACACCAGCTGACCTCGCTGGATTCCAGAGATTGGGAATCTTGGGTTCCCTGTAGCTCCCCATAGTCTGAATCCATGTGGTTAGTGTCCAGTGTTTCATGTCCCATGATGCTAGACATGTGGGAAAACCATGGCGCTGCCCTCACTGCAGAACCTACCCTCTCAGTGGTACCTACGACGGGGGGTTGGTAGGTGGGTTAAATGTGGCAAAAAGTCTTCCATTTTCAGGGGAAGAGGAGTGGGCTCCCCCTTGGGTAGTCTGGACTGGCTTCCTGGTTGTTGTTGTTGTTGTTGTTGTTGTTGTGTTAGTCGCCATTGAGTAGACTATGACTCCTCGTGAACAACACTGGGCACCTTGTCCTGCCTTGCACTGTCCTCATGGCCTCTGCAGTGCTCACAGCCGCTGTCACCATCACTGGGTCAAGCCGTCTCATGGAGGGTGAGGACTGGTGAGTCCACGGATGCCAAGAGAACAGACAAGTCTGTCCTTTGAGGCAGGACAGCGAGACTTCCCCTCACATACCATGAGCTCCTTATCAGGAGGGTCCAGTCTTTGGAAAAAGACCTCATGCTGTGGAAGGTCAGGGAACAAGGCTTCCTGAAGGAGGTGGTGTTTGCCGAGGGCCTTGTAGCAGAATTTCGGCTGACAGAGGAAGGCATTCCTCCAAGGATTCTTCACTGGTGAGAGGAAGAGTGTGGGTAAAGATGTCCAGGGAGAGGCAGGGCCACTCTGGCTGGCCGGACTCAGTGTCTGCAGAGTGTATGAAGCTGTGACAGGCCTGGGGTAATAGGTCAAGGAAAGTGCTACAATCAAGACTCACAGTCTAGACAAGGAGGGACGTGTCCAAGATCCACACAGCAGCTGGGCCACCTGGTTCTCATGGAACCTCCTTCAGCTCCCCCTCCAGTTCTCCATGAAGCTAGATGATTCTGGTCTTGTCCCGTCTTTCCAGAGGCAAGCCCCACCTGCCTGCTGTAGCCTGACCTAAGGCAGATTCAGTCAATGCCAAGTGGAAAAGCAAGGCAAACAATCTTCGGTCCCCACCAGCATGTCCCACCCGGTGCTGTCTAGACCCCAGGCCACCTGGCTCCCTCGACTTTCAGCCTGGTTTTGTAGTGACTGCTAAGCGCCAGATGGAGGAAGTGTCGGAGAAAAAACCACTAGAAAGAAACCATTACTAGGCTCCTATTGGTGTCCTGATGCCTCCAAGTGCAGGCTCTGTGGGTCACTGCTACCCATGGGTTCTTCCCTGTCCATAGTCCTGCCTTTTCACCAACACTGCCTTCCCACCCATCCACCCACCACACACCCACTCATCCATCCATTATCTATCTACCCACACACTCATCCATTCATCCATCTAACTACCCATCATCCAACTAACCATCCATCCATCACTCATC
>NW_006399822.1:83307-103736 GCF_000299155.1 Elephantulus edwardii
ATTCATCCATCTAACTACCCATCATCCAACTAACCATCCATCCATCACTCATCATCCATCTACCCATCAGCCATCAGTTCAATTGGCTATTCAATCCACCCACCCACCCACCCATCCTTCCATCTGTCTATTCATCCACTCATCCATCCTTCCACACACCTATCCATCTATCCATCAACCACCTGTCCAATTGACTGTCCATCCATCTATCCATCCATCTATCTATCCATCCATCCATCCACCCATCCATCCATCCAATCTTTCATACACCCATTCATCCATGAGCCAGCTATCTAACCATCCATTTAGCTGTTTTCTGCCCATCTATCTCTCTCTCTCTATTATTTATTGATTTTCTCTTAGCTGAGGCAGGTCACAGATGAATAAGCCCTTGGCCATGACACCAAGACACTGCTAATGAGGACATGAAAGCACATTCTCCGTAACACCAGCCATAGGAGACAGTGGTCCCTAGGAGAGGAGTGAGGATCCACTGCTCCTGGGGTGGCAGGAGATGTGGCCGCATGTGAGCTGGCCCATGAAGGATGTCACCTCTGGCCCAGGACACCTGCCTGGAGTAGACACATAGACGAGGGCAGCAGCAGGGACTTGGGCAAGCCTCTCCCTTCTTGAGCCTCAGTTTCTCTAACATAACATAGGAGGCCTGGCCCCATCACTGACCAGTCACAGCCATCTCCTACACCTCACAGGAACTCAGGGAGCATGTGCTTCAGCCAGCGCCAGAGGCAGATGAACATGCCCCCAACTCCAAGATTCTGCCAAGCTGGGGTGCTTGGTGCTGGCCATGCGCCACCAGGTCACCCAGGAGCGCCAGTGCAACATTCAGGACAGTCATGCAGGGGAAGTTCTTCCCACCGTCTAGAGAGAGATTGAAGTCACGTGAGCATTTCCTCCACCAAGTGCCCAGCGGCCAGAGCATGATGCAACAGGTTGGAGGGTGCAGGGGCCGGTGAGGTCTCCTGACACCCCCACCTTGTCCCATATTCACTCTGACTTGCCTTCCCCAATCCTGCCATCATGGACGAGGAACGCAGCCCCAGGACTGAGAAGACCTTGGCTCTACAGGAACTAGCACCGTGTTCAGATCAACCCTCTGTGGTCAGGCCTCCAAGGACCGGGGACACTACCCACCATAGTGGTCAGTGCCCAGCCTGCACTCAGTGAACATGAGCCAATGCTCAGAGAACAAGCACACCATCACTCAGCACTGGGAGCTCAGGACAGAAACAAGGGTGTGGTCCATCCCAGGGAAGGTGACAGCTTGGGAGCAGGCAATGAATAGACCCCAATGGGAGTATGGCCAGCTCTGCAGAGTCAGGGATCAGCTGTACACCTGCAGCACTGAAGTCAGAACCTGCCCAGACAGCCCAGTGCAGGGCACCAAGAAGCACCCAAGAGTATCCTCTGCTGCCCATGGCCAGGTCCCCAGCAGGACCTCTCTGGGAGTCTCTCTGCCCAGGGCTCTGGCTGGTGGTGGCCAGGGAAGAAGGTGGGGAGGGGAGCTCGGCCAGCCAGCTGTGGGGCTCACACGCTTAGTGTACCACAGTCCCAGTGCCAGTGGAAGTCCAGTGCCCTGGAGGCCTAGACAGCCCGGACCCCCGGGCTGCAAACACAGAACCTGATCAACCGGCTATTGTCAAGCTGGCTTCTTTTTAAAATTTTATTTTAATGAAAGTTTACAGAAACTGTGGATTTCCATTCATTCATTGTTGCACTCTTTCCTCCCTCCCCACCCCTCCCTCCAGTCCAGTTCGCGTTTCTCTTTGAAAAGTAAAATAAATAAGTAAATCAATAAATCAATAAATTCTTTCATTCTTACCCGCCCACCCCACCCCCCCGCCCCAGGCCACTCCACTCCACTATTAATGCACATGTCCCGGCCAACACTAGATCGTGGATGAAGGCAGATGGCACCCACTGGTAAGCCGAGGACCTGCACTGTCTCTGACAGCACCACTAGTGACCACATCCCCCAACCATCACACCGAATGCTGACTGACCCCACACCCCAGAGCAGGCTCACACTCAAGTCTTCCCAGACGTCTCAATCCAGCAAACAAGCTGTGGGAAGCCCTGGGGACAGAGTAGACCATGGGTCACTCTCTGGAGCTGCTGGACACACCACAGCAGGTAGCTTTAACACCTCTCACCTGGGGATTCAGGACTCCAGCTCAAGGGGAGGCCTCTGTGGGCCCTGGAGGTTGGTCCAGGGCGCCCTTCAGAGGCAAGAACAGAGAAGTGTCTTCTCACATGCCTTAGCCACGTTGTCAGGAGACACAAGCCTTGGAAAAGGACAGAGTCGGGGTGACACAGTTCAATGCGTGACAGCTGCCCAGTGGCACCGCAGGGTGTGGCTGGTAACACCTGGCCGTGGGAACACTGCAGGACAAGCACCACTTTTTTTTAAATTTAGTTTGTTTATTTTTCATTTCAATGAACATCTACAGAGATTTTGGAATTCCATTCATTCATTGTTGCGCCCTTCTCCCTGCACACCTCCCCTCCCCCCAAGCACCACTTTTTAAACAAAGGACAATGGGTCCAAGGAGCTGGGGACTCACAAGTGACAAGAGCCCCCATAGGGGACACCCTGGACTCTGATGCGGCCACCATCACTCCTAGAGCCAGGAACTGCTTCCTCAGCATCACCAGGACCCCATGCCCAAAATGCACCCAAACCCCTGAACATACAGATGTCTGTGTTTTTGTGTGTGTGCGTGTACCGTCAAATCAGATCTGACTGGTACAGGAGGAGATTGTCCCTCCTTCCCCGGCAGAGCATCTGGTGGATTCGAACCATGCGCCTCTGGGATTGTAGTTGCAGCTCTTTGCCATTAGGCCACCAGAGCTCCCCCAGATGTCTGTGTTGGCTGCTCTGGATGAAGGCTTCTGGATTTGGGACACGCCAGGAGCCCTCAGGGGGATCGGTACTATCACTCCAGCACCCTAGGAGAGTCTGGGTAAGAGTCTGAGGTGGAGACAGCTTGGGGACAGACAATGAACAGACCCTGGAGTGAGGTGACACTGAGTTCCCTGGAACACACTCTGAGAAACCCAGCCGCTTCCTTTTGGCTGTCCATGCTGTAAACAGGGGTCCGTGAGAGGATGGAGTGGGGTCCTGAGAAGGGCCTGAGCGAGGCCATGGGGAAGAAAGAGGGAGTGGGGGAGGGGCGAAGTGAGGTGCAATGTGGTGGTAGCAGGGTCAGCGTTGACGCCATTGGGGGCCATCTACATCCATGTCTTGGAGTTCCATGGGGTGCTGGCCTGTTCCTCCTGATCTCTTCAGGTAGCTGGTGGATTGGAAAACTGAGTGCTCACAGGCAGAGCAGCCTAGTGGCTGCAGGTGGCAGGGAGGGAGGGGCATGGCCAGGTCAGAGCCATGCTTACAGAACGAGGACAACACAGTGGGCAGAGCTGCCCCAGGCTTGGGGGGGCCTGCTCACTCTGGGCCCACACCCCACCTGGTCAGCCCCCACTCCTCTGTGTGGCTCTGTGGGTGGCTAGCAGGGTAGGCAGGGGTTGAATGGGGACCTGTCTGCCTCCCATGGGGGCTGTCACACCACCAGCTCACTGTCACTAGCACGCCAGGCCTAATGGAAGGAACAGCAGGCTGGTCACTGAGGCCTCCGCTGGAGCTAAAACCTCAGGGGGCCGTATTCTTGGGAGGAAGTACTTTCCACTGGGGTCACATCTCTGGGCGGGTATGTTCTTGGGGTAAACACTCAAAGGAATGGACTCTAGGGGACAGCCATGAAGACCATCCTCTGGGTGTGGGTGTGATCTCAGTGGGACACGTACCCTGCAGCACATGGGGCCAGCTGTGGGAAGGTGTTCGGGGCAGGGGGCTCAGAAGAGGCACACTCAACAGTGCACGTGGTGGTCAGCGTCTGCTCCAGGGAACTGTGTGCATGGGCATAGTCTCTGCTCTAGCCCTGCAGGGGGCATGTACCCTGGGCTCCTGCAGGGCCTCCCAGTTCAGCCTGGGAAGGGGGGCTCCCTGCCCGCCCCCAGAACAGACCTGCTCTGTGGGAAGCTGGCCCCTTAAAGCTGCACAGTCCCTCTCTGGAAGGAGCTGGGACTGCGGCTGGGAAGCGTGGCCCCAGGAAGACCCCTGCATGATGGACCCTGGTCAGGCCTCAGGAACCCCCCTGGACCTGAAGAAGCAAATGAAGCCGGCACCCCAGAAAGAGATCTTACCACCTGAGGTGGCTCAGGGGTCCCCCCACCATACTGAGGAGGGGTCCAGGGTGGGGGGCACCCAGGTGCAGGGGGGCATGGTCCCCTGAGAGCCCAAGCCCACCCCCTTAACCGCAGCAGCTGGCGCTTGAAGGGTTAAGTGCTGATTGCCGCTTTGTGTCTGCATCAGTGTACATAATGGGCTCCTCATTTACATACTGCAGCGTGCGCTCAATTAAAATGAACTTTTAATTTCTTCTAAGTAAATTACTTCTTGCCGGTACGTGAGGCTCACAAATGTCAGAATAATGGGTGTGCCTTAATGAGCCTGCATCGGGGGTGGGGAATGAGGGCCCAGGAAAGAGTCCTAGCCAACACCCAGACAGAGGCGATGACAAACAGATGTGGCACAGAACCGGGCACCACACACAGTCACGTGACAAGCCTGCCAGGCCGTGCACAACTCTCAGGGACCACTGTCCAGCCACCTCACCCCTCCACACACACACAGTTCTAGCCTTGAGTCCCATCCATTTACCTGGCTTCACGTGCAGCACACACACACACACACACCCATGTGCGGACACAGACAAGCATCCCCCTTTCCCGTATGTCCATCCTGCTGTGTCCCAGTGTCCAGTATGTCCAGGGCAGCCTGGCATTGGGACACCCTGCGCTCCATCAGAGAGAGCTCACCCCACCCTCAGCCTGGCATGTGGGTGCCTAGAGCTGGCCTCCCTCCTCGAACTAGTGCCCCAGCCACTGAAGTGGGTGGACAGGAGACCCCCCACAGGCAGAGGAAGTGACGGCTTGGGAACAGAGGTAGTCTGCTGGCAGGGCTGGGTTGGAGCTGCTGGGACCTAGCCGAGGTCCCCAAAGCCAGCCTTGTCAGCACTCTGGGAAGCGGGTGTCAGAATGGAGAGGTAGTATTAGTGCCCTGCTGCCCAGCAAGGACGGGGCCAAGGCTCACAGACTCCTGTCGACCCCTCCTCACTGTCCTGACTGCACCTGCCAGACAGATCCTGTCCCAGCTCAGCATGGCCTGGTCAGCACCTTGGAGAGTGCCTGGACACAGCCAGGACCCAGCAGAGGCAGCAATTGGGCCCATGACCCCAAGGCCAGGAAGCCAGCCGCTCTGGGATGTCTCCTACCAGCACTGCTTCAGACTTGGGGTCTCGCTCCGGCTTTGAGGCCCCAGGAGCCAAAAGACCTTGACACCACTCTTGTCTCCAGCCCACCTGCCTAGGCCTGGGGGTCCTGTGGCGATGACCTCCGCCCCCTACAAGCACTGAAAATGCTGTGCTCCAACCTTCCGTGTCCCCGGCCTCTTTTCCTTAGCTGCCCCAGGCCTCTGGGCACTGTTCAGAACCCTACGTTAGCCTCACACTTGACATCACGCATATAGACATGGTGCATGCCTGCCAACAACCATGGCCCCGGGGGCTGCACTTGGGCTTCTTCCAGAAGACTCTGAATCACAGCCGCCCACTTCCACCTGCACCTTCCCATGCTCCAGCCCTTGAGCCGTGGGTGTGAGGATTGACCAACACCAGCTCGGCTCCCTTGACCCCTACATGGTATGAAAGACTGTCCTGGGTCCACGTAGTGACCTGCTGTCCCCTTCACACTCTCCTGGGCCTCAGTTTCCCCATGTGTAGAATGGAGAAGCCAGAGGTGGTGGCCTTGAGCTCAGGGGAGGGTGGAGAGGAGGTCTGCAGGGTGAGGAATCTGGGTGTCTCCTGGAGGGTGATGGTGTGCTGAGGGCAGCCTGGCAGGTGAGGGCAGTGGTGACCATGGTGGAGGGTGGTCTGGAGGGGTGAGGGCAGTGGTGGCAGGGTCTGAGAGATTGTCAAGTAAGAAAGGGAGGTGGGGCCCACTCCTCGGAACCCTACATTCTTACCCTGATGGGATGAGCTGAAAGGGAAAAAGAGACAAGGATACAGGGGGTAGCATGGAGCAGGGACCAGGCTAGAAGAGCGTGAGGTAGCGCTCACCCTTCCTGGATTCCAGAACTTTCTGCTGCCCCTGGGGCCTCCCTAACAAGTCCTCACAGGAGCTAGGACTCAAGGCCCACTTAGTGTCAAGTGTCCCCAGCAGGCTGTTACCCTGGTCCTCCAGCCTGTGCTCATGGACCCCAACCCAGCTGTCGGATAAGACCCTCCTCCCAGCCCGGCTGGCCAGCCTTGAGTGCCTGTCCTTCTGCCACCTCTCTGCAGAATCCTCTCTCCCCATCATAAATGGCAGCACTGGGTGGGCCACGTGTCAACTCCTCAGAGACAGGGACTAGCTGCGCATGCCATGGAAAGAGGGCAAGTCCAGCCCAGTGAGGGTCCAGCAGTGACCACCCCTCCCAGTCACCTTCCCCTAGCTCTGTCCTGGTGTATATGAACTGTGAGCCCACCTGGGGGGACGCCTTACCAGCTTCCTGCTCTTGTGGAAGTCTCTTACCCCCCCACCTCCTTTCTGGCACCTGCCCCTTTAAGAGGATGATGAGTGCTGCACTTGCTCCTTCCTCCCTGTTTCTCATGCGAGTCCTCTCCCTCTAGATAGGTTCTGACAATTATGGCTTCCCTGGCAGCTGGTGTGTGCTTGTGTGTGCGTGCATGTGTGTGTGTGTGTGTGTGTGTGTGTGTACGTGTGCATGTCTATCTGTGCACATGAAGTGATTGGAGCCCAGCTTTCCCCCATCGCTGAAATTTACATTGAACCACAAATTAATTTCATAATTTTTTCCTCTCTAATTATGCCAACATCTGCTGCAAAGCCAAGCTGTGCACATGCATTTTAATATCTCCCCCTCCTGTCCCCCTCCCAGCGTCACTGCCCATGTCTGCACTGAACTTTTCAATAATGATCGCTGAGAGATCCCGACTTCATCCCTCTCAGCCATGAGGAGGAGGGGTGGAGATGAAGGGAAGAGACAGAAAAAGAAGAGAATTGGAGGGGGAGGGGGAGCGGGCCCTGGAGAGCTGGGGGGGTAACAGTCATTTTCTTTGTTGCTGTAGAAGTAGAAGATGGATTTGGAGGAAAGGAGACGAAAAAAGGGCAGAAGAGGAGGGGGCTGGGGTGCGTGGAGGGAGATGGGGAGGTGGGAGAGGAGATAGGAAAGGTAAAGAACAAGAGGGGCCTGGGAGGGAGCAGACACAGAGATGGGTGAGGGCACCCCAGGAAACACTCCCCCAGGCCCTGCGATGCAGCCTGCTCCAGCCCCTTAGAGCCCCGGGCTATAGGACACTTCCCCAGACACTGAGAGAGCCTACAGTCAGAAAGAAGGTCACTTCCTGCTTCCTGCAAGCACCTGCCAGAGAGAGAGAAGGTTCCTGCTCCCACCTCCGCCCATGGACTTCCACCAACCTTCCAAAGAGGACCAGGGTCATGGTGTCAGGAAGCTCAGCCTCAGCTTCAGCTTCTCTGGCATCAGGCTGGCCACTGAGCCTAGGGCTGGACTAGGCATACGTGTGCAGGTGCACACACCTGTTCTCCTTCAGGTGTGCTGAGGGAGAAAACCAACAATCCTCACCCACTCCAGGGGTTTTGCATCCAAACCTAGACCCCCATCAACCCCAGGGCTCTGCAGGGGTGCAGGCGATCCAGGGAAGCTCCGCTGTGATTCTCCTCCGCCTGGACCTGGTGTGTGAGTGCTCCTGGGGCATGAGTGTATGTGCGTGCACGTGTGTGTACGGGAGAATGTGCGCAGGTGACTGTGTGGATGCACACAGCCCTGTGGCTCACGCTGGCTCCTGACTGCTTGTGCACGGGCTGAAGCCCATGCCTAAAGCGGGAGGTTCAGGTGCTGGTCTCTGCCCTGTCCCTGTGCATCGTGATAACCCAGAAGCTGTCAACCTGGCAGCTCGAATCCACCAGTGGCTCCATGGGAGAAAGATGGGTGGTCTCCTCCAGACTGATTTTCAGTCTTGGAAAACCCACTGGAGGGTCAGCTCTGAGTCAGTTCCAACCCAACAGCAGTTAATGCATATATCATGTATGTATGTGTGTATGTGTATACATATATGTGCATTCACAAATATGTATACACACATATATATACGTATGTATGTATAGATAACTAGAAAATTTCATGAAAAATATCAATCCATAAATCAATAAAGCCCAGATATACTAAACATATAGGAAAACATTCCTGAGAACGTCATAGGCGAATTATTAAAACCAACAACAAACACCTTAAAAGCATTGGGAGGAAAAATAACACACATACAAGAGAACAAGGATGCCATGGCCAGGAAGTTGTGCTATGTCCATCACCACCAGAATAAGGGCTACAGCAGCGTGGACGCCCTTCACGGGGCCTGCTCCTGCAGAGGCTGAGAAAGGGTCCCACCCACCATTCAACACCACAAACAGGTATGGCTCCTGGGCCCCTGGGCACTAGTGGGGGCTTCTGCGCACCATCATTGCTCCCTCGAGTGCACAGGTCAGCTCGGTGTGGTACGTGTGCTGCAGAGCGCCCCTCCCTGCTGGCTGACAACACCCTGGACAAGATTCTCAGCTCCTGACCAAGCCTTGGAGATCCAGCTCTGTGTATTGGCCGAACCTGCAGACAGCGCCTGGCTAAAACAAAGGAATGGAAAGATACAAGGACTGGTTTTGACTTCTACCACCCTCACTCCCAGCTCCAGAAATCTGTATTTCTCATAATAAATAATGTGAAACAGAAGGAGGAACGTGGCATATCGAAAGTATTTTAAAACAACAAAACAGTGAGCCTAGAATACGTGAGGAAAGGAGAGGCGATCCTTCAAAAAGCAAAGTGACAGGTCATTCTAAAAGGGATCACAGTAGAAGATCCTGGATAGACACGGGGAAAGAAAGGTGGGTCAAACTCAAAAACATCAGAAATGTCAGGCACATCTGCCACCAGGGATCTCGTTCAAGTGCCAAACAGCAAGAATGTCATTTTAAAGACTAAGGTGCATCTGACCCAAGTTATGGGATTTTCAACTGTTTGATATGCATGTGATTGTTGAACAGTGAATAAGGGACATTGAAGCATTGATGTCTTTGCACTGTGGTGTTGGCAGAACATTTAATATACCATGGATTTCTTTTTAAACTTTGTGTTGGAAGAAGTTTTTCCAGGGTACATACCTCTGTCCCATATATTGTGAACATGTTGTCAAGAGAAATCATTGGAAAGGACCTGTGCTTGGAAAGGCTGAGTCAGTGAAAGGGAAGAAGACTCTGGACAAGATAGGCTGACACAGTGACTGTAGTGATGGCATGAGTGTGGTGGGGATGGGGCGGATGGCACTGGACTGAGCAAGGGTTAGACCACGTGGCTTTTTGTATCGCATTCCACCAGACAAGATCAGAAGACACATGATTTCCCCCCAACTGTGTTTGGAACATTCATCATAAAACGTGTCTCAATAAATATGAGAAGACTGAAGTCATACTAGCCAAATTCTCTAGCCATGGTAAAGTTAGAAATCATAGACACAGAGGTATCTGTGTAAAATTCCACCAAATACTTGGAAATTAAGAAACAGACTTCTAAATAATTCACATGTAGTACAAAGACTCACAAGGTAAGTTGAAAAATAATTTTAACTAATAATAAGGAAAGTATTATACATAAAAATTTGCAGGCTGCAGTTAAAGCAGAATTTGAAATTAAGCTTACAGGTTTAAGTGCTTATGTTAAAAAATATTAAGATAAAAATCAAATTATATAAACTTTCATCTTGGAATATGTTGTTGCTGTTGTTAAGTGCCTTCAAGTTGCTTGGGACTCATAGCGACCCTATGTACAGCAGCCCTAAACTCTGTTCTGTCCTGTGCCAATCTCATTGTCTCCAACACACTTATCCCGATAACCCCAGTCACCGAATCAATCCACCTCCTAGAGGGCCTTCCCCTCCTGTGCCTGCCCTCCACCCTCCCAAGCATGATGTCCTTCTCCAAGGACCAGTCTCTCCTTGCAACATGACCAAAGTATGTCAGACAAAGCCTCAGAATCCTTGCCTCCAAGGAGCAGCCCAGTTTAACCATCTCCAAGATGAATCTGTTTGTTTTCTTAGCAGTCCATGGTACCCTCAAAACTCTTCTCCAACATCAAAGCTCAAAGACATCAATTCTCCTTATATCCTCCCTAGTCACCGTCCAACTCTCTGACACATAACGTGTGAGTGCAAAGACCATGGCCTGTATCAGACGCACCTTTGTCTCCAGAGAGACACCGTTGCTCTTCAGTACTTTAGAGAGGTCCCTAACAGCAGACTTTCCCATGGCAATACGTCTTTCAATTTCCTGGCTACTGGTGCCGAGAGTGTTGACTGTGGAGCCAGGCAGACTAAAGCTGTGAACAATCTCAATCTCTTCACTATCCATCCTGATGCTACCAATTAGTCCAGTGGTGAGAATCTTTGTCTTCTTGACATTGAGCCTCAGTCCATATTGAAGGCTGCAGTCCTTGACCCTCTACAGCAAGCGCTTCAGGTCCTCCTCAGTTCAGCAAGCAGGGTTGTGTCATCTGCATAACACAGATTGTTAATAGATCTTCCATCAATCCTGGTGCCGCATTTCTCCTCATAGAGCCCAGCCTCCCGGATGATCTGTTCTGCATACAGGTTGAAAAGGTATGGATACAGGACACATCCCTGTCGTACACCCTTCACAATTTTAAACCATGCGGAAGGAAAAGTAAACCAAGCTCAAAGTTGAAAGAAGTTAATAAAGAGTAAAATCAGTATGATTCAAAGTGAAGCAACAATACAAAAAATTAAGAAACCCAAGAGTAAGTTCTTTGAAAAGATCAAGAAAAGTGATAAACTCCTAGTTAAATTTTTCAAGAAAAGAGAATAAAAGAGAAACATGAATTATCAAGACCAGTTAAAATTAGGATATTATCACAATTTTATGGCAATAAATTAAACAACTAGAGGAAAGATAGATGCAATCTACCAAAACAGATGCAAGAATAGAAACTTTTTTAAAAAATTTTTTAAGTGTGTGTGTGTGTACACTGTCAAATCTGATCTGACGATATATAACTAGGTATTTCTGTCATCACAGGAGACTAGAGCGAGGGCTACATGGTGGAGGGGACCTGGGGGAGGGTTTGTAAAACAATGAAAGAATCTTTTCTTTTACTTTTCCATAATTTTTGGACTCATGTACTTATAACTTGTTAGTCAAATTTGTGTCTTCTAGGTTGCAACACCCCCATGATACATCTTCAAGGATATGAACATGTACGGCCAAGCACAATCAATAAGAGTGCATCTAAATTCCAAAATCAATCTCCATAATAGTCTATGTGTTTCCTACTGCCAAAGGGGCCCTTTAGAGTAGTGAGAGAAGATCTTCACCCTGAAACCCACAGCATCCCTTTTCAGCAGGAAGTAGCTAAGAGAATACGTCATCCCCTTTTCCTTATGACTCAGGGTGAAGTCTCTCTCAGGGAGGAGTGATAGGGAATGGCAAAGGACACACTGACAAAGAAGATTAATCAGAACTGGCTTTGACAAGCACTGTGGCATTTGGACAAGAACAAACTGGGAGGAGGGTAGAGAGAATAGTGCAACAATGAATGAATGGAAACCCAAAATCTCTGTAAATGTTTATGAAAATTAATAAAATACAGAAAAAAAATCTGATCTGACTGGTACAGGAGGAGATTGCCTCTCCTTCTCTAGCAGAGCATCTGGTGGATTCGAACCGCATACCTCTGGGATTGCAGTGCAGCTTCTTGCCACTAGGCCACCAGAACTCCCTAAGAAATAGAAACTTTTGAGGGGAAAAAAAACCAAACTATATCTGATGACAAAATTGAATTCACAATTCTAGAAACCTTACCATGATGAAAAAAGGTAGAAGTTTTATTTCAGAAGAGTAAGCTGGCTGAAAAACAACATGGAAAGATGTAATACGCGTAGAGGTAAGGAGAGAAGGACAAGGTCTTCTCCTGTGCTTCAGAATGCTGGCAATCTGATGATGCCGGTGATTTCTATCATACAACTTTTACTTCACAGAGAGTAACAGCTTGCCTAAGCCGTGAGTATGTGGAAGAACATAGGAAAGGACACTTCACTTGCTTGACTTTGTTTCACTCAACCTCCTTTCCTTTCCACTCTGAGTCTTGAAAGGACAAAGTCTCCCTGGAAGAAGAGAGGCATCAAGCTAAGTCTTGACACACTACGTCTTGAAGCTGTTCTCCCTTGTGTCCTGCACTTGGTGTCGTGCTAACTCTTTGATGCCGTGAACTGAAGGTCACCTACATCCACAGTGACCAAGTCCACGGTGGTTCACAGTGACCATGCAGGGCTGAGAACTGCCCATAGTGTTTGCAGGTTGCAGTTTCTGCACAGGCAGCAACGTCTCTGTCCTGTCGGGCTGTTGGTTAGTTATCTTTTTGTTAACCACTGAGCTGTTTCTGACACAAGAGCAATGAACTTGACGTTTCAGCGCTGAAGATAAGGGCCTCCCTCCCCCCTCCCCATGATGTATCCTCCAGACCGAGACACTTAGGAGCATTAGCAGAACCTCTAACTGAGGCAGCTCCAGTCAGGTAACACCTTGTGTATTGGAGCTGTGCTATGCTCCATAGCGACAGCATCAGGACCACAGGCCTGACCCAGAAAAACCAGGGTCAAGCCATCCAGAGCAGAGGGTGTGACCACATCTTGTCCTCCGCAAACTTAATGCCATTTATACTGCACTCCACAGGGCACTCCACTGCCCGCCCAGATGCGGCACAACTCCAGTGGCTCACCTTCACCAGCAACTCAGTTCACAGCGTGGACTCCCAGTGTCTGCCTCAGTCCACTCTGGAGCCTCCCTTGTCCACAGGACAGAAAACCAAGGCCCCCAGGGACCCCCTAACTCGAGGTCAGAGAGCAGGGGCCCCACACAGGCCTTTTGCTGCTTCTAGTAAAGTTCTCCACATAGAAGCTCCTGCCGGCACCAGTGTTCTCAGCGGTGGCCTGGCACACCCTGAAGCTGTCACTAGCCCCGTCACAGGAGTCACCACAGAAGTGACAGACTCCGGACGGACTCAAGGTGCAGCCTTGTCTGCCATCGAGCCAATCATCCCGCCTTTGTGCTTCCCATTTCAGAGGCTTTCCTGCGTTTCCCAAGCTGCTTCCCGAGCAGATGGGAAACAAGTTATAAATAACAATGTTGGAGGGAGAAATCTGACTGCACAGGTGGGCCTCCGCCCACTAACCTGTCAGACAGCAGCAGCAACCCCTCCAGTTGCTTTCTTGCGCTTCCTTTCTCTGTGTCCTTCGACCCCTTCCTCTCTTCCTGTCTCTCCCTCTCTCTAACACTCTGCCCTTCACATCTCTTTCTGTTGCTCCCCTGTCTTTCCCTCTGTATCTACTGCTCCTCTCTCTCCCCCTCCCCCCTTTCTGCTTTCTGTCTCTCCCTCTCTGTGTATCTCTCTCTGTCTTGCTCCCTGTCTCTCACCTTTTCTCTCCCTCTCTCTCTGGACATCATCACTGGATCCCAAGCCAGTTCATGAACCTGAGCTGGAATCTGTCCCATCTGGCCTGCATGACCCTGAGCCTCCCCCAGCCTTGTATATGCAGACTTGGGTGTGCTATCAAACCCCAGCTTGCACTGTCTCCTGCACAGCACACCCTACCCTTCTCCTTTCCCAAGCCCATGCCAGCCTACCCAAGTTTTGTCTAACTCCAGCATAGGGACTTGGCCTGGACTCCCTGGGTGAGGGCTTCTAAGCCGCAAGCAGGGCTCCACCATGCATACCTAGACAGAGGGGGGCGCACCAGGCTGCTTGACCACAGGAGCTGGTCACTCAGCAGATGCCAGCCTCCTGAGCCTCTGGGCCTGCCCACCGTGAGATGTGGCATCACCTGCTGTCTCCTTCCTGGGCAGGTGAAGGTGTGGCCGCATCCCACGGGGAACAGGAGGGGTGATCATAGCACCTCTGTGGCTGCCCATGGTGTAAGACACCACCCTACACCCCTTAGCCTGCAGTTGCGGGCAGGGACTCCTTCGAGCATACCCCCTCCCCCACCAGTGTTTGCTATTTTGTTATTGTTGTTAATTCCTCACCAGGTGGAACCAGGCTCTGTGGGGTTTAATTAAGCTCCGCCAGCTGTTGCAGGAGGGATGGGGTGCAGGCGGGGGAGGTGCTGGGGCCCGATGGTCAGGAATCCTTGTCCCCAAGAATGGCATTGGTTCTGAGTGGGGGCAGGGGCCAGGGCTGCCCAAGGCACCCCTCAGGGAAGACTCAGCTGCCACCTCTCCCACCCCTCATGGACACCCCCAGGACAAGGCAGGACCCCCTCTCTTTTTTTTTCTTTAATTTTTTTAGTTGTCTACGTCAGCTGTTGTAACAGGGGTGATGACTACAGTCAGTCATTGGTATTCTGCGTGCAGATGGGCCCTTCCCAGCCTTCTTTGCAGACACACGTGAAGGACTCCCCATTGATCACACAGGTGCCCCCCGTTATGGCAGGGGCTGGGCAGGCAGCTACTGTTCCTGGCTATATTGCAGGTCGTTCCCTCCCAGAGGACACCCTCTCTTACCCCTAGGACAAGGAAGGACTGTGCCTGCTGCAGAGGGGACCATCTCAGTGGGCAGATGTGCTGAGGAAGGCTGTGGGGATGTAGGAGGAGGCCTTGCGAGCACCACAGCCTGTGGGGGGATAGTCAGACCAGTACTTCCCGCTGGGCTGATGCTTCATTTAGGAGATGATGGGCAGCCCACCAAGCTGCCGTCCACTGCATTTTCAGAGCAAGCTACCCCACACACAGGGGCGTGGCTGGGGCCCTTCCAGGACCCCTGGGTACCATGGACCCTGTTGTGAGGGTGACAGGCACACCATGTGACTCTTTGTCTGAGATGCACCCCGATGGTTAAACATGGGCTGAGGGACACTGGGTGAGTGTTCCCACTAAGCCCTCTGTGCAAAGTCACCCTTGGAGACAGAACTTGGGGTGGAAGAAGCAGGTTATCCTATGCCAGGACACAGGAATGGGGGCTTGGGGTTCACTTCACGCTCTGTCTTGAAGCCTGGGGAGCTCATGTAGAGAAGATACAGAACAGAGGGCTGTAATTAAACGTCATAGCAGCTCCTCTCGTCCAGGTGTTCGGTTAGGTGATCGCGTTCCAGACAGATTGGCAGCGTCTCCTCAAGTCACCTAACAACTTCTAGATGCCGTCAATAGCCCGAGTCATCTTCTTTAATCCTGACTAGGTTCACAGTCCTTTGTGCCACCTCTGTCCTCCCAATTCTAATTCACCCTTGCCCTGGCCTCTCTTGGACATGAAAGTGTGGGGGGGCAGAATTCCTGTCCCCACCTTGCTTATCCTAAGAAACTCCCAGAAAACCCAGCTTGCTGCTCTGAGGGTGGCCTGGCCAGCAACCCTCCAAGACAGAGCAGGGCCCGGGCCGTCTCTGATCTGGGAGAGCAGGCTGCCTCATCTGCTCCCAGTGTGGGTCCCAACCATGACCAGGCCTTCCGCAGGCCGACACTGATCCCACAGTGCCTCAGCCAGGTTCTCCTTATAAACAAGTCCCCAGGAAGTGGATTCGGCTTCTATCTGGGGAGAAAGTGGAGGAATAAAGATCTTGTCTTTTTTCCGATCCACTCTACTTTAAGTACTTTTCTTTTAACTGTGATTTGAGTAAGTTTTCCAGTTGTTTTTTGTCTGCCCCCTTGGTGCACCCCCACAGTGCACTCCTGCCCCCACAGTTTAGTCCGTCTTAGAATGTGCACTCCCATCGAGCTCCCTTCTGTAGCCTTTAAGTCTGGTTTCCATTCATGCTTCTCTTCTGCAGTCACAGCTTTATTCCCAGGGAAAAGCTGCCCTTCAGATCTTGTGTGATTGATTGTTGGATGGAATGAGTGCATCCCTGGTGCTCTTGATTACCTTACAGGTCTAGCTATTGTTTGACTGAAAGTTGAACCATGGGACTTAGCATCAAGTTCAAAGGTAATTAAAGGTCATCGTTCTGGGAGTCCCACTATCTCTGTCGGACCAGTGAACCTCCTGGTCCTCAGCACACGGTGGTGAGGTAAGCAAGACCCAATTATGTGCTCCAAGTCATGCTGTTGACGGCAGGTTTGAAGGGCTGAAGCGAGCTGTTTCGGGGTGTTCAAGTACAGAAGTGACTCTCCTTAAACAACAAGGTCGTGTTATCTCCAAAGGGGGCAGGATTCAGGATTAGCTGGCTCTCTAGCCTCTTGGGTTTCTGGGAGAGGATTTCTCATTGATCTCATGAGAGGAGGCATTCGCAGTCAGCCCCACACTCTCTGCTTAAAGATGTTTGTTTAGTGAAAAGTTTTGGTCAAGAAAACTCCTCCCTCCACAGCAGAAGGCAGAAGAATCTGGTGCCGCAGTAACAGAACTACCCCAAGGGGATGGCTTTAACAAACAAGTTTCTTTTCTTATAGTTTGAGAGGCCTGACGTCCACACTCGGGCAGCCAGCTCCAGAAGGCTCTATCCGTTGTTCCGGGGGAAGGCCTTGGCCTCTCGGAGCTTCTGCTCCTGGGGGAGGTTCACATGGCATTGCGCTTCTCTTCCCCTGTTCCTGTTTGCTAGGCCACTTGTTTAATCTTTTTATCCCGAAAAGAGATTGATTCAAGGCAAGCTCTACACTAATCTGGCCTCTGGATTATAAACACGGGTTTGTCCACTACCATGGAGTCCAACCAGAAATCGTAAATCTTTACAGAAAGAGAGTGCCTATCTTTCTCTCAAGAAGTGGTTACTAGGTTCAAACTGTTGATCTTTTAGTTAGCAGTTAGACATGTTGTCACCACTAGGTTAGACATCTTATACACCCCCAGGAACCTGGAACACAAAGGTTAAAATTGTTGTTAGGTGTCATTGAGTCGGTATGACTCATAGCGATCGTATGAACAACAGATGTGAACCCTGTCCTGTCCTGTGCCATCCTCACATCTCCTGACACACTTGAGCCCATTGCAGCAGTGACTGTGTCAGTCCACGTGCTCGAGGGTCCTCCTCTCCTTCACCACTCTCTACCTTTCCAAGCTTGATGTCCCTCTCCAAGGAATAGGCCCTCCAAGCAACATGCCCGAAGTATGCGAGGCAAACACCAGGACAGATTTGTTTGTTCTTTTGGAGGTCTGTGGCGTTTTCAGAACTCTTCTCTAGCCTAAGCTCAAAGGCATCAGTTCTTCTGTCATCAATGTCTAGCTCTCAGATGCACAGCAAGTGATCGCAAAGACCATGGCCTGAATGAGATGCACAGTGGTCCTCAAACTGACATCATTACTCCTCAATAATTTGGGGGGGAAAATAATAATTTGGAGAGGTCCCCAACTACAGATTTTCCTAGACTATCCTGAAATACAGTGTTGTGAGTGAAGGGATATTATCCAAACACAAAAAAGGAAGATTAAAATTACAGCATACATTTTAAAGGGGCACAATCCAATCCATATCTCCCTTGAGGATGCAAGTGGATGAGTTTGTCTGCAGCCCATGATAAGCGGCCGAGTTCCATGAGTTGTGATACAAACACATACCAAGTAGCATTCCCAGCGCCCTCACCATGGAGCTCAGTGGGTGGGACAAGGGAAGCCAGTGTGACCATAAAGAGTTGTTTGCTATGTGTAAGAAAGCTCTGTCTCTGTGCCCCGTGTCCTCCCCAGCATCCTGGACACTGTGGTAGGCTAACCCCTCACAGGTCTGGGAGCAAGGTTGCTGCAGTGGCTCCAGGCATCACACTGAGAGGACATAGGTAACGTCTGCAGAAAGGTTTCTGGCAGGTCTCCATCATGCCGGGTCGCATGGTCATCTCAGAGCCAGGTGAGTTAGGTGGGCCTGCCCCTGAGGTGGAGGGAGCATGCATGAGCTTGTGGTCACACACAGGGGGAGGATAAATAGGACAGAACACAGATAGGCAGCCAGCAGTACCCTGAGGGAGGGGTGAGGCCTGTGCGAGCAGTCACTGTGCTTCATGGACTCAGGTCCCCTCTCCAAGGTCACCCTCTCTCTACAGATGACAAAGTTCTGAGTGAAGCTGTGAAGCTGGCAGGGGGCCACCCTCCAGCCCAGTTCTTAGCACTCTGTCAGGGAGAAGGCAGCAGTGGCTTCACCAGAGTGGCCAGGCACCTGTGTCCCCGGAGATCAGCTCACCTCCCCACAGCATGCCATTCAACCTGAGCCTAGGGGACAGCAGGCTTGGCCTGACCACCCAGCTCCCCAGCCGCCTTGTCAGGTGAGCCTGGGGGGCTCACCAGCTTTATCTGACCCCCTCGACTCCCTGCCCACCTTGTTAGGGTCCTGTTCTTTCCCCCATCTGTCAGGGTGTCAGCCAGCCTATCTGACACCAAGCCCCCTGCTCACCTTCTCTTTGTCTGTTCCCAGAGCCCCAACACCCCACTGACTATCTGACTACCCCTGCTCCCCCACGCCCTCTAGCTGTTCTCACAGGAGGCTCCAGATGAGATGAAGGTCCCAGACCCTTCACAGTCCTTGGAGCCCTGGAGGATCTGGTGGGATTGGTGAAGGGGGACAGCTGGCATTCTACGAGCCAGGAGCTATCCCAAACAGGAAGCTGTGGTCAGCACTGTCTTAGAGCCCTCTGGCCACACGGAGTCGCAGGCTGAGTCAGCTGGAATGTCCTCCAACCTCCACCCCAGTCTTTCCCATCACCCTACCAGGCGGGCTTTCTCGTGGGTATGACGCGAGGTCAGGGAGGGATATGTCCAGGCCAGGCAGCCAGACACCAGGACGCACATTGAGCTCAAAATTCAATTCACTGTTCCAAGAGGAAGTGTTTCTGTTCCCCTCCCTGTCCTTGCCCTGGCTAACAGCCCACAGATCCACTCTGGCCCATTCTCCGTGGCTATGCTGTGTGGACCCTCTATAGTATTCACAGAGTGCATGGGGCCTACGCCCACCATGTCCACAGAGACCAGTGGCGGAAATGAGTGAGCAGACGCTGACTTCATCGCCCTCTGGACGTCCTCACCTGGTCGGATGGTCTCTCGCAGAACCACCAGACCCATTTCTCACGTGCTCATCTCCTCTCTCCTCTGGACTTGGTGAAGACCGAGACAGCAGCTCAGGGAGCACAGACTTCCTGTCCAGCTTGGCCAGGGCCCAGGGCCGCCTGGCTCAGGAAGACCATGCTCCAGGGCTGTGAAGTGGAGGAGGCTGCAGCCCTGCCATCCACTCACTGCCCAGGACCATGGAGGAGCCCTTGATTGATTTGGGTGTCAAGCCTCCCTGGAGGGAGGACAAGCTAGGACAGTGACCTCAGATTCCATCTTGCTACTCCCTACTGGACTTCCTCTGACATGGAGTGAGTGGAGTCTGTAGACTGGGGTCCAGCCCCTCATTGCTGCAGAGACGTGGGCCACGGCAAGAGCCCTGGCAGGAGACAACATGAGGACTAGCTCCTCTGCCCTGTCACAGCTGGGCAGCAGGTGGCCAGCAGAAGATGGAGTGTGGGCACAAATGGCTAGGCTACCTGCCTCTACTGCGCCTCCCCCATCTGCACTCCTGGCGTCCAGCCTCCTCTGTGGTCCTCAGAGGCCAGCCAGGTGGAATCCCTCTAGGCTTGGTATCTCCATGCCAGCCTGTCCACCCAAGGCGGCACCAGCTGGGGTCCTGCCGGCTCTATTCCCACTGCCTGCAGTTCCCTCAGTGAATGTCTGCAACCTTGTCACCTCAGTAAACAACCCTCAGCAGGTCCACCTATTCCTGCCTGTGAGGCACCCACCTGGCCTGGGAGTGGCCCTGTCCGGGTAGGGGTCCTGCAGATGGGGGCTGAGGGGCCAGGAGGAGAAACAACCCTGAAGCCCTGGGATGGCATTCCACCCCTCCCCACTTGGGCACAGCCGTTTCCAAAGTTCTGGTCAGTCCCTGCACCAGGGCCCTGAGTGTCCACAAAGAGCAGAGTGCCCATGGGCACAGGACACAGTCCCTGACTGGCACTCTGAGGCTCTTCCCCTCCTCTCCCACACCCGCCTACAGCAAGTGCCACTCAAACACCACCACCCCCCACTCACTCACCCAGGCACATCCTCAGAGCAGTCCTCTAGTACTCCCTCTCCAGGCTTTCTCTGACTCTCTTGCCCTCTCCATCTGCTTCTCTAATGTCCTCCACGCCAGACAGGAGCCCAGAGGTCCTGGTGCCCAGAGTAGTGCCAGACACAGAACAGGACACCATGGGTCATGGGAGTAAAGCAGGGTGGAAGGAGGAGGGAGGAAAGATGAGGAGAGGTGGGGAGGGAGGAGGTGGGGAGGAAGGGACAGAGA
>NW_006399822.1:103889-120364 GCF_000299155.1 Elephantulus edwardii
GGAAGGAAAGAAAAGGTGAGGAAGGAAAGAGGGAAAAGGTGAGGAAGGACAGACATGATCACCATTAGGACCTCCTGTGGTGGCCGGCTGGTCTGGAACCACTGTCAGAGGCGCTGGACAGGCCCTCGGCCCTCGCTCACAGGGATGTATCAGAATCCCTGACACACAGCATCCTGCAGTCAAAGCCTTTTCTGGAAAGATGCTCATGGAAGTGAACATGCCGAGATGCAGCTACAAATTGGTTCTGGAGTCCTGTTGGTCACCATCACGCATCACAGTCCTGTGACCCCGTGAGGGAAGCCGAATATCAAAATTAATAATAGTAGACCAAATGCTGTATCGGGACATGAGGGAGGCTTAATACAAGCTGAAGGTCACCTTGTGACACTAAGGCGTTCCCTGGGAGTCAACATTGTTCTTAGTTTTTATCAAATGGATCCCTCCCTCTTGAGATTAACATAAAGAGGAACTTGGCCTTATCTGTAAAAGACTTCACCATTATCCTTTGTTTTGTACTTCCTTGTTTTTCTGTATAAATACTCAGAGAGGAATGGCTCGGTGCCTTCAGTCATGGGAACTGTTGGCCCCCTGTTTTTTACGCTCTTTGCTCTATCTCATTCCTGGTTGTTTGTCTCTTTATTATAAATTTATTCTATTCTTTGGGACCCTTGGTCTGCAACAACCCCGTCCCAGGGACTGACCAACACAACACGGCCACAGACAAGTGACCACGTGCTGTCTGCTGAGCTGAAAAGGTATTCATCAATAAACATTGACTGAAAAGGTCACAACACAGTCTGACTTCTTTTTTTGAAAGGGTAGCTCTGGTAGCACAGAGACAACTGTGGGCAGCTGTCCTCTGGGGTCAGCCCCAGTGGGTCCACAGTGACCATGTGAGAGCAGGAACTTGGGGTTACCAGTTGTCTCCATTCTCTTTCTGTTTTGTTTTTGTTTTTGTTTTAAATTTTATTATTTGTGTGTGTGCATGTACCATCAAATCAGATCTGACTGGTACAGGAAGAGATTGTCCCTCCTTCCTCGGCAGAGCATCTGGTGGATTGGAACCGTGCGCCTCTGGGATTGCAGTGCAGCTTCTTGCCACTAGGCCACCAGAGCTCCCATGTTTTTGTTTGTTTTTTATGCAACACCGCTTGTTAACAGTAAATTGACAGATGAAGCAGGTGGGACCTGGCCAGTGCCCTCCAAGTCTGCAGCTAGGACTTCTAGTCCTGTTTCCCAGATGGTCCTCCACCATCCCTGGTTCTAGAACTCTCCATCCCCAGCCTCTGTCTTAGGTTTGTCCTCTGAAACCATAACAGTTCAGCATGGCCACCACTCCAGCACCCTCTCCAGGCCTGGGAATGTGCTTCCTGGTCCCTGGGCCCCAGGGACTCAGATCCCACAATCCCACAGACTGCCGGACAGCCTGGCCAGGACTGCTCCCAGATGAGCTCTAATGTAACCATTCCGAGGAGAGGGGACCCCAGGACCAGACCAGGAAGCCCTCAGGGTGTGCTGAGCTACCAGCCATTAGTCACCGGGCGCTTAAGACACGCTCCCATGACTGAGACCTAGGGCCCAGGATGAGTGTTGGGGACCCGCATTTACAGATGCCCAGGGGACAATGGACACCAGCTCTGAGAATCCCTTGAAGCCCTGATGCCCGAGCCTCAGTCTTTCCAGAGGCTGTGCCTGGCACAGGGGTGGGAGGGCAAGAGCTCCAGGAGGGCAAGAATGCAAACAGGGGTCTCCCAGACAAGAGGGCACCAGATAAGGAAGGAGAGGACAAAGACCACTTGATTCACAGGCCTGGGTGTCCCCCAGGGGGTTGGGACAGGGCCACACTCCTCAGGCTTAAAAGCTCCAGCTTAAAAGCAAAGGCTGCCAGGAGGGGGCCAGGAGAGCGCTCAGCGCATGCTCTCAGCACCTTGTTAATGGCAGTAATTACTTCCCATTTAATTGCCTTTTTGAAGCTCTCCCTGTGGGTTTTGCGCTGTGAGACACATCCCTTCCCCCCACTACTTTCACCAGGCTGTCAGGCTTCAGGCCTCCTCTCTGGACAGCAGCCCTGGGCAGGGCTGGCCACCTTCCCTCTGAGCCTGGAGGGGCTGAGGCAGCGGAAGCAGGTGCCATGGTCCTAGCCGGGTGGGAGAGGAGCTGGGGTGGCCGGATGACCCTCACTGTAGACACAGGCTTGCTCGCAATGTCCACACTTGTCTCCTTGCTCCATGCTGCCCACACCATACCTCTTCTTGTTGTTCTAACTCACAGTGACCCCACACAGTGCAGAAAAGAGCCTGCCGGGACCTGTGCCCTTGCCCCCTGCAAACTTGAGCGCGTTGGTGCTGCCCTGGGACACAGTCGGCCTCACTGGGGTCTCCTTTTTCCGTGTCCTTCCTTTTCCAAGCACGAGGTCTTTCTCCAGAGTCTGGCAGCTCTGCAGATGTCACTGACTCACCCCACTCTCTGGTGGGGTGGTGCTTAGCGTGCATGGCTGCTGGCTGAGAGGCTGGCAGTTTGAATCCACTGGTTGCTCTGCAGCAGCCAGACAGGCTGGCCCGTCCTGGAAGTTCCAGCCCCAGAAACCAATGGCGATGTCGGGCGTCTGGGTCAGATGTGGCTCAAAGGCAGTGGGTTTTCTGGTTCTCTGTCCAGCCCAGGGTCTTGCTCAGCACAGCATTCTGTGGCTCACTCACCTAGGGACCAGGTGCTGGCCACCTGGACAGTGGGCAGCATTGTCTGTTCTTCCCACTGCCCTGTGCTGGCCTGAGTTCTGGACCATGGGTTAGCTGTGCATAGTGACCCTTCATACCCTGGGGGGAAAGAATGAAAGCCATTTATAATCTGCACACTCACTCCCTATTGACCCACTGCTGGTCTACCCCCATCTCCAATCTCCTGGAGCCCCATCTCCAACCAGGCTTGAGGCTCCAGTTAACCTGCTGGGATGGCTGGGGCTATGGGTCACTGGGGCTGCCCAGCATTCTCTCACTTGCTAGGGCTGGCATTCTTTCCCTTGGTGAGATCTGAGAGAATGTAACTATTCCCTTGATGACAACTGATAGAGTATAGTTACCCTATGATGAGATCTGCTCTGAGCAGCCAGTCAGCTGAAGGGGAGTTTCATCAGGAGTGTGGCCAGCTCTGAACAGATATGTGTTCTAGCAAAGTTCTCTTGCTTTTTTTTGCTTGATCTGGCTGGTAACCATCTGACCACTGGATCTAGGGCTTAAGTCATACTGCCTGACGATCTCCAACCAACAGCCTTGGGAGCCAGCAGCCTGCCATTAGACTTGCTGATCTTGGACTCACCAGCCTCCGTGGTCATTGAACCAGGAGGCCCTCCAGCCCACCTTTTTGTTCACACACGTAGGACATTCTGGTCTCCACATGTCCCTGAGCTACTTCCTTGTCATAAAACCTTTTCTTTCTTCATAAATAAGCTTTATTGCTTTTGCTTATCTGGAGAACTCACTATCACACATCTGGGCTATAGCTCACTCGGTGACAGGGACATAACACAGTAAGAACAAATGAGAATCTGGCAAGAAGTTGCACTGCAATCCCAGAGGTACATGGTTCGAATCCACCAGTTGCTGTGCTGGAAAAGGAGAGACAATCTCCTCCTGTACCAGTCAGATCTGATTTGATGGTGCACACATAATAAACAATAAAATTAAAACAACAACAACAACAAATGAGAATCAAGAAGCCCCTGCCCCACTCAGGGAGTGTTCCTACCACCCCCACCCCCACGGCCCCTTCGAAGGCTGCAGGGAATCCTGTCGCCAGAACACTGAGGACACGGCAGGCACTCGGCTGGTGCTGGAAAAGGTAGAGTTCCAGGTCCTGGATTAACTCTTGCCTGAAGCTTCATCCATCCCCGGTTCACTCTGTTATTCTCGAGAGGCATTCCTATTCTAATTCTCAGTCCTTTTTTAAATTACTCTGATTAATTATTTTTAAAATCTTTTCTTCTGATTCATGGTTGCTCCGATGGTTGATATTTACACAAAGCTCTCCAGCTCTCGCAGGGTGACTTGGCATTTGCTCATGAATGAAGCCGGATGAGAAATACTATGGAGCCAGAGGTTGGTGAGGATGAGGCGTGCCCAGGGCTGTGGGAGGAACTGCTGGACGCAGGCTGGAGAACCTTAGGATCTAAGGCTTCCAGAGAGCTCTGGCAAGGGTCCTCCCAGCCCAGGTTCACACCTGGGGCTTAGAAGTTGAGCTGTTCTAGTGTCCATTGTGTTTTCTAAGACTGTTACTGTCTGTGGGCGAGGCCTGAGCGGCCACCCAGCCCACCCACTTGCATGTCATCCTTGCCAGAATGTTCCCAGAGCGCTTAAAGGGCAGGACGCTGGGGCTCAGTGACAGAGTGGCTGCTCTGTGTGCAGCCAGGGGCAGTGGGGCTGGACAGCAGGATGGCCTGATGCCTGGTGCCAGGTTCAGCAGGCTGGGGGCTGGGCTTCTAGGTGCAGCGTTTGTCATGCTTTCACCATACGATCAGGGAAAAAATCCCCAAGCCCCTGTGGCCCGAGGTCACTTGTTGGACCCCATGTGTCTCCCATTTTTTTTCTGACTTTTCTCTTCGTCCTTTGACAACTCTAAATTCTGTAAATATTTTTTTATTTTATTTTATTATTTTTGTGTGCGTGTACCGTCAAATCAGATCTGACTGGTACAGGAGAAGATTACCCCTCCTTCCCCAGCAGAGCATCTGGTGGATTCGAACCGTGTGCCTCTGGGATTGTAGTTGCAGCTTCTTGCCACTAGGCCACCAGAGCTCCCCTGACAACTCTAAATTCTGCTTCAGGGTCTTTGCACGAGCCAGCCTCCAACCTCTGTGTACAGGCCCGGGCCTCTGCACACACCCCAACCTTTGCACATGCCCATCAGCTTTTGCACACACATCTCCATTTTGCACACACCCCACGGTCTCTGCACACAGCAGGCCCCAGGTGGGGGCTTGGCACTGACAAGCTGGGCTTATCCACAGCATCGGGTCCACCCGTCTTCACTAAAGCCTTCTCTCTTCACTCCCGGCTCCAGAGATGGTGGTGGACTAAATGACACAGATGAGCTTCTTGTGAGAGGGACACAGGATAGCAGGCTGAGGAGACCCTGACAGGGAGGAAGGAGAGGTGGGACTTGGGAGTGAGAGTGGGTGGCCGTGGGGCAGGCATGTGCCGAGACCCCATCGTGAATGGGCAGGCAGGCACACCCCGAACAGAGGGACAGAGCCAGGGAGGGGGTGTCACAGGCCGTGGCAGGCACCAGTTGGGCGAGGGCCCAGCCCCAGGCTGGACTGGGGGCCTGGAGGGACACCCCCCTCTTCTCCTCCTGGTCCATGGCTGTGGGCTCGTGGGATCACGTCACGGGGTGGGGGTCACTGTGGTGATGTGCGTGACCTGAGTTTACACGTCAGACCCCGCCTGGCTCTGGCACACAAAGGCCAGGATGGTGGGTCTGGGCTCTGGGCCCTCATGTGGGCGGCCAGCATTTCCTTCTGCAATCCTGGCCGCCCAAGGTCCCTGGTGGGACAGCTGCCCGCTAGCCTGACATGACCTCGTGGATACAGCGCCCTCCCCCCAGCCAGGTTCGACCAGGGGTCCCCTCTTCTGATGTCTGTGGCTCCCCAAACTTCCACCTGCACCGAAACTCCTGTCCAAATAAAAGGAGGCCGAGTGGAAGGGCGTGGAGGCCGCGGGGTGTCGGCGCCCGAACGCCACACTTGCAGGCCTTTCAATGCCTGCAAGCGGATTAATAACGTCGGTAATAGCGGCCCGCGTCTATATTTATTCTGTGTGAAATGCCAGGCTGGCGGCTGCGTGGTCCCGCCGCCGGGATTGGGGACTCCTTATCTCGCAGGCCCAGGCGGGGCCCTTATCAGCCGCCCTGCAGCTGCGCCCGCCCCCGCCCGCGGCTTTGTCATCTAGGAGAAGTTGCTGCCTTGATAGTTCCATTTTTATCTCTTTTATTTACTTCATTTTAATGTCTTTCAGGGAATATTTTCTTTGAAACAAGGCCCGGCCATTGATGGCGCACATCTTTCTGTGCCCTGCTCGAGGGGCGCAGGTCTCGTGCGGGCTCTGCTGCCCAAGTTCCCCCTCTCCCCGCACCCCAGGCCCCTCTCTTTCTGCCCTCTGCTCCTCCCTCTGCCCCCGGGATGGGGCCTTCCAAGCGGCTGCCCACGACCCACAGGGCGTCTGGGGCCGTGTGTCCAGTGCCTCAGAGGGTCCCTGCGCCCCAGGCGCCCCGTCGAGGGTCGTCTGTTCTCTGAGGAGGGAGCTGGAGTCGCCCACCTGCCGCTCGGGCGCCCCGGCCCCGCCGCTTATCTGGGCTCGCAGAGGAGGGAGCCGGCTTCCCGGGGTTATCAGCCCGCGCCACCTGCCTTTGCCTGGCGACTTGTGACAGGAGGGATTGCGGAGCCGCTGGCTCGGAGCCGCCACGTGCGAGCGCCCTGCGCCTGTCCGCTTCTGCTTCCTGGGGCCACTGGAGGATTAAACCAGACAGGACTGCGAGTGGCTGGTGGTGAGGGCCCAGCGTGACACCGGACCCAGGTTCAGGGCTTCTGCCCCTGAACTGAGGCCTCCGGCGCCCCCAGCATTCCGTGAGTCATTGTCCCTGCAAGAAGCGAGTGGCACGGACCCCCCAAATGTGTTCCAGTCCTTTCCTGGAGCCCCTGCGGTAGCCCTGCCTTTGGAAACAGGGACTTTGCAGATGTCACGAAGATGAGAATTTAGAGAACAGTACCCTAAATGAGGGTGTTTCCCCAAACCCCCAATCTAAATCCCTATCACTGAGCCCCCCTCCTCGGGTTTCAAACACTACAACCTTAGCAGTAGCGAGCTGCTCCCTCCATGAGCAGCTGGTGGATTCCAGGGGCCCACTAACAGCCCAAGGCGTAACCTGCTGCACCACCAGGGACCCAATGGCCCGTGTCCTGCAGGACACACAGAGGAGGAAACCATGTAACCACAGGGGCAGAGATGGGGTGGTGGTCACTGGGAACATCTGGGCCTCCAGGAGTGGAAGAGACGAGGTCCCCGGGGGCCACTCACTATAAGCCAGTGTGTTCAGGTCGGCCTGTCTGGCTGGGAGCTCCTTGCGGGCATGGCAGGGGCGTGCCAGCAGCAGCCACCATCCTGCCCCTGCCCCACGATGTCCACAGAGCAGTGTGACCTGCCCTGCGAGGCTCCCAGGTCGGCCGTTAGGTCAGTCCTTACTGCTCATTCTCCCTCTGTGGGGCAGCCGGCGTTTTCGCAGCACACCGGCACTGAACCAACCCTTTCAAGGTTGGAGTTTCACTGTGTTCGTAGCAGCGTCTACCTGGGAAAGCTGGGGTGAGGGGGCCGGTGCTAGAGGCCAGGTCTTTGAGCTGCCGACCATCCAGGGGACAGCCAGGCCACAGACCTGAGAGCAGGTAGGCACTTCAGCCATTGCTTCCCACACCGAGGCACCGCCAGGACCACAGGTCTGAGTCCCGCGCCATCTGTCCTAAATGGAAGCAAAGCCTAGCGGGTCCTGATGGCTCAGCCTCTCGCCATGGCCTGAGCTCCACTTAAGGCCCTGCCAGGGCGCTGACTGTGGGGCGAGGCCCCTGCGGCCAGGAGTGCCTTGTCCACAGGGACCCACAGACATGCCTAGAAGGGTCCCACATGGACACAGTCATGGTCATCTTAAGCTGTGAAAGCAGGTGTCCACAGGGCAGGAGCTGGACCCGACAAGCTTGTTGTTTCCAGGAACTCATGCTGAAGGACAGGAAGTCAGGAGGGGAAGGACAGGAAGGCAGGAGGGGAAGTACAGGAAGGCAGGAGGTGGGAGTGAGGGAGTCGGTCATTGAAGGGGAGCATGGCAGAGAGGCCTGTTTTCCGGACAAGCAGTCAACCTTCAGGAGATAAGATGAGCAGATAACGTGGTGCATTCATTCATTCCTCCAGGAGGGAGAGAGGAAGTGGAGAGAAGGGGGGACTAGCCCCTCACATGGGCTCCATGTCTGACACTTCAGCGATGCTGTACTTGTGGTGACTCCTCTCCAAGCTTCACCATGTCGCCCAAGGACAATGAGAAAAAGACACCAAAAGGCCAACCAAGAAGGACAGAGCCCCAGTGAACAAGTCAGGCTCAAGGCCAACAAGAAGTGGTCCTATTCAACAAAGCCACATATGACAGTCACCTTTCCAACTATAAGCTTATAACCCTGGCTGTTGTCTCTGAGACAGAAGACTCAAGGTTCCCTGGCCAGGGTGGCCCTGCCAGAGCTGCCAGGTAAAGGACTTAGCAAGCTGGTTTCAAAACACAGGGCTCAAGTGATCTACACCAGAAACATTAAGGGTGGCAAGGCCCCAGCTGCTGGTGAAGATGAGTGAACAGGTCTAGCCAACCATATATTTTGAAAAGTAAAACTTCATTCAATTAAAAAAAGAAGACGAACGGAGGCTTGAGGGTCAGAGGGGGAGCTTGGGAGGTTGGGGAGCTGCCCATTGGAAGAGGGGCAGGCAGCAGAGGCTATGGGCCGCATAGGGACAGGACAGATTAAAGGGCCAGTGTAACCACAGCAGTGACTCAGCACAGCGCATACACCTGCCAGGTGACTAGTCACCCATTGTTCAGCTGGGAAGATTGAAGCCCAGGAACTGCAGGCAGAGCTGGTGGGGAGACCTTTGGTGAGACAAGGGTCCTCCAGATCTCTGGGCAGGTCAGTGGGGAAGGGACACTGCCCCCTTCCTTCACTCACGGGAGGAGGCACTGTGCTCAGCCCTGAAGTGTTCTCAACAGCTAATGAATAGCTGACCCTGTTTACTGATCTGTTGCAGCGATCACAGTGAAATGCCTTCTCCCCCTGATTACAGCCGGTGGTGGGCAGAGAGGGGCTGTCCACACAGTGCCCCCCACCCCAAGGAGGCAAACCAGGGCTTCCAGCCTTCCCAGACACACTGCAGTCGGCACGGGGAGGACCACAGAGGACAAGGGAGGGCCCAATGATCACTGCTCTCTCTGAGTTCTGTCAGGAGGGGGAGGCCCAGGCCATTGCTGGGCCAGGTGGACAAGGTAGGCCGGAGGCCGAGGCAAGAGATGGGCCCCGCTGCCCCCGCCCTGTGGCTTCTCTCAGATGCTTGGACTGTGCAGGCCCTGGAGCCAGCCCCCGCCTGCCAGCCGCCAGCCAGGCTGTTAGGATGGCCAGCGTGTGCCAGCGTGGACCCAGCAGGCCGCTCCCCATCTGCCACTTCCCTGATGTGACCCCGATTCTAGAGCCAAGCCTGGTTGCAGGGTGAGTGAAGCCAGGAGATGCTACACTGGGGCTGGGGAAGCAGCTGGGTAGGGCCCAGCAAACAGAGGCCAGAGTCTCTCTGGGCTGTGTGACCCTGGCTGAGCTCAGCTCTGCTCTGATCCTCTCTGCCCCTTGCCAGTCCTTCTGTCCTTGTTCCTTTGAAATACTTCTACCCAGCAGTGTACCCTGTACTGGGAGGTGAGGAGAAGTACAGGGTGGGTGAGGAGAGGGGAGTCAGCCAGGTCTCACTCACTTCGCTTCCTCTCTGTCCTTCTTTCTCTTACTGCCTCTGTCTCTCTCCTTGTCCCTCTGTCTGTGTCCCTCCTATTCTGTCTCAATCTTTCTCTGTCTCTCTGTGTCCCTCACTGTCTGTCGATCTCTCTCTGTGGGTCTGTCTCTCTCTGTGTCCCTCACTGTCTGTATGTTGGTCTCTCTCTCTGCGTCTTCCTCTTTCTCTCTGTCTCTCCATCTCTCTCACACACACATTGAATAGCCAGGTCCTCACGTGAAAGTCCCCTAGAGAGATAAGGACCTTACTGACCGGCCCATCACTTGTGGGACCAGTTCCCTGGTCATCCTCAGCCGGAAGCTTTGCCTCAACCTCCCAAGGGGCCCCTTCCCCGGTCCGGCCTCAGCTCACACAGCCTGGCCCCTCAGAGGGTCCTTGCCCAGAGTCAATGTCCCTGCCCACCATGCTACTGCATGCCACTCTCACTCTTCCTGGAGGTTAGGAAGCTCCCCCATGTTTTCTGGGAGAGCAGTGAGCAGAAGAGACCAGGACTGCTGGGGAGCCACCTCTGGGGGTCCTGGCAGATGACAGTGGAGGCTCTGGGAGAAGCCCAGCACAGAATCTGGACACCACATCTGCGCAGGGGCTGAGGGCATCTCAGAGGGACAGTGTATGTGGGGGCCTGTCCCTCGGCCGCTGGTCAGTGGTCTGCGGTGACTGGTGTTCCCTATCCTCGCCGAGGCCCCAGAGCGGCTGGGTGGCCCAGTGGTCTAGGGTCCCTTGCTAGGCTCCTGGGGGTTACAGAAGGTGGAGTTTGCTTGTTTGGGTGGTGGGGGGCCCCTTTGCAGGGGGCTGCGGTGTGGGGAGCGGCCGGCAGCAGGTGCAGCCTCTAACAGCCCGCCTGGCTGGCAGCTCGCCCTGAAAGGCTGCGCACATCTGCGCATCAGTCGCTCACAGATGGGGCGACTTCGTGTTTTTGGATTCGGTTAGACCCGAGCTGATGGGAGCCACTTCAGAGCCAGGTGTGCGAGCAGGCGCTCTCCGGGCTCTCCGGGGAGGGCGCTGTCAGGGAGTGTCCTCAGGCCTGGCTTCTCAGGACAGACCCCAGCACCCCCTGGGGGTGGTAACATGGTCAGCAGATAAACTCCAGCAGGAGAGCCGCCCAGCAACCCCTCCACCGGCCACTGCTCGGTCACCTCAGTCTGTCAGGCGGGAAGGGCCCTGCCCAGCTCTATCTGTCGGGCCACCTTGGCGGCCAGGGGAAGTTCCCGGGAACTGAGATAAAGAGACCGGATGCACCCAGCCAGGATCCTGTGCGGACAATGAGCCCATGGTGATTGTTAGACTGGGAGTGCAGAGATGATCACGGACAAGGTCACCCTGTCGGTGGGTCAGAGCCAGAACTGACCACAGTTCCCAGCCACCCGCCCAGGACGCTTCCTCCCTCAAGCTCCCATGGGGAAAAGTTTGCTTCCTCCTCACAGACCTCAATTGTTCCCATTTGACAGATAGGAAAACTAAAGGCGCCCAGGCACCTGCTCCCAGCACAGAGGGGAAGTGCTGGTCCCTTGAAGGCTCATGGAGTTCAAAGTTAAGTACATTCTAGCCAGGCTGTGCCCTCGAACCTGTCTGTCCGCCTGGCTCTATGGATCTTCACACCGGGATCCAGGGACTGGCAGCCTGTCTCTAGGTCAAGCTGCCTACCAGCCCCACAGCAGGGTCTCCACGGCCAGAAGACACGCACCCTGCCAGACCTCCTGCGGGCTGTCCATCACTCATTGCCCTTCCGTCCACACAGGGACGTACGACAACCTGCTGTGTGGCAGATGCAGGACCAGGTGTGGACACAGCCACCTACAGGTAGCATTTGATGAAGAAATGAAGGCTGAGGGGTCCCTCTACCCCACTCCGTTTGACTTCAGGGAGAGCCCTCCCTGAGCCCCATGTGTACCCAGAGGAAAGCTCCAATCACCTGACTGTGATCGAGGACCTGAGACATGAGCTGCATGGTGAGAGCTGCTCCCGTCAGGCAGCACAGTGATTAAAGCACTTGGCAGCAAGACCCTCACCAGCCAAGGACGAGGCAATCAGCTCTGTAAAGCCCACAGGCCCAGGAGGGCCCAGAAGCCCCAGGACAGAGCAGCTCTTCCCTGTCAGGTAGCATGAGGACATCCCAGAAGAGGCGGAGGATGCTGGACGGAGGGAAATCCCACAGATGCCAGAAAAGCCGCAGGCGTGGAGTGTGGCTTGTTCAGGGCCTTGGCTGCTGAGCTCTAAATGTGACCCTGGTTTCATGGGACATGAGGAGAAACTGAAGATACTTAAGCAGAGGTATGGCACCGGGCCAGCGGAGTGACCTTCCTTCCCCTCTCCGGGCCTGCAGGGAAGAGCCACAGCCTGGGAGAGGCGATCTGGAGTTCCCTGCGTGTTGAAGGAGGTCCCCCACCAGAAGGAAGACCCTGCGACAGGCTGTCTTCTCCAGCAACAGCTGCGGAGCCTGAATCGTTTGCCCCTTCACTGCAGGTGTGGTGGCCATCACACACACACACACACACACACACACACACACACACACACACACACATCCTAGTGCCCACAACCGCCTGCAGATGACGGTGAGACCCAGACCCCCGCTCCACCCCGGCCCAGGCGACCACCAGCGCCCAACAGGTGTCCCTGCTGGCGGAGAGGAAGCGGCCCTGGGGGCCCACCCGCCTGCGCGGAGGCAGCAGCTTGCTGGGGACCATATGGTGCCGACTGCGGCTTCCACCGAGACCGGGTAACAAGACCCCGTCTCCAGCTACTCTCGCGGCTGAAAATATTTACATCCAAATATGTCCCAGTGCGCCATATTTTGCCTCAAGCCGGCCTGGAGTCTGTCTCCGCCACCTGGGAGGGTCTGCCTTCCTGAGATAGGAAGGGATCTTGTCACTGAGCAGGTCCCTGATGAGGGAGGGCCTGGTCCCCCACTGGCACGGCTGACCATTCTGATGGTGGAGGGTGGACACCCCCACCCAGGACCTCTCCCCAGCTGGCCACCCCCCCAGGTTGCCTCCTTTCCTCACCAAACCCTGGCCGTTCGGATCTGCTCTGTCAGCCCCTAGCAGACTCTGCTTAGATCTAAGACCAGCCGCTCTCCACTCCAGCCCGTGTCACTATCTCCCACTTCAGGTTCTATTTCCTTGGTCAGGGTCACACAGTGCCTGGGGATTGGGGCCAGGCCCCCAGCCCAGTGCGGGTGTCCTTGTGCGGGGAGAACTCACTCTGAGCCAGGGCCCCCAGCATCACACAGCACATGGACTCCTTGCATCCACTGTACTCAGCTTTCCCATCTGTAAAATGAGAGTGTCAAGAACCGTACAACAGCCCCTACCTGCTGTGTGTATTCTGGGGCCACTGCAGCAAACTACCACAGATGTGGCTCAAATCCACACACCCCCAGATTCAGGAGACCGGAAGTGTGAAGTCAGGGAATCTGGTCTGGAGTCAGGCACACGGTCCTCCGGTCCTCCGGTCCTCCGGAGGCTCCTTCCTACCCCCTGCAGCTTCCTCAGCTCCAGGCACTGCACAGCTTGCAGCTGCACTGCTCCCCTCTCTGCTTCCATCCTCCCGTGGCTGTCCTCCCAGCATCCTCCCACATCCGTCCTCCCACAGCCGTCCTCTCAATCCTCCCACAGCTGTTCTCCTACAGCCGTCCTCCCAGAGCCATCCTCCCACAGCCGTCCTCCCTCAGCGGTCCTCCCACTCAGCCATCCTCCCACAGCCATACCCTCAACCCTCCCACAGCCGTCCTCCCACAGCCATCCTCCCACAGCCGTACTCTCAATCCTCCCACAGCCGTCCTCCCACAGTCAGCCCCACACGGCCGTCCTCCCAGTCCTCCCTCAGTGGTCCTCCCACTCAGCCATCCTCCCACAGCCGTCCTCCCACAGCCATACTCTCAACCCTCCCACATCTGTCCTCCTACAGCCGTCCTCCCACAGTCATCCTCCCACAGCCATCCTCCCACAGCCGTATTCTCAATCCCCCCACAGCTGTCCTCCCACAGCCATCCTCCCACAGTCATCCTCACACAGACGTCCTCCCACAGCTGTCCTCCCACAGTCATCCTCACACAGCCGTCCTCCCACAGCCGTATTCTCAATCCTCCCACAGCTGTCCTCCCACAGCCGTCCTCCCACAGTCATCCTCACACAGCCGTATTCTCAATCCTCCCACAGCTGTCCTCCCACAGTCATCCCCACACAGCCAATCTCCCACAGCCAACCTCCCACAGTCGTCCTCCCCCTGTGCAGACACCCAATTCTCCTGTGACTGATGACACCTCAAAGACTGTTTCCAAACAAAGTCCAAGACACAGGGTCAGGGCTCAACCTCCACGCCAGGGCTCAACGGGCAGCTGCTGGGGACAAGGCAGCCACAGAGATTCCTATTTTAACAGGAAAAGCACAGGTTTTAAAGACAACATGAATAAGTAATAGTGGATGCAGAGATCTAGTCTCAACTGAAAATGGGGCAGATGCACACCCATATTTGCAAGGAGCTGGAAACAACCTAAGTGCCCATCAACAAACGAATGGATAGAGAAGCTGTAGTATAGTCACACTGAAATACTACGCTGTGTTGAAAAGCAATGAACTCATGCAAAATTATTCAAAATGGGTGACCCTGGAGGACATTATGCTGAGTGAAGTATCTCAGTCACAAAAGGACAAATACTGCATGGTGCCACTGTTGTAAAACTGGACTGACCTCAGGGTTGGGGGGAGACTGAGAAAGATGGGTTCAATAATGTATAATGCATTGAAACAGATGAGGGGGGGAAACTGTTTAAAAACGATATGCGATTAGGTATTTTTATCATGATGGGAGTCCAGAGCGAAGGCTGCGTAGTCAAGTGGACCTGGGGGAATGGTTGTAAAACAATGAAAGAATTTTTCTTTTACTTTTCCAAGAGGGTAGTACTAGGGGGGAAGGTTGAGAAGGAGAGAAAAGTGCAACAATGAATGAATGGAAATCCAAAGTCTCTGTAAATTTTCATTGAAATTAATAATAAATTGAAAAAAAAACCAAAACCCAAACAACCAAAGGCCTCGCAAGAAGCTGGCACAGGCTGCCTGCCCACATCACACCCTCGTCACATCACGCTGTCATCAGGCCCCGGGACAGGGCCTTCACTCGAGGCTGAACCTTCAGCAGGCACCAGAAGACATGAGAACACAATGAAAAGGACAAAAACCCAGATGCAGGACAGGGCTGTCTTGGGGAGGGTGGACCACACGTCCTTACAAAAGAAGATCTGATATGTGAAAGGTCGCAGGCTAGATAATGCCGACGGCTGTGTGTGGTCACTGGTGATGTTCTTGAAGATGTGTGTAAAAACAGAAATGTGAATATAAAACTCATTTTTTAGAGCAATAAAACTTCTCCCAGCTGGTCCAGGGCCCCTTTTTAGCACAGTCAGGTCTGAGGGACTCTCCAGAAAGCAATGCTGTGTTAGTGGGCTATGCTGCTGAGCACCATCCAGCTGTGAGCCCCATCGCAAAGGACCCCCTATGGGGAGGCTGCAGAGGATTCCAGGGTCCCCCAGCCAGCCTCACAGGCCATTGCACAGTGGAGGTCTCTGTGGGGACCATGTGGCTCCCAGCACAGGAGACAGGTTCCTGAGCCTGGACACAGGGAGCCGGCCTGGGTAGTCCTGCTCCATGGTCTCCTGTCCCCTGCTCTGAGGGTCGTGAGGTCGCTAGGAGTCACAGCCAGCCCCATAGCACAGAACAACAATAGCACAGGCCCCTGACACCAGCCCCAGAGGAGAGAGGGGACACCTGCGCCCAGGAGAGGGGATTCCCCTTTTTCACTCTTTCAGGTTCAAGTCCACAGTCCCTACAGCCAGCTGAACTGGCCTTGTGGCCTTAAAGGAAATGACATTTGAGCCACTGACTGAGATGGAGAGAGGCCAGGCTTCTCAAACCTGCCCCAGGGGACATGGGGACCCGCCTGCCCTCAGCCCCTGAGTCAGAGAGAAACTGGCCCAGCCGTCCTAAAGGGAAAGTACCCCTAGAGGGGCTTCCCCTGGCAGAGTCTCTGAGCCCTGGCTGGATCAGCACCCCAGGGACACTAAGGACCCTTCTCAGATGGTCCAAGGCCCTAAGGACGTGGCTGCTGGGCTGTGGCATCATATGCAATCTCCATTCCCCATCTTCCTGCTTCGGCTTTTCTCCCCAAGACTTTGCTGCTGTTAGCTGCCACCCAGTCTTTTCAATACACAGTGACACGGCGTGAGAGTAGAGCTGCTCATGGGACTTCCGACAGCGGTCTCAGGCAGCACTGCCCCTGTGAGCAGACCCCCACGTCTCTCTCTGAAGGACCGCTTCCCATGAATGGTCAAGCCCTTCAGTGTCGGCCCACCTGCGCGTGTTCCCTTGTGAACGGGGCAGGCCTCTGGGGAGGAGCAGAGACCCTGGGGGTGTGGATGGGACCACTGCCAGGGCTGTGACTCCAGCAGAGTGAGGTCTTCACCTGGTTCCCTCCATGAGCTGGCAGGGGACATTCACTCCATGTTACCCCCTTTCTGGGCTCTGTGACCAGGATACTTCCCCCTGGACGCAGTCCCTCTTCTGTAAAAGGGTCTCACAAGAAGCCATATTCCCACTCACCCATCCACCCATCCATCCATCCATCCACACATCCATCCATCTACACATCCATCCATCTACACATCCATCCATCCATCCACCCATCCATCCACATATCCATCCACCCATCCACCCATCCATCCACCCATCCACCCATCCATCCACCCATCCACCCATCCATCCATCCATCCACCCATCCATCCACCTATCCAGTCACCCATCTGTCCATCCATCCATCCACCCATCTGTCCATCCATCCATCCGTGTATCCATCCACCCATCCACACATCCATCCATCCATCTATCCATCCATCCATCCATCCATCCATCCATCCAC
>NW_006399822.1:120940-140917 GCF_000299155.1 Elephantulus edwardii
TCCATCCATCCATCCATCCATCCATTCATCCATCCATCCGTCCGTCCATCCATCCATTCACACATCCATCCATCGATCCATCCATCTGTCCATCCGTCCATCCATCCATCTAGCCATCCGTCTGTCCGTCCATCCATCCATCTACACATCCATCCATCCACATACACATACACAACATTCATGCACCCATTTATCCATCATCTATCTGTCCACACCAACATACATCCCACCTGTCGACTCATTAATTCACTTACTTGTCCATCTGCTCATTCACTCCACAGTCACCCGCAGCCCTGTCATGAGACCAAGACCCTCTGAAGGCCTTTGTTGGAGGGGGGCGGGGGAGAGGAAGGGAATGGGAGGGGGTGAGGCTTGCTCCGTCCAGAGGAGCAGAGAAGGTGCAGAAGGCAGCAAGGAGGCCGCCCCAGCTCACTTCCTCCCAGCCACTTTATCTCCCCAGCCTCCCTCCCTGAAAGCCACAGCCAACGTCTGCTTCCCCACCAGCGCCAACTGCCCATGGGGAGCGGCAAACATCAAGTGGCCGCCCAGGGGCCTGGGCAGCCCAAGACTCTCAGGGAGGCTTTTCTCCTCTTTTTCGATGTCTGCAAGCTGCTACGTAGACAATCAGGCAAGGAGGGAGTGGTGATGAACTCCCCAGGGAAGCGGGACTTTCCATATGTGGGGCCACCCTGGTGCAGCCTGGACACCTGGCCAGAGCCTCCATCACCCACAGCCACACACTCCCAGTGTGAGTGCTGTCAAGTCCCAAATGCTCCTGAGCCCCGACCTGGTGCAGGTGGACAGCATCACATGCTCAAGAGCATTGTCTCAGCTCTGGGCGTCAGAGCCCTGACAGAGCCCATGGGACAAAGGCGGCCCTGTGCCCAGGGCATAGTGCCCTGCCGCTCTGTGATATCCTACATGGCCCTGCTCACAGACCCCAGGCTGGAGCCAGGAAGCTGGTGCAGGGCAGCAAGGAGACGCCCCTCGGCCGCCTTTCCCTCTGCAGCGTCTGCTCCAGCTCAGGTTGGCCCACATCTCTGTGTGCACACGAACTCCTTCTAGAAGGTCACCCCAAGCTGCAGTTTGGAGCCTTGCAGTCATCCTGAGGGATGTCTCACTTTCCTGGCTCATCTGCACTGTTTGAACTCTTAACCATGGGCTGGGGTTATGTAAAGATGACATGAAACACAAACCCTCCTCGTTGTCTGGTTAGAACCGACTCCTAGCTGGCCTTGCCGTGGGTTGGCATTGTTAGGTGCTGTCAAGTCCAGCATGACTCCCAGAGACTCCGTGAACACATCAGAGCCCTGTCCACTCCGTGCCCCCCTCACCGTCTCTGGCATGCTCATGCCCCTTGCTGCACTCACTCTGCTGATCTTGGGTGGGTTTTTAGGGTCTGAGTCCCACAAGAGGAGCCTGCCCATCTTTCCCTCTGCAGCTGGTCGTGCTGCCTGTGGGTTAACAGTGCACCCCCTTCCAGACTGCTCCACCTGAGTCCCCTGAAAGGAAGCAAGCTGCACAGGCAAGCAGTATCACCAGCCCTGTGCCTGCAGGCCTCGTGTCTGGCTGTGGCCTTGGCCACAGGGCACCTGCAGCCTGTGGAGGTGCTGACGGGTGAGCAGTCTCTCTCTCACTCCATGAAGCCATCAGCCTTTCTCTGTCCTTCCATCCATCTTTGCTCATTGCCCAGTGGGGACACCCTTAGAGTCCTCAAGCCTTCTAATGGGGAGCAGGTACCTCAAGTAAAGTCTGTGGCTTCAGGATTTCTCCCAGCCCTGAGCAGCATGGGGGTGCAGTCGGAGGCTCTGAGCTCCCCTGATCCAGTCTGAGACCTCCAGGCCCTGCACTTAAGATCAAGCCAAGAGGAGTTCCCTGCTTGTTCCAGTGGGAGTGCTTCTAAAACAGGGGGTGCCAGGAGCCCCAGGAAGCTGCCACAGAGCACAGCTGCATTCTGGGTAGAGGAGAGCAGAGCACCAGACCTGGCTCACTGGCACAGGTTTTGCTGCTGACTGAACTGGGCAGCTGAGGGCTCTGGGGCGGGTGCCCAGGGTGGGGTGGGAGCCGCCAGATCACCCCAGCTAAGGAAGGGTCTGTTGGCAGGGGCTGTGATGCACCTTGACCTCCATCCCAGAGGTCAGGGTCACATGCCCATGGCCCCTGTCCTGTTCTGGGTGGGCAGTGGGGGTGTCCCCAAGGCTGCGACTAGAGCAAAGAGGAAGTTGTTGGGAACCTGCCGGAATGGCCACGAGGGAGGCCGGTCCAGATGGTTCCTGTTGGGGAAGCTGTTCAGCTGCAGGCTCGCTGGCAGCTTTATCACACCGACACAGCTGGCTGGTCCCCTCGTGCTGCCACCGGAGGCTCCCGCACCCCAGGCCCGCCCTGTGTCACATGGGGTGGACCTCCCGCCCCTTTCCCAGGCTCCATACAGGAGCTAGCATGCCTCAGGCCTGAGGCTGCAGGATAGGAGTCCCAGGGTCCTTCCCTGGAGATTCCAAGAGGCAAAGGGAGTGCAGCCTGGCACATCCAGAGACGGGATTGCAGGCCAGGCGTGACTTCATCCATCCTCAGGCCCCATCCTCAGCTCCATGTCCCGGGCACTCTGCGTGCAGGACAGCAAGCCCCCGGTGTCCACCAGCCACCCCATGCCCCGAGGTCTCAAGAAGGGCCCAGGTAAGAGCTGGGAGGGTGTGGGGAATGCAGAGTGCCAGGTGGCCCCACAGGCTTGTTGACGTGGGGGTGCTGACTCACCTGCAGGGTGAGCACAGCGGCCACATGGTAGGGCCGCAGCCAGATCAGGTGTCTGGGGGCCCCGCAAGTGCCAGCCAGTAACCAACCTCACCCAAGGCAGCCACTGTCTGGGTGCCATCTTCATTTGAGAGTGGAGGTTTCCCTGGGCACCCCAAAGTGCACTGCTTCACAGGGAAGGTGGGACGGCTAGATGGGGACACCACTCTGGGACAAGTGGTGGTGGACACCACCAGGCCCAGAAAAGGAGAAGCTCCTTCAGACTTCCCTGCCCAGAGCCGAGCCCCCATGGTGCTTCTCAACACCTCAGTCCCCCAAATTCCTTAGGACTTAGCAGTAGAGCTGTGAGCTCCTCCCCAGCCGTGCCACATGGTAGCCAGAGCCTATACGGGGTTTGGGAGCTCAGAGCCCTAACAGCTCCACGGGGCTGGCATGACCATCTCCCAGGCCCACCTCACGCTCAGGATGCTGGGGTCCAGAGGTGTCCCCATCAGCCCCTACAGAGATGTCCATTGCCATGCTGGTTGTCTGGCTGGCACGTGAGGCTGCTCCCCCCATGGCTAAGGGTCCAGGAAGACCAGCCCTGCTACTGGACTTCTCCTGGCAGGTAATGAGGACCTTGTCCTGCAGCTACAGTGCCTAACTGTGCAGGCGCTCAAGTGTGGAGGTACCCAGGTATGGAGGTACCCAGATGTGCAAGTGCTCAGGTGTGTGGGTGCCAAGATATGTGAGTGCCCAGGTGTGCAGGTGCTCAGGTGTGCTGATGCTCAGGTGTGGAGATGTCCAGATGTGAAGGTGTCCAGGTGTAGGGGTGCCCAGATGTGCAGATGTCCAAGTGTGTGGGGGTGCACTGGTGTGTGGGTACACAGGTGTGCAGGTGCCCTGGTATGGAAGGGCCCACGTATGCAGGTCATCAGTAGCCTGGCCCAAGTAGAGGGTGACCCACCAGCAGGTGCATGCTGGCACTCCCCTAAAGGTCTCTCAGCTCTAAGCTGCTGACCTCTCTTCTCCAGGACTGTCTGGACACAGGGAAGGAGGCTCTGGCCATCCACCCAGCTGCAAGCTCTCCAGAAACACCAACTGGCCTTGTCCACAGGGCGGGGAGCAGGGTATTGGACCCGACTCACGGTTCCTGGGCCAGTGCTCTTCTGTCCATTGAGGGGGGGGCATTGGTGGGTCCGTGAGAAGGTTGAGGTGAGGGAGGCAGTTTGGAATCTGGAGTCTGGAGGTGTTGACCTGTCAATCAGCAGCTCCCTTGTGATGTGGCTGTGGTCTTCTCAGTCAGGTGGACCTGCTCACTGACCTCAGGTCTCTGTGCGCTCCATGGAGGCCTCTCACTCTGGGGTCTCCTGGGAGTGGGGAGTGGCAGGCGTAGGACTATGGGTTGGGCAAGGTGCTTGCTGAACACTGCATCTGAGCCCTGAGATGCTGGGGGTGTACTATTTCTGGGGGATGCTGAGGGGCTGACACACCCACCCCCCTCCCCAGTGCTGGCTTCTAGGGGCTTATCTGCCCTGGAAATGCCTTTCCAAATAACTGTCCCTATTCCCCCGCGAACAACCACTACCTTGCCAGGGCCATGAGGCGCCATGAGCTCAAGGGCTGGGGCTCTCTGGTCTCCCCAGCCCCCAACGTCACCTCTGAGGACACAAAGATGGCAGTACTGCAACATCAGGATCCACCACTGGGGGCAGCATTGCTATTGCACAGCTTGGGAGCCCAGGCTTTCCTTTCAGGACCCTGCTGGCCGCTGGCCGCTGACCACTGGACGGCACCACTCTTCCCACATGACTCTCAGGCTGACCTACACTCACCTATGAGACTCAAACTATGCTGATGGATTCTAAAATAGGAAAAAGCATAATTCATTTTGGAATTCATTTAGGAAGTTTTACAAAAAATAGGAAGTATAGACTTGGTTTTTGGCACAAAACTGGATCTCCCCTGGCTGAGGCAGCCTTTCTGAATGTGACAGGGCCAGTGCAGACTCCCTGGCAAAAATCCGCTTTGTAGTCTTGTTGTTTAAGGGTCTTGCTGGTCAGCTAGGAAGCGGGTCAGTGACTGAGGACAAGAACAGCACCCAGCTAGGCCACCGTCATCCCCTGTCCAGCATTCCCACTGTCCCCTCCACCGCCCACCTTCCCCTCTGCAAGAAGCCCCTGGTTCCAGCTGTTCTGGAATGTTCTCTCTCTGAGGGCCTCCCTGGAGCCTTCAGTCCTCGAGTCCCCCCTGACAAGTCGAGGCTTGCTGTCTCTCTGTCTGTGAGCCAAAGCCCAACATAAAAGTGTTACTGGGCCTCCCCCTCCAGAGGCTCAGGGAAGACCTGCCATCTGGCCAGCATCTGTGGAACAGGTGGTCCTGAACCCACGGCCACTCGCTCCCATTCAGTTCCGTCCTCAGTGGCCTCTCCCAGTGTTATGCCTCCTATGAGCACGCGTGTTGAGGGTATGGGTCCACAGCTCAGGACAGAACAGGACTCAGGGGGGACCCTGAGGCACAGTCAATGGAGGTCCTGAGGCTGGTGCCCACCCCCACCCCACCTCCACCAGCATCTGCTGCCAAGTCAGAGGGCTGCCTTGGAGGCCCTGTCTTCTCCCGGTGGCCCCTTCCTCACCCATGCCACTGGAATCCACCCCAAAACCCAGTGTCTGCTGGAACTCGGCCCATGCCCACACCCTCAGAATTCATGAGGGATCTCCATGGTGGATGAGAGGATGACTACCCTCTGTCCAACAGGAGGCCAGGAGACCTGAGCAGGACGCTGCAAGGGGTCAGAGGTGCAATCAGGGCTGCTTCCTGGAGGAAGTGGGCCACTGGGCTGGGCGTGCAAGAAGGGTGCCCCAGGCCAAGACCACTTTCACTTCTCACCACGTGTGCGTGCGGCTGCAGAGAGAAGTGTGATCACACGCCTCCACTTGCTTGCTCTCACTTCCGCTGCTGAAGGGAACCCCACCACCCCTAAGAGGAGAGGGTGTGGGTCCTAGGCTGTTATCCCAGGCTCCCTCCAGGTGATGCCCACCAAGAAGGACAGGCTTGCTCACCTACCCTGAGGGGCATAGCAAAAAGGGAGGAGGCTGCAAGCACACACTGCCTGCTCACCTTCGGTTGGAGCTGGGGACAGACGCAGGTGACACAGGTCAAGGGTTCCTCGGACCTGAGAACCTGCCACCACTAAACACCCAGCCCACTCCCCCCAGAGGCTTCTTCTCACAAGAGCCTGGAAAGCCAAGGGAGAGGAAGGAAGTCTTAGAGGCCAGAGCCCATGGGGATGATGCTGTAAGCTTCCACCATCATCCCTATGCACCCCATAATACCCCTGCCCTACCACTCTGCAGATCCACAAACACCAGGCCACTCTCATCCCAGGACACTGCCCATTCCAGGCCAGGAGCCCTCCCTGCACCCTTCCCCTAAGTTGCTGCTCAAATATTTCTCCCCAGAAACCCTATTTCAAGTCCGACTCCCCTTCCTCCACCCAGGCCCCTGCTCTAAGCCTGTGTCCCTTTCCGCTTGTTCTCCCATCAAACTGGTCTCAGTTGCGTTGAGTAGCCCCCATGCTCTAGTCTTACCTCTGCTGTCACACACTTCTGTTGTTTGGGGGTCCGGGGGGCTGGCTGCTTGGTTTGTGGGTGCGCAAGTTCCCTCATTCGGGCAGTGAGCACCGTCACTGGATCCAGTGTGGACTGGGTGGGACCTCCCTCCATAAGGACCCTCCTCTCCATCCTGTCTGCACGCCCCTGGAAGGTCAGCCTGCGGCTGGATCACACAAGGTAGCAAGGTCCTGGGTCAGAGGGCAGCAGTTTTGACTGGAAGTGGGAGGCCGTGAAAACCCCAGGGCTCCTGGACTCTGCAGCTGAGCTCTGGGGTGCTCTCTGGGGTGCAGGCTGAGGCCACAGCTGGAGGCGCCGTGGGCTGAAGAAGATAATAATAGGATTATATATACCCACCCTCAGCAGCGTAGTGCTGACTTGTCCGCCTGCTAACATAAGGTTAGCGGTTCAAATCCACCAGCGGCGGTCCCTCCTTTACAGTCTGAGAGCTTTGAGGCCCGTCAGAGACTCAGGATGACTCAGAAAAGGCACAGGCTCATTTGGGGGGTTAGCCCTAGGTGAGGAGACGGCTGCCACTGGGGACACTGACTGTTGGACCCACTGACTTTCCCCTTCAGGGTGCACCGAGCTTTAGCCTGGGCGTGGGGACTCAGCCGACATGGACTGAGGGTTCAGGTGGGAGCTGAGCCCCGGATTGACCATGCAGCCCTCCCTCCTTCCACCTAACAAAGGGCTTCTCCTGAGAAGCTGGGGTCACGGAACCCTAACGAGATGAACTGAGTTCCAATATGAACAGTGGTCACAGAACTCCACAGGAAAGTATGGACCTCTGGCCCACCACATCCCCTAAAGATGGGACCATCCCCTAGGGAGGAACACTCAGGCCACAGAAAACAATGTTGGGTGAGCCCGTGGCCCTGCAGTGACCCGTGTCCTCCACTGATCAAGAACTGCAGTGAGGCCCATTTGCCCATACCAGAAGACTCAGGACGGTGCTGCCTGGGCCACTCTCACACCCAGATCGCGCACCTCCTCATGTCCACCTCATGCCAAGAGCTCTCCAAGAGCAGAACCAGGAAGGGGGAGGAGAGCAGAGTCCAGCCGCCAATGGACTGTCCACCCCCGGATGCCACGCCTTGTCATGGAGCCAGCCTGACCATCACTGGACAGAGACCACCTGTGCCCTGTCTGTGAGGAAACAAGACTCAGAGCTGCTGGGAAGGCCAAGCAGCAGACACAAGAGGAGTGAGGATCTGGGGCCTGGGCATCGCCCGTGTACCCCCATTCCCCGCCCCAGCACCTCAGGGGTCAGGGCCCTCTCCCCAAAGCACCACAGCAGGCCACTCTGAGGAGCCACCTGACCAGTCAAGTCAGGTTCTCATCTGAGAGGTGTGGCTGGCACAGTGGGTTCTCACTGACTGAGGAGAGCTGAATTTGAGTCCATCATATCCCGGGCAGGACCCCAAACCCTGGCCTGTGTCCCAGCTGTCCTGGCCACAGACTTCCCTCTCTCCCTCCTCCCACTGCAAAGCTGACAGGGAAAGTCTGTGAGAGCAGGCAAGAAGGAACTGGGGGCCTACCCCACCCAGTGGGTGCCTCTTTCCTCCTTCTTCCCAAATTGGGGTGCATTCTGAGTGTCCCAGAAAGCCCCCAGGGGAGGGGCATCCTCTGCTGACTAGTACCTGACCATGTTTCCAGCCCTCCCCTCTGGCTGAACCAAATCCTGGCCATCTGTACTGGACAGCAGGGCATACAGCAATGTGTGCCAGCTGTCCCTGGACCTTCCTGGGAACTTCCTCAAGCCGAGTCCCTCTGGCGGTGCTGGGGACCAGAGAGGCTGTCCTCTTATCAATGATGGGCTGAAATCCCTGTTCCCTCAGGGCCTGGGGTCAGTGGTCACACAGGCCTCTCCCGGGAAAGCCTGCCTGCAGAGGCGAATGTCCTCCCCTAGTACACTGCCCCTACTCTCAGGCTTGGGGCTGTCCAGCTGACGCCCAGATGTGCCCCAGTGGAGGGGCGGTGGCAGCAGGCAGCTTCCTGTCAGAAATTGATACTGCAGGTGCTTCCTGGCTCCCCCACTGCCTTCTCAGACCCCAGACACAGCTGGGGCCTGGACAGGTGGGGGCCACACCCTCTGTCCATCATCCTGAGCCCCACCTCAATTGACTGCTGGCCTCCCTGTGCCTCAGTTTCCCCTTCTGTGAGATGGAGAAGCTTGTCTTATCCCCACGGTGAGGGTTCCTGGACCACTGTATCCACAGGGCCTCCACTGGCCCAAGGGAATCCCAGCCCTGTCCCCCGAGCCCTTCTGTGGGGAGACCACTCTAGGTTGGCTCTGTGAAGTTCTCAGTAGAGCAGCTCTGAGTACACCATCCTGGTGAGGTTCAAGCCCCTCTCCTGTGCATCTGTGTCCAGGGCAGTGACGTCCTCAGGTCCTGAGACAGGATAGGCAGGGCATACAGCAATGTGTGCTTGTCCTTGATTGAAACTAAGGAATAACTCAGACACACTTGTCCAGGGTCTAAGTGGAGGTGGGTGTGTGGCTGCCTATCTTGGAGCGGTTTGACCTCCTGCTTGAAAAGCCAAAGGCACATAGTTCAAATCCACCAGCTGCTCTAAGGAGAAAGACAATCTCCTCCCATGCAATTTACAGCCCCTGAAAACCCACTGGAGGTTCACTGGAGTCAGTTGCTACTTGACAGTACACTACAGCAATTGAGGGGCCTTGCTTCCAAGGTGGCCCAGCCTGGGGGTGGCAAGCCAGATGGGTGAGCAGGACCTGCTCGGAGCTCACCTGGGACTTGATGGCTGTGTCGTCTCTCAAGCTGTCTTCCTGTGGCTGAAATGGGGAGATGCTACTTCACTGTGAAGCCTGAAGTGGGGGCCACAGGCACATCCACACTGGAGGGGACTGTTTCATTGCTCACATGAGTATCTTCCTGGGAGACATTGTTACTCTGTGACTTCTAATGGCTACAGGATAGCTGTCTTGCTCTGTGCTGTCCTTACCACTGTCTTTCCTCATCTGCATGTCTTTCCTCCTGCAAGGGAGACGTTCAGGGGAGGTTCAACACTCGGGTCCAGCAATGGGTATTGGATGATGGATGCCCTCTCACTCTGTGCTCAAGGCCAGTGTCCTCTGAAGAAGACACCAGAGGAGACTTCTGGGGACAAGAGCAGCACCTGGGGAGCATGCAGATATCCAGGGCAGGCAGGACATGAGATTTGGGCTCAGCCCCGCCGGACTCCATGAGGCTTCATAGGGCTCTGGCTGGGCCCATGAGGAAGCTTCAGGTTTCTGTGTGCACACCACGGAGCCGAGGCGAGACACTGGCGTCGAGTGGGTTCCTGCTCACAGAGGCCCTGTAGGACACAGAGGTCCTGTAGAACATAGTGGCCCTGTAGGACACACAGGCCCTGTAGGACACAGAGGTCCTGTAGGACACACAGGCCCTGTAGGACACAGAGGTTCTGCCTGACACAGAGGTTCTGTAGGACACAGAGGTTCTGTAGGACACAGAGGTCCTGTAGGACACACAGGCCCTGTAGGACACAGAGGTTCTGCCGGACACAGAGGTTCTGTAGGACACAGAGGTTCTGTAGGACACAGAGGCCCTGTAGGACACAGTGGCTCTGTAGGACACAGAGGCCCTGTAGGACATAGTGGCCCTGTAGGACACAGAGGTTCTGTAGGACACAGAGGTTCTGTAGGACACAGAGGCCCTGTAGGACATAGTGGCCCTGTAGGACACAGTGGCCCTGCTCATAGTTTCTTGATGAAAGAAAACTGACCTTCTTCCCCCATCAGAGCAGTTAGTGGATTTGAACCTTTTAGTTAGAAGCTGCTAACCACTGCTCCAGCCGGTGTCCTAAGCTGAGGTCAGGAAGGGTATTCTAGAAGAATGCTCGGTTCTAACTGGTCATCCAATCCAGCACCGGTGTCCAGCACCAGGTACCCGTGGCTGGAGCAGCACTCAGGAGGAGGAGCTTCGCGGGGAGGGGGCCCCTGGCTGCTTGCTGGCTCTGTGCTGAGGCGGTGCTGTAGGGCCAAGAGGTGGAGCCTGGAGTTGGACAGGTCACAGGGGAGCTCTTGTGGGGAGCTTTGTCTACAACAAAGTCCCCTCCTCCAACTCCAAGGAGCAAAAGGGGTCCTGAACGCCTGTGTGGAGTGACAGAACCCAGTTAGGAGCATCCGGGTGGGATGGGGGAGAGGGTGACATGTGATCAGAACGATGGAAAACTGTTATTAAGGGGCAAAATTGTTTGGGGAAAATCTCTTTGGAGCGAGGGCCTCAGGGTGACCTGGGAAACCCCGCTGGACTTGGTAAGCCAGTCTCGGGAAACCCCTCAGAGCCTCAGTGCTGAAAGGGAGGGTGCCTTGCTGGGCCATGGAGGTGGCCAGGGTGACTTTTGCATCAGCCTACACAGGGGGTCTCCCTGGCTGCTGTAGACTGAGCCCCAGCTCACAGCATGGAGGTCCCCCAGGACTTGGGGCTCAGAAGATCGAGCTGCTGGTGAACACCCCACTCCTGAGTTTACTGAGGAGGAAGTTTGTCCCTAGACGAATGTTGTAGACCAAGGGTCCACATGTCAGCCGGGCAGCAGGCTGCAGGGGTGGGCGGTAGGCTAGGCTGCAGGGGTGGGCGGCAGGCTGCAGACATGGGCAGCAGGCTACAGGAACGGGCAGCTGGCTGGTGAAGGGACACAAGAGCAGCTCGGCTAGCAGAGCTGTGGTGGCGAGGGAGCTCAGGTGCTTGTCCGAGCTGGCAGCTGGCTCAGGAGCAGCTTCCGTAGGACCCACACCTGGCACATGGTAGGTAGGAGATGGAGACCCTTAGGCATCTTACTGACCCCCACAGGGAGCCCTGCAGACATGGCTTCCCGGGGGCTGGTCACAGGAGTGAGTCCACGTGGTGTGACCCATCCAGGCTGAGCAGATGCAGACATAGAGCAGGGATGGTGGTGAGTGGGGAGCACCTGCCAACCAGGTCAGAGTTTGCTTCTGGGGTGATGAGAACATTCTGCAATTAAACGGAGGTGTTGCTTGCATGAACTTGGACATGTAGCAAAGGTCACTAAATTGCTCTCTTTAAAATAGTAACAGTTTACATATGTGAATTTGGGCATGCTGTGAGGAGGGCTGGTCCTCAGCAAAGGACATCACACAGGCAGAGGCGGAGGGTCAGAGAAAGAAAGGAAGACCCCAACAAGACGGACTGACAGTGACTGCAGTCACGGGCCTGACCCAACAGCAGGAGGACAGACTGACACTGACTGCAGTCACGGGCCTGACCGGGCAGGGCGGGGATTTCCACCTTTCATCCATCGGCACCTGAGAGCGACATGTATATATGTGTGTATTTTACCACAATAGGACATGCTTTTGAACTTTCTTTAAACACAAAAAAGGTAGAAAACTCCCTTTTCCTCCCTGAGGCCTGGGGTCCCCCTGACCCGCAAAGCACCGCCTGTGACCCGGGTCCACACCTGCTCTCGGCCTGGCTCCTGTCCAGCCCAGCCTTCCTCCCTCTTCCCCCAGGCCAGCCTGCCCAGCCACCTGCACTGGTCAGTCAGCCTCCTCATGACCTGTTGCTGCCCCCTAGCTCCTGAGCTGAGAAGTGGGGGCCAAAAGTCCCCCCCACTTGCCTGCTCTTCTCTGCAGAGCACAGGGTCTGTCCTTCAGTGTTTCTCCTGAAGCAGCTCTGTGCACCTGCGGCCAAGGGTGAAGGGTGGCCCAAGAGAACTCAGCCAGCACAGAGGGCCGTCCTCCCCAGGTGGGCGCAGGTCAGGGTGACCATGCCCATTCCACAGATGAGGACCAGAAGTCCAGACGGAGCCAGTATGGGTCTTGGCCCGCTCCCTTGGGGTGTAAGGGCAAGAGCGGAAAGAACCAGCCCTCAGTGCAGCCTGCTCTGTGGTCAGGCCTAAATAGGACCGCTGCCACCTTGACTGAGTGCAGGCCTCCCACCCCCAGGGACCCCAGGGGTGCCCCTTTGAGGCGGTGCAGTCTCAGCTTTCTCTCAGGGAGCAGCCAGTGGCTAACCGCTGTGTCACCTGCCTGAACCCTAAGCTGGAGCTCTCTGCAGACCTCCCCACCTGAGTCCTACGCGCCTCCAAAGACCCTCAGCCTCCGGCAGGCATGGCAACTGACAACACAGCCCTTTCACAGACAACCATGTCCACTGAGCCTCAGTCTCCCCATCTGAGAAATGGGGGTGCCAGCCTCCACCCCCCCCAGGGTTCCCCCCCAAGGATGTTGAAATAGGAGTGTTTCTGGGGCAGCTCTGTCTCACTCAGCAGCCAGCTGGCCTCGCTCTGACAGCCGGCCCACCCAGGAAACTTCTCCCCACGAGTTCCGCCTCCGGGCCACCGCACTGCCCTCCACTTCTCCCAGGAGTCTCAGGCTAGTTATTTCAGGTCCTTCTCCCTAACTGTCCTTTCCTACCCCATCTGCCTGATGTCCCAGCACCCTCCCCACCCCTCATAGCCCTGGGGTGCCCTCTGCCCCACACCCCTTGTGGACTTGAGGAAGTGGTACTGGAAGCTGTCCTTCTCTGAGGATCAGCCAAGGATCTACTGTCCCTACAACTGCTTTCCTGAACCATAACTAGCCCACAGCAGTCAGTACTAGATTGTTCATGTGCCCCTCACAAGTGCTCCCCAGACCCCAACACAATCCCCCTAGCTGCTTGCTACACAGGGCTGCCTGTCAGCTTCTCCACCTCAGCACTGCTGGGCTTCTGGGGTTCACCCCAAGCAGGGGCCCTTCATTCCTTCTGTTGACTAACTCCCCTCGTGTGGACTTGACACCTGTAAGCTTGTGTTCACCAAGCCAGGAGGGCAGAGGCAAGCGCCCAAGAATGTGGCACCCAGCCAGGACCCCAGCCTTAGGTCTAACCCTCCTCCACCCAGGGCCCCCTTCCCTCTGCCTCCTTCCTTCTCCCCAAACCCTCCTTTCCTTCACCAGACCCTCACCCTTCCCTCTCCCTAACCCTGCCCCCCCCCCCCCTCTGCCTCTTCCCCCTTCCTCCCCCAAGCCTCACCCTCAACATCTCCTCATCATCCCCAAGCCTCATCTTCAAACTTCCGTTCCCCTAACCCTCACCTGAGCCCTTCCCTCCTCCCTGACCCTCTCCTTTCCTTTCTCCTAACCCTCCTCTCTTCCTCAACCCTCCCCTTCCTCCTCCCTCCAACCTCCCCCACCCTCACCCTCCTCTCCCTTCATTCTCATCCTTCCCCCAATTCTCACCCTCCTCTCCCCAATCCTCCTCTCCCTCAAATCCTCCCCCTCCCCAACACTCACTTTCTCCCTCCCCTCCCTCTCATCCCACCCTCACTCCATCTACATCCTCCCCCTAACCACTGCTCTCTCCTAACCCTTCCCCTCCCTCTAACTCCACCCACACTCTCCCCTACCCTTCTCCTTCTCCTTCCCTTTCCCCTCCCTCTGACCTTTGCCCTTGCTCTCACCCTCACCCCTGTCCTTACCCTCTTTGGGTCTCTGGACCCCATTGTACTTGGGAACTATAGGGACAATGTCTACACAGTAGAGAGGACTTATAGAGAGCAGGTGGTAGAGGGTATCACATGAGTCCTTGTTTTTAGGGGACACCCCCCCTAAAACCCGGTGGAGACCCACGCAGAGGTATGAGCAGGTGTGGGTGCCCCATCAGAGCCGGTGGAAGGGTGGTTCTACTCAGGTTCCCAGAGCTTCAGAGCCCGGAGTGCCCTGCCGGGGGGCCGGGGAGGGGGTTCCTGCTCCTCCCTGAGGGGGAGGGGTACACATCTGTTTCATAACAAACTCCCAACAGAGACTGACATGTAGCTGACAGCAGTGAGCATGACCGCCAGGAATGCAGATCCGGACTCTCTTGATGGGCCTAGGAGGGGGCCATGTAGTCTGGGATGGGGTGAGCTGTCTGTTTGGTGGTCCTCATGCCAGATTCAAGGTGTCCTGGCTGGGGTGCTGATGGCCCAGGGGTGGCAGGGGGTGGGATCTGTGAGGGCCTTGGAGGACAATCACATGAGAGGGAAGACCGAGCCCGGTGGGTCTGGAGCTGGGCCCCTGAGAAAGGGGTTGCTCCCTGGAAATAAAATCAGAGTGTTCCTACCAAGAGGGGAACAGGCTCTGCTCCCCAGCACCCCTCAGCCAGGCCTGCACTGGAGCAAGTGTAGGGATGCCCAAAAGCACATCAGCAGAGACCCGACTGGGCCAGCACTTTGGATTAGGGCGTGGGGCCCTCAAATCCTATAGGAGCTGAGTGCAAATCCTCCTCACTTGATCGCCTCCTTTCTGCCCTTGTCCCTCTACTCTGGGTCCTCATTTCCTGGCCGTCTATCAGCCAGCCGACTGTCCAGCAGGCATGGGAGACCTGGGTGGAATCTCATGCCACCACCCCAGATGGAGGACCTCTGTGGTGGGTGCAGGAGGTGTGGTCTCTGGGAGGGGGCCAGTGACCTCTGAGTGCCCCCAAATAGGCTTGTCTGTGACCAAGTCACACACAGTTACAGACAGAATGGACGGACGGGACTGCAGAGCCAGGCAGGGGATGTGACAGACGTGCTGAAACCCTGGACAGGTGGCAGATGGAAGGCGAGCTGGACTGGTGCGCGGGGGCAGGCCAGCTCTTTCTCCTGGCTCTTCACTCGTAGGCCAGCCCTAGCCAAGAAAGCCAGGGCTTTCCTGTTCAGAGACATACGTGTGACCGAGCCTTCTCTCCACACCCCGCTCCCCCTATCCCCCCCCCCAAGGGAGCCCTGGGCCGCTCTCCCTCTCCCCCTGCAAGGGAGCCCTGGGCCGCTCTCCCTCTCCCCCTGCAAGGGAGCCCTGGGCCAGCTGTCTCCCTCCAGCCTGAGCTCACTACCCGAGGACTTGCCTGGCCTTGCACCACCTGCACAGTTGCTGCTTAAGCCCTGCAGTCGTCACCAGTCCATCACCTTCAGGTCTTCTTTGCGGACCCGCTGGTTTACCATGATGTCCTTCTCCAGGGCCTGGTTCATCCTGATAACATCCCCCAATATGCGGGACAAAGTCTCACGATCACGCCTGGATCTCCTTGGAGAGGACAGGGCTGTGAAGGCCATCAGGACAGAGGCGAGCAAGGACAGCCCAGGGTGGGCACAGGCAGGCTTGAGCCGAGCACCTGCCTCCCAGCAGACCCTCCTCCTCTGCTGAGTCTGTAGGAAGCCGATCCCGGGTCTAGAGGACAGGTGGATGGACAGAGACAAGTGGTCTGAGTGGAATGAGGGTCACAGCACAAGGCCCAGAACCCCTCCCTCCCAGCAGGTCCTCAGATTCCAGGGTTCAGTCCAGCCACAGCTGACAGTTTCCACCCGGGCCCTCACCCACTAGCCAGTCCCTGGCTCCCTGAACTGCAGCCACCTCATCCTCCTTTTTCAGAGAAAACCGAGCTCCCCTCTCCTGGGCTCACACAGACCCTCCTGCCTTTCCTCTTCTAGGAAACACAGCTCTTGCAATTCTGGCTGTTTCTAATCTTTGCTTGTTACAAAATGGAAGGAAATGATTGATTTGTCAGCTTATTGTCATTGAAGGAATTTTCCCACCAGCTTCCAGGTAGTTGGGGGGGGGGGCTCTCAGGAGGGGTTGGGGGCTCAGCTCATGGCCGTGCAGACACTTCCCACTCCACGCAAGCATGTAAAGTGCTGGACATTGTCAGGCTGCCAATCAAAACCCCAAAGGGGGTGGACTCACTCCGTGCAGCACCCCGCCCTCTCGGACAAGCAGCAGTTCTCGTCCACACATTCCCAAGCTCACTCCCAAAAACCTTCCTCTTTTCAGAAGATGTATTATACACTTTTAAAAATATGGATGGTGTACCTCTCATGCTTAGTAATGCTCAAGATTTCGGGTACATTTAGATCATTTATCCCAGGCCTACAGCAGCAGTAGTCATGAGACTGTGACAATGAGCTCCATCATGGGGACACCGTGAGGCTGGGGCAGACAGAGCAGGGCTCCGACCTGTCATTCACACTGTCCTGTTGTGGTCAACTCAGCAGCACCTAACACAACCGCAGGTCCGCAGAAACAAGCACCCCGCAGCTCAACAAATGCATAAATCCTCACGGTAGGGTCCATTTGCATTGTTTCCTGACATGGAAGTGCAAAATGCCACCAAGTGGGTATCCCCAGAGTAACCCCAGGAATTTATGTTGTCCCTATTCTGGAAGGCAGGGCTGAGTCAGGGTGCCTGCAGGGCTGAATCGGGGTGCAGGCAGGGCTGAGTTGGGGTGTCATCATAATGTAAGGTGATGGCATCACCATCCTAATCTAGCATGGTGACATGACCGTCACAATGTAGTGTGGGTGACATTGTCATCATAGTGTAGTGACATTACCATCATGCTGTAGGACGGTGACCTCATCATCATAATGTCATGTGGTGACATGGACATGGCAACATAGTATGGTGACATCATCGTAACTGTCATAATGTTGGGTGACGATGTTGTCATAATGTAACATGGTGACGTGGACATGGTAACGTAGCGTGGTGACATCATTATCATCATAATGTAGGGTGGTGATATCACCTCAAGGTTTGAGGTTCAAAGAGCAGAGAGAACACACCCCCTGTAGCCAGCAGAGAGGCCCTTCCTGCTGCCGCAAGTGACCAGGCCTCACTCTTCGGCCCCCTGTAGGGCTCCTGAGGCCACTTGCAGGCTGTGTGGTCACCTGTCCAGGCCACTCTCGCTTTAACATCTCTAAAACCAGGAGTCATTTATGAGAGTAATAATTGGAGATTATGGGGTTGGGAGTTTTTTCTGTTCTTCAGAACCAAAAGTCAGACCATTTTCATTCATTCCATCCCAGGGCTATCAAGTTCTCTCAAACACAGAGCAGCTTCCCTCAGATCTCAGGGGCTGTGGGTCTCCCCAGAGCCACTGGTGGTTGTGGACCACCAGAGAAGTTCAACCTTTGGTTAGCAGAGAAGAGCTACACCACACACCGGGGAAGCCGGGGCCGGGGAAGCTGGGGTCCACAGGCCAGCCCTGACTCTTGGTGACCCCATGTGTGTCGGCAGAGTGGGATGCTGCTCCGTGGGGCCTTTACCGGGACTGTGATGCGTTACACACTGGCTGCTAACTGCATGGTCTACGGTTCAAATCTGCCATCCCCTGATGCTGGGTCAGCTTGCATCCAAGCCAAGTGGGTTTGGGTTTCGGTGACATTGCAGAAGCCGAGTGTCCAGCCTTCCTCCAGAAGCACCTCCTGACTGACTCGGGCATCCATCCCTCAGTTAAGGGTTCTCCTCTCTTTCCTCCCCATCTTTCTTTTCTCTTATTATTCACTTTGCTTTCCCATTCATCCATCTCACTACACATCTGCTACCCAATTACTGATATTCCCTCTCCCATTGCCACTGTCACTGCCTCAGTCCATTTTGTCCAGAGTCGTCCTCTCCTGTGTCTCCACCCTTCCAAGCACGATGCCCTTCTCCAAGGACTGGTCTCTTCCGGCCCTAAGTATGTGTTGTTGTTGTTATGTGCTGTTGAGTCGCATATGCATCATAGCGACCCCATGTACAACAACCCTGAACTCCGCTCTGTCCTGTGCCAATCGCACTGTCTCTGACACAATCACCCCCGTTACCCCAGTCACTGAACCAATCCTCGTTGAGGGTCTTCCTCTCTTGAGCTGTCCCTCCATCCTCTCAAGCGTGATGTGAGAGCTTTAAAATCCCTAGTAACCATCAAAGCACATCCTTTCTGTATGTGAACCTCTCCTTAGTTTTTTGTAACAGCGAACCCTTAAAACACATGTCCTTGTCACAGACTCCGTCATCACCTGTGCTGTTCCCCAGATTCCTCATTGTTCTTCAGCACCACATGGTACCCCATTGGCTGTGCGCCCCACAGCTTGCAGTCCACTTGTCTGTCGGTGGGCTTCCGGGCTTTCTCTCTTCGCCTTTGTAAATAGTGCTGGACAGCGTGTACCTCTCTGCTCGTGTACCTCTCTGCTCGTGTCCCTCCTCTCATTTCTTGACCACGCACATAGCAGAGCTGCATCTCCGCAGAAAGACGGGGTGGCCTGGAGGATGTTGTGCTGTTAACTGGACTTCTCTGCACTTTCAAATTACATGTTCCTTCTTGAAAGCAAGATGGACAGTCTTCCAGTGCTGTTTACAGACCCAGGAACCCAGTGAAGGGTCGCCAGGAGTCAGTTCATTCCCCTCCCCATAACAATGAGGGTTTGGGGTTTGACATCTCCATACAAAGGATGCCTCTCTGATTCAACAGGTCAAGTGTCAAGTACAGATGAGATGAGGAGATGAGGACCAGGGAAAGATGGGCATACCTGTCCCTGGACCCTTCCTGCAAGATCAGAAAGATGAGGATGCCAGGCTTTCGTGCCCACTCTGCATTCTGTCTAGTGCCCAGGTGGGCAGGGCTGAGCCAGGAGAGGGATGAGGGGCTAGGGGAGGGAGAAGGGGTCAGGGAAGGTGTGGACAGGACAAGCCAGGACCCTGGGGAGGTTGCAGGCGCCTGGATTTCCTTTCACCCTCAGCAGTGAGGTGCCTTGGGGCCTCGAAGTGCAGATCTCTGCCAGATGAGACAGGGTCAGGGCGCTCCCACACGCCATCGCCTTGCTCTCCCAGGGCCCCCGTCTGGGAACTGGAGGAAAGAGGCACCACCCTCCAAAATGTGTTACCAAAGCGAATACATCAGCCTGGCCACTTTAGGAGCGAGGCCTGGTGAGGGAGACTTGGGAAAAGGAGAAAAGTGGGGTCTAGACTCACTGTGGATGTGTGTTATGCAAATTTATGTAAATCATATGCAAGTGATCGCCGGCCAGGGAGCCGCCCCCTGTAGTTCTGCCTGTTAATGGGGGTGGGGGTGGTCCTGGCAAGGCCAGAGCTCTCGGCCACTGTCTGGGCGCGTGAATGGCAACGGCGTGGCAGGGAGCGAGTGCGGGAGGTGGGCGCAGGCTGGGCACGGAAGACAGGTGCCCACTCTCGGTGTCACACCTCCAAACCGAGAGGTCTGGCCGTAGACTGCCCGTGGGTCCGCTGGGGCTGGGGCTAGTTCCCACTCGCCCGCCGAGGGCACGGCCTGAGATCCCAGCCTGTTGGGTTGGGCGCGCAAGGCGCTGCGGGGAGGACCCTGCCGCATGTGACCCCTCTGGACATCTCAGGTGTTCGTGCTCCTCACTTCGAGACCCCTTGTTCTGCACTCCCGCCACCCTGCGCACCCGCAAGACCCTGCACTTCACCCGTGCACAGCGTGCTTCCCTAGTCCCGCCGCCTTCCAGTCCCTCTTGCCAGCCGACAGCCCGTGCTGCGGCCCAAGGCACCCTGCCACCTCACTGACCCTCGGCCCTCTTGTCTCTGCTTCTGGCATCCTTGTCTTCGCATCCCACCTCCACTGTCGCCCTACACACGCCCCCTCTTGTTTGGTCCCCTGGCCGCCCCAATGCTCTTGCAGCCACCAGCTGAGCTGAGACGGTCCGACCGACCCCCTGAGGCGGGCCCACGAGCTCCCCCAACCCCAGCCAAGTTGGCAAGGCCCCCCTCGTGATCCCCTTGGCCCCCCGCAGCCGGGCAGCTGGCTCAAGGAGGCCGGCGCCCGGGGCGGAGCCGAGCCCTATGGGCGCGGGGCGGGAGGCAGGTGGCGCAGCGGCGGTGGGGGGCGGGAGGCGGAGGCGGAGCGCGCGGGG
>NW_006399822.1:141132-147802 GCF_000299155.1 Elephantulus edwardii
GGCCCCGGCGGCCGCCCTGCGCGCCCCAGGCCCGCCGCGCGCCTGAGCCCCGGGCGGCGGGATACAGCCGCCGGATTGTCCGAAGTTCCGGGGAAACAAATCCGCAAAGCAGCCTCCTCTGAGCCTGGGCAGCAACCGCGCCGTGCCATCTTCGCCCGCTGGACCCTGGAACTGTAAGTCGCCCCACCGCGTTCTCAGCCACCGCCGCGGTCACTCCGATTCCACCAGTGCCGCGGCCCGAGTCCCCTCCGCGTCTCACTGAGCGCGCGTGCCGCCGGACACCCCCTCCCAGACTTTGCAAAGTTGGTGCCCACGGTAGGGTGGGGCAGCCCGCACGGCACCACCAACTCGGCGCTGAGTGCCCCCAGATGAGCCAACGAGTCCGACCTGCCCACGGGTGCGGGTAAACTTGAGAGGAGCACCGCTGCTGGGATGCAGGGGGCTACCCAGGACCCTGCTGCCCAGGTGACAGCGGCTGGGAGGAGGGACAGAGGTGACAGTCGCCAGACTGGGGAGGGGGTCTAGGGCTTCCCCGAGCCCCTCCCCCTCCTGTGTTTGGTTCCTGTATGGGCATCAGTGGTGCAGCAGCGGTGAGGGGGCGCCCATGACTCCCTGGGGTCCCGGAGCTCAGGCGTCGGGTTCGGCTGCAGCCCTGGGCGACAGCAGCGACTGTGCTTCCCTCTGGGAACCGTCCATCTGTGAGCTTGGCGGCCAGGCGCCAGGCTGTGGGAGCGGTGGGGAGGGAGGTGCAGGCAGACTTGGAGGGACAGATGGCTGGGGGTGCAGCCCGAGAAGGCTGCGCGGAGCAGAAGGCGAGGCTGGTGGCAGGCGGCAGGCAGCTCAGCCCTGAGCGTGCAGCCAGCGGCCTTCCGGGGCCTGGGCTCGGACTGACTGGGAGGAGCAGTCAGGGATACACACACACAGAGCGACGCTTCCCTACGGGGCCGGAGGTCCAGGCTTGAGCCTGTGGGAGAGCCCAGAGGGCGCTTCTGGCAACAGAGCAGGACCCTCTGTGTGTGTGTGTTGGGGGGGGGGGGTCCAGACCCTGAGGCCCAGGCCGCCAGCCTGCTCTCCCACCTGACCCAGGGCAAGATGCTTTGGCTGCCACCCCAGGATGAGCTGTTGCAGGACAAAAGAGTGGGTGGGCGGCTTCAGGAGTCCCTGTGGTTGCTGGTCACAGGAACTTCCTGCAGTTGGGACAAGGCCTGGCCCCTGAAACCCTGGAAGGCTGGGTGGGCTTGGCCAGAAGGAGGCTGACCTCCCCCCACCCCGGGAAGGACCCCAGCCTCTCTCAGCAGACAGGAAGTCAGAAGGCCATTCCGGACAAATGTGCAGAAAGCTGGAGAGGGAGATGGTGGGATTGGGGGCAGGCACCCTGTCCGCCTGACTGTCCTCATCCCTGCCCCTCCCTGGGGCAGATCCTTGCTGGGCTGCCCCTAGAACAGTCACCACCCCCTGGAGCCAGGCGCAGAGAGTGCTGTTCTGAGGTCCAGCAAGCATGGGGGTCAGCCTTGTTGGTCATGGGCAGGGAGCATAAGAAGTAGTGTTATGAGCGCTGGTGAGGCACAGAGAGGGGTCGTCACAACCGGTCAGCTCCGTCTCGCAGGGAGACCCTGGACCTGCGGACTGACTGGGAGAACATTGACGGTCCCGAGAGTGGCCTGGCCCCACTGCAACCAGGGCTGGTGATGAAGGCCCTCTTGGATGCCCCTCTGTGCCTTCCTCTGTCCCCCAGCTGTGCGTCAAATGAAGCAGCCACCTCCAGGAGCTCTCCCTGCTTCGGCCTCACATTCTTATCTCTACAAGCCTGGAGGAAATGATGAATTCTCCTTCCTCCACGAGAGGACCCAGCTGGTGGGCCAGTGCTAATCCCTGAATCTCCAGGGGCCTGGGCTTCACCTGCAGCCACTCCCCATGGGCGGTGGGGGTGCGTCGGAGGAGGCATTTCCCTGCCACTTTCTGGCCCCACACTCGCGGCCTCCCCCTCACTGCTGTGCTGTAGCGGCTGTCTGATTCATTCTCAGCTTCCCACGGTGCCAGCAATGCAGGATGGTGGGTGGGTTACAGTGAGCTGCGTTTCCTCCCCAGGGAGGAGGGTGACAAGGGACAACTTGGAGTGTGTGTATGTGTGTGAACCAATAGTGTGGAAAGGATCCTGGCACTGTCTCCTGTCACCTGGCATACCGTGGGTGCTTACTTAACGTTGTTTCCAGCAAAGAGCCAATTTCCTGAGGCCCCTCTAGCCCTCAGTCACTGTGGCCCAGCCAGTCACCCTAGGCTGGCCCATCAGTGTACCCTGTCCTTCACTCTAGCCTGGCCAGTGTCGCCTACTGTGATGGTGTTACCTGTGTTACCTGCACTGAAGAGTTACCTGTTTGACTGTTTCACCTGTGTCACCCTGGTGACATCTGGCTTTACCTCATGCTGAGGGTCACATTGGGTTTGTCAAGCCCAGAACGGCATCCTGCTATGACACTCTTGCTGTGTTGTTGTTGTTGTTAGGTGCCATCGAGCCGAGTGTGACTCCTAGTGACCCTGTGAACCCTGCCCGATCCTGTGCCATCCTCATCATCTCTGACACACGTGCACCCACTGCTGAAGTCACCGTGTCAGTCCGTCTCCTTGGGGGTCTTCCCTCCTTTAATGACCCTCCATTTTCCAAGCATGATGTCCCTTCCAAGGAATAGCCTTGTCTAGCTACATGTCCAAAATATGGAAGATGAAACTTTGCCATCTTAGCCTCCAAGGAGCACTCTGGCTGCACTTTTCGAGACATCTCTATAACTCTGGATACTCCAAACATCAGGGGCTTTACTGAGACACTCTGGCACCCAGACTGTGGCCAGCGCCAGGCCTCTGTCTGATCTGAGTCGTGGTGCCCAAGGCCACCTTATACCAGCTGCCCCAGGTGCTTCTATGGTTCTGGCCAAACCAGAGAAGGGACAAGGAGGTGGAGGTGAGGGTTAATCAAGACCTTGGAGAAGCCCTTGGAAGATCTGTAACAAGATATCCAAATGTAGCAGCTGCTGGCAGCACTCCAAGCCAGGGGAAGCCTATGTCACCTTCCTGTCACTCAGCACTGCTATGTTGGAATGGGCCTACTCAGGTGTGCTGAGACCTGACCCTTCAGTGCACTGAGCCCTGACCCTTCAGTGCGCTGAGCTCTGACCCTTCAGTGTGCTGAGGCCTGACTTTTTACAGTGTGCTGAGCCCCAGCACTTCACAGTGTGTTTAGCTTCAATCCTCCAGGATGTGCTGAGCTCTGCCCTTTGGTGTGCTGAGCCTCAGGACATGCATTGTGGACAAGTCACTGCATTGTGGCTGATGGGCAGACAGGGCAGTGCAGCCCTGAAGAGCTTCTCCTGGGCACAAGCCTCGGCAGAGTGGTGTTGTGTGATCCTTCGAGATTCTCAGCAGACCAGAACCTGGAGCTGCGGCCCAGACCTTAGTTCTATTCAGGGGTGAGCCCTGCACATACTTGGTGCTTCAGAAGATACCCTGTCCCCTAAGTGTGGGAAGGTAGCTTGAAGAGGTTAAGATGGAACTCTGTCCAGAGTGGGAGCTGTGGAGGACTTCTTTCTACAACCATGCCCCAGCATCCCGGGATTCCCTGCTGCCCAGCTGGGTGGACACCCATGCTTCCCAGGAGGATAGCTTCTTGGCTTGCTGACTTCATTTATGGTTCCAGTCTCCCCAGGAACTGGCTGAGATGGACCACACCCATGTCCTCCCTTGTGAGGTCAGGGTGGTTATAAATGTCCCCTTCCTGGTTCTTTTCCAAAACCTGGACTCTGAGGTCCTCCAAATCTGGGTCCCCTTCACAGAAGCCAGGGTGGCAGGTCCCAGAAATTCAGCCCTGTGGGACACCACATCCCCTCAGCTCCAAGCAGCAAAGAAAGCCAGGTCTTCGCTGGCTGGAAAAGTCCCTGTTTGGATCTGCTCTGGGGCCTCAGTAGACGAGGAGCCAGTGGGGCTGGCCTGTGGGCCGGGAGCCGGTGATGCTGAGTGTGGTGATGGGCTGCTTCCCACTTCTGAATCTGCAGCTGGGCCCAGGGGCAGGGCTCCGTCTGAGAGGCCAAGGCCCCAGGCTCCCACCCCCACCCTGTGATGCCAGAGAAGCTGGGACTTCTGCTTTCCGGGCCCTGAGCCAGATGCCACTGGGCAGGAAGCGGGACCACCTGGTCCCAACAGGCGCCAGCCCTCCACTTCCTTCTTTCACTTTCTGCACGTGTGTGGCCTCCTGGGCTGAGCTCCCTCTGTCAGTCTGGGTCCTCAGATCCTCCAGGGCCCTGCAGGGGACACAGGCTGGACAGAAAGCTTGGGAGGAGGTCTGTCCCTCAATGTCCTTTGCATGTTTGATGGAAGAATGCCACACACTCTCATAGCAGGTGAGATGAACCCCCATACCTGCTTTCAGAGTTTTCACCTGGCCCTTCATGAAGTGCCCAGGACCAGCCAGGTGTGCTGACCTTGCTGCCTGAAGGCTCCCTTCCCTGTTTTACAGAGTAGAAGCAGATTCACAGCCATCATGTGCGCTACTTGGTGTACGTGCAGGTGTGTCCAGGTGTGTCAGTGTGCTGTGTGCATATGGGGGTGAGAAAACACGTGTGTGGACCTGTGTGTGTGTCCAGGTGTGTGTGCACTGGTGTGAAGGGATGTGCACATGGGTGAGTATGAGTGTGTGCATGTGTGTATGTGTGTTGAGGAGTGAGTGTGAGTGACGACGTGAGGAGTGAGGTGTGTGTGCACATGGGTGAGCAGGAGTGTGTGTGTGTGTCCAAGGGTGAGTGTGGGTGAGGACATGTGAGATAGTAAGTGAGGTGTGTGTGTGCACTGGTGTGAAGGGTGTTCACGTGGGTGTGTATATGTGTGTGTGTGAGTGTGTATGTGTGTGTGTGCGTGAGGACACATGAATGGGGAGTGAGGGGTGTGTGCACTGGTGTGAACGGTGTGCACGTGGGTGAGTGTGTACGTGTGTGTGTGCATGTGAAGACACATAAACAGCGAGTGAGAGGTGTGTGCACTGGTGTAAAGGGTGTGCACGTGGGTGAATATGCGTGTGTGTGCATGCACACACAGGGCTGAGTGCGTGTGAGGACACGTGAGTGTGGACTTGTGCACTGTGCTGTCCAGTGTAAAAATAAGGCCAGATGAAGCAGGATAACCTTTGACCTAGATGTCAGATAGGATGTCTTGGGGCTGACTTGTAAGAAGTCCTCCTGTCTTCTTTCTGAGAATGTTCCAGAAGTGGTAAGAAGGGCAGCCATGTGTGTGTGTGTGTGTGTGTGTGTGTGTGAGAGATGTGCTTTTCAAAGCCTCATTCTCATTTCCTCTTCATGAATTTGACAGTTTCATAAAGTGTGGTCCTTTGTCCCTAAACCTTGGATAGGGCATAGCTGATAAGCAAATGGAGGCTGCCTCCCAACCCCATGATCCCCCCCAGGGGTTGGAAGAGGGACAGGCATTCAACTGTGCCTGACAGACAGACAGAGAGACAGGCAGCTGGGTGGCTGATCTGCTTCTGAATGACCCCAAAGGGCAGGTGTGGGATAACAAGAATTTCCCTTCCAAGTTGAAGGCAGTCTTTTTCCCAGCTCTGAAGAGGCCAAGTGTCTGTGGCCAGCCTGGGTGACCTAGAATTACATCCCCAAAGATGTCAGTCAAGACCCCACCCCCGCCGTCATTTTCATGAAGCAAAGGTCGTGCGCTCAGAGCTCTGCCCCAGGTCCCCTCAGGGTTACTGTGGATGAGGTAGACCCAGGAGGACCCAGGTGGTCAGTCACCAGGCCTGGCCTTATGTGCTGATACCAACAGGTGTCAAGGAGGCTGCCCATCCCCTTGGTCCCCAAGTCGACAGTCTGTGGTCTAGTGAAAGTCTGTGGCCCCCCCAGTCCAAGCTCCTGGACAGTTGTTGGTCCAGCAGCACCTGGACTGGTGTGGAGATCTATGGGCAGCAGAGGAGGGTCAGCTTGGTCCTCGTGTCCTCCCTGACAGTTACAGGAGGGGCAGGGGTGAATGACCAGGAGCTGCTTGGACCTTGGCATCCCAGAGCCCCTCCAGGACCACTGGTGTCCCCTCACGTGCAGGGCCAGTACACAGCCTAGGGCAGTGGATTTGGGGTACAGGGATAATGCCCCACAATGGCATTCATGGGTATGTAGCCTGGGTGGTGAATGTGGTTTGGAGGGAAGGCACTCCCACCCCTGGTGTGGACGGTACATTTTGAGTGCAGAGAATGACACCCCCTCCTCACAATGTCTGGGTGAAGGGCCGGCCATCTCTTCTCATGCGATTAACTGCCTCTGAAAACCCACTGGAGGGCCAGCTATGGGTCGGTTCTGACTTTATGGTATCACTACCACCTCACAATGCGAACACACAACCTGAGGTGGTGAATTTGGCGTGCAGGGATGACACTTCCCCTCATAGCATGATCTGGGGTGACGAGTGGGGTGTGGGGACACCACGTGGGGCCAGGAACTGGTTGTTTGAACAGCAGTGTTCATCTGCCTGCAAGCTGTCACCGTATTTGATTCCATAAACAGAGGCTGAGTCTCCCTACACCTGCTCCCCAGCCCTCACGGCTGGAGCCAGAGCCTGAGCAGTGCCCCTTCCTGCATCACCTGCCAGCAGCCTGAGGGTCAGCCATGGCCAGCTGCCCCCTAACCCT
>NW_006399822.1:147902-153557 GCF_000299155.1 Elephantulus edwardii
CGCTGAACCTCCTGCATTTCCACCTGAGGGCAGGAGTATCCCTGTACGCCACTGCCCCGTCCTCCCCGCCCGGTCCAGCCCCTGGCTCCCACGGGTCCCTTCCATAGTGAGGGTGCCATGGCCTGAGGTGGGGCTCCAGTGCCCCAGGTTGCCCGTTCCAGGGCCGCCTCACTGAGCAGGGAGTAGGTGTTTGAACAGAGGTGCATGCCTGCCTGCAAGCTGTCACTGTATTTGATTCCACAAACGGTTTTAATCCCTGGTGTCTACTTTCCTGCCTCCAAGACTGACCATGATCCCACCTGGAGGGTCAACTGGGTGTTGTAGGCACTGAAGCAAGCTCATGGGGACATCTGGACAGTCTATCAACCACACCTAAAATGGTCATTTCCTAAGCACATGGTCCTTGAACAGCTACTGCTACAGAAGGTGCCCCCTCATGCCTGCAGGTGTGAAGGGTGGCTTTGAAAGGAGTCAGTGGGCGGGCTGCTTTTCCCAATGCCGTGGGCCAAACCTCCCTGATTCATGGACCAGCAGTCCACTGCGTGCCCAGATAGGTCACAGTAGCCCACTGTGGCTCTGAACCAGAGAGTTCACTCTGCTCCCCTCATCTGAGGCCTGTGGTGCCACTGGCTTCTGAAGGCGCAGCTGGGCAGGGCGTCCAGAGCTGGGAATCAGCCAGGTGTCAGCTGCGCTGTGGACAAAGCATCACCACGCGGCCTGTCCACCTGGCAGCCCACAGGGGGTGGCCCACAGGGCCAGCATCAACCTCTCCTCCAGCCCACCGGACTCAGAATGCCCATGCCTGGACCCTAAATCTAGAGGATTGTTTTTGTTTCTCCCCAAATCTGAAAACATCACAGCTCTTAAAGGTCAACAGAGGTCACTGAAGCTACACCCATGTTATGTGTTGCCTGTGAGTGGCTGTCATGCGGGGCTTTGCCACACACCTCTGGCTGCATCTGTCCTGTCCTGCTGGTTGTCCACATCTCGAGACCTGTGCCCACAGGAGCAGGAGGCTGTCCCTGTGTCCTTGACCCTCTGCCCCATGGAAGGCAGTGCTGGGACCTCAGTGCCCACAGGCTGTGAGAACTGTGAAATGTTCTAGAATGGTGCGCTCTGGGCTGCCGCTTCTCCCCTGTGAAGTGAGTATGTGACCAGGCTGGACGTGTGTGGTGGGGATCTAATGGCCATCTCCAGCAGGCCCTCGTCCCTGCTTGGCCCCGGCGGGAAGGCCTCGGGCAGCTGCAGGGAGTGATGTGTACAGAAGTCAGCATCTGCATGAATCTGAGGGCCCTTCTCCGGGGGTGGAGGGGCCCCTCTACGTCCCACCGGATACCCTTGACTCGGCGGGAACATGGAGCTCACGGCTGGGTACCGTGAGGGCCGAGCCTGGGGTCCCCAGGACTTGTGAGCAGTACCGAGTCAAGCCCACCCCCCATGTGGAGCTCTGGGTCTGTAAAGGACCAGGAGCTTGCGATGCTGAGATGGAACATGGTGGTGCTGAGTACAAGGCGCTGGGCTGGGGTCCTGGCTTCTGATCCTGCCTGTGGCATGTCTGTCCGCCTCAGCTTTGAAATCTGCAGAATGGGGCAGAATGCCTCAGAGCTGCAGGCCTGGACACCTTTGCTTGTTCTGTAAACATTTAAGGCTCAGCACAAGATGTGGTGAGGGCCATGGAGGATGGAGGTTCGGGGAGCCCCGCATGTAGAAGAGGAGCCTGAGCTGAGCAGTCTGGAAAACCCACCCAGGGAACCGGCTGCGTCCACAGTCCCCGCCTGTCATTCCTCCCCAGGGCAGCAGACCCAAAGCTGTGGGCCAGGAGAGGCCAGGCACTTGAGGAGTAGTGGGGGGCTCTGACATCCCCAGTGTGTGCTGGGCACCAAGGGCTGGTCCTCACTGGGTGCTCTGGGCACCAGTGCCCACTCACCAGCCATGTCTGGGAATCCCAGCTGGCAGGGAGCCAGCCACCCCTGCCACCTCATCACCTCGGGTCTCCATTCCTGCCAAGCTGGGGGTGGGGTGGGTGGGGCGAGCCAGCAGGCCCCCACCCCATGCCATGCTTTCTGGCTGCCTGCGTGTAATTAACAGAGTAATTAAAAACAGGATGAGTTAATTGGTATTCATTTATGTGGCAGATGTTTTTAATTGAGGAGGAAACAGTTTACCTGTTTACATAAACAATGGCAAAGGCAGGCTCGTAAAACACATTTTTCCCTTCCAGCCCTCCCCCTACCTAAACAGAATTGGAGGAATGCAGGCTCTTCCTCCGAATGGGGGAGCCTGTGGGCATCCTGGGGGTACAGAGCAGAATTGGGGAGCCTGCAGGCACCCTGGGGGCATGGAGCAGAATGGGGGAGCCTGTGGGAACCCTGGGGGCATGGAGCAGAATGGGGGAGCCTGTGGGAACCCTGGGGGCATGGAGCAGAATGAGGGAGCCTGCGGGCACCCTGGGGGCATGGAGCAGAATGAGGGAGCCTCTGGGCACCCTGGGGGCATGGAGCAGAATGGGGGAGCCTGCGGGTACCCTGGAGGCGTGGTGAAGCGGGAGGTGGGGGCTTCTGTCCATTTGTTTGCTATGGAGATTGTATTCCCTATGGGGATAGGTGTATGCTTTCAGGTGAGGGGGGTAGCCCCAAGACCCTTGAGGTACCCCCGCTTGGTGACTCTTTGGGCCTGTATCTGCCTGCCAGAGGGAAGGCTGATGAGGGTCTCACATCTGTCTGCTTGTTCCTGTAAGGTGTGCAGTACCCCAATATGACCCCCTAGCACCGCCTGCAGCTACCTGTATTATACTACACGTGCTTTATAATAATGTAACAAAATTAGGTCTTGCATTTACTTACGTTTTTAATTCATTTTACTTGCATGAGCACAGATTCTTCACAGCTGGCCTGATAGGCACCATTGTGGTCCTCGGGAAAGCCTGGAGCAGCCAGGGACACCTTGGAGTGAGAGCTCAGGAGCCAGGGACACCTTGGAGTGAGGGGTCAGGCAAGGCGCCTCTTGCACTGTGAACACCTGGCAAGCAGGGACGTCCCTGTGAGCACTGGCTCACTGCCCCACACCGTGTGCTCAGGTGTTTTGTAGTTTGTGAAAGCCAGACAGTGAAAAAGGAAGGGCTGACGCCTGGGAGGTTGTTGATGGAGAATACTGAACATGCCACGACTGTACTGGCTGACGTCAGGGTCCCTAGAGACAGCAGTGGTGGGACTTCACTTCCCAGATTGGGACATATCTTCAAAAGGGCACCATCCCTGGAGATGGACATCATGCATGTAATGTAGGGACCTTCAGCGAGATGACAGACACATGTCTGCAGCCACGGCCCAAGCGAAAAAGAGACTGAGGTGGACTGCGCGGTCGGTTCTGGTTCTGTCCCAGGAGGGTGCTCGGCAAGCACCAGCACTGTCACTTGTCCGCAGACCCGCAGACGAGGCTCAGGTTCCTGTGTGGACGTTCCCACCGCACCCCTGCCTATCACTCTGGAAGGAGAGTGAGCCTGGCCCAGTCCTCAAAGCTCTAGCTCTTTACTGCTTCGAACCTGCGTCCATAGACGGATGCTGACAGTGACACTCCCAGATGTCCAAAGTCCCAGAGCTGCACTTTTACATGACCTCAAGCCCATCAGGTGAAGGGAGGGTATCGTCATCAGAAAGCTGAGAGGACTGGTGACTCAGGTGCACATAGGCATTTTGGGGTGAGGCCCACAATACTTCCTCAGCCACCCGGCTCCCTTCAGTGACCAGCACGGTGGTATCATGGGATCATCTCCAGCTTCTGCTCTGGGGACATCACAGCTCCTTTGAGGTCACACCACCCGTGGTCACCCATGTGGGAAGGACATGGACCACAAGCAGAAACAGCCTCAGCCAGGGGTGACCTGCCGCAGGTCATTGAGCCGGAGTGACCGGCCGCAGGTCATCTCAGAGGGTTTACTCAGAGGCCTCCCCGGTGGCCCCTCCGTGCCCAGCGGGATCTGTTCCACTGGACAGAGGCTAGAGGCTCAGAGGGGACACAGCATGGCTTCCACTCATGTTCATGCAGGTTCCCCAGGTTCGTGTCCACTGTGTGCTGGGTCTTGCTTCTTCTGGACGCGTCACAAGGTGAGCTCTGGCCCTTCAGGGAGACGGGCTCAGCACCGCACATGACCCACCCATCACCCGTTACTTAACATTCATGGGAACAGCGGTGTGATTTTTAAGTTTTGGCAACCTTTCTTGGACAGTTCAAGATGCCGTGCAGCCAATTTGCATGTTTTTTTAAACAATGAAAGCTTTGGGAGTCGGTAGGCTTTCCCTGGCACCTCAGTGCTGGTAAGGAAAATTCAACAGCTTGGCTTTTGAGCCCTTTCCCACCCGGCCTCCTCCCCACGCCCACCTCAGCCCAGTCTCCTGGTGAAAGGCAGGCATCCCAGCGCTGAGCCATCATTGCTGCTTAAGGACTTACCTTTTCCATCTCGGCTGGGACACTGATTGAGGGCAGGTCCTGGGTCAGCACACAGTAGGGAAGTTGCTTTTGAGCAGTTATAACAATGTATCTCTGCATTGCCTCGTGGGACAATGTGTAACCATCACTGTTGCCATCTCTGCCCTTCTGGGGGAGTTTCTCCTGTAACCCAGAAACAAGAGCAGTAAATCAACAACATGGTTGTAAAGAAGAGGGTGGTGCAAAGATGGGGCGCCAGGGAAAGGCTTTCTCTGTTCCCCTGAGGCTGTTCTTGTCTGTCTCTAGAACATCTCTGTGTGTTTCAGATCCTTGTTTAAATGTTCAAAAGGAGCTTTGGTGGCATAGTGTGTTAGGTGTTGCGCTGCTAACTGAAGAGTCAGCAGTTTGAATCCAGCCGTTCCGGGAATGAAAAGTGAAGTCCCTGGAGACTTTGCACCATGGAACTCATCGGGGAGGGAAGTTGAGGAGTCCGGGTTGCTGTGGCTCCATGGCAGTCGGTGGGGTGAATGTTCAGGGGGGAATTGGCAGCTTCGGAGACCTTCTTTAGTATTGCTCTGACAGAAACACCTCAAGTGAATGGCTTTTACCAATAGCTCACAGTCTGGGAAGCTGGGCATCTGAACTCGGCACCAGGTCTAGGACAGGCTTCTGTCACCTCGGGGGAAGGTCCTGGAGCCCCTTCAATGTCTGTGGCCCCAGCACTCCTGGGAGGACTCTACGTGCCTTGGTCTTGGTCTCCCATGGGTCTAGGAAGACCCTGGCCTGAGGGCCACTCCACTTGTGACTCTGGGAAGCACTGAACCTTTTCAGGGGGCCTCCCCCTCCTTTTAGCTCTTGTCAGATGGGAGATAATGCCAGTCACCCCCAGCAAAACTGCCCCGACGCTGAAGCTGGGCTGTGGTCTGAGTATAGGCTGCTGCAGTCTACCCCAATCCACACGTTGGGGTGATTACATCATGACATCACTGTCCAAACACATCAGGCCACTGAGAATCATGGACCAGCCAAGTTGGCACATTCTTTGAGGGGACGTAATTTATCCATTCACTGGAGGAAACACACGAGCTTGTCCCTCCTCCGTGTGTGTGTGTGTGTGTGTTCCCTCTCTGCCTCTCTCTGTCTTTCCTCGCTCTGTTTCTCCTCTGTCTCTGCCTCTCTGTCCTCTCTCTCTGTCTCTGCCTCTCTCTGTCTCTCCCCTCTGTCTGTCCT
>NW_006399822.1:153733-167486 GCF_000299155.1 Elephantulus edwardii
TTCTCTCTGTCTCTCCCCTCTGTCTCTCCTTTCTCTCTGTCTCTCCCCTCTGTCTCTCCTCTCTCTGTCTTTCTCCTCTCCCCCCCCTCCTTCTTCCTGCTCCCTCTCTGTCTCTCTCTCCTGAGTCTGCATGTGTCTCTGTCTCTCTTCTTTCTGACTCTTGGCTTCTGTCCCCATCTGGACACTCTGCCCCGTCCCTCCTGCAGGAGCTGACCTCCATCACTGGCTGTCTCTGTTCTGACATCAGCTGAGAGTCTAACTGGGTGCCTTTGTGGATCCTGCCCCCTCGTCCCAGCGAGGCCCCCTCAAGGCACAGTCAGTTTGCCCATCCTCACTGACCACAGCAGGCTCAGCTGTGCAGTTGTCCACGTGTGTGCTGACCAAGCACTGCTTAGCCTCCCACATGGACACATTGTCCTCACCTCACCCATTACAGACGTGGAAACCGAGGCACAGAGAGAGGAAAGGGACTGTCCAAGCCTGCCTGACTCTCCTCTGAGTCGGCCTGGTGTCCCCCACCCTGAGACCCAGCCCCCAGCTCCATCCAGGCTGTGAGATGCCTGGGGGCATGTCAGTGAGTGGAGGGATCCTGTATCCTCCTGAGGGGGAAAGGGGAGCCCACAGGACCTCGCAGAGTCTTGTACCCTGCTGTTAGTTGGCTAATCCATTCGTCTGTCCATCTGCTTTCTCCATGCACCACTGATCCTTCACTCTGTATATGTCCGGCCCATGAGCCCTTATCTCCTAGAAGAGACCTGAGGCCTTTCCTCTCTGGGTTTCCACTGGGAGACCTGCCTGGGCACACGGAACAAGGAGCAGAGGGGAAGTGCCCATTCCCCGAGCCCTGCCCTTGTCCAGCCTTGGACTTACCTGCATGTTTACTCACTTCAACACGTGCACACATGCACACACGCCCCAAAATCAACCCAGATGCTGGCTAACGACTACTCATCCATCAAACCACCTGTCCCCCACCCATCTGCGTACTTGTCCTCTCATCCAGTCACCCACCACACTCAGCCATCCTCAGCCAGCCACCACACTCAACTCGCTGTCCACCCACCCATTTCTCAACCCACCCACCCAAGGCCACTCGTCCACAATCTGCCTATGATTCCATCCATGCATGCACCCACACACCCACCTGTCCTCCAGCCACATGCACTCACCTGTCTACCCACCCACCTACCCACCTGTCTATCCATCCACCATCCCCCCTCCCACCCAGGCATTGCTCTATACACCCACCCACTCTCTGTCCTCCCATCAGACAGCTACATGGCCACATCCGTTAACACAGCCCGCTCATAGTGGGGTCTACCAGTCTGCACAGGGCGCCTTAGCCTCAGTGCCACTGCATGGGGAAGGGAAGAGCTGAGGTGCCCGTCCCTCCCACACTACCTGACCAGGCTGGGTGAGAAGGGCTCCCCCCTTCCCCTGAGCCCCCAGCCTGGCAAGCCTGTTGGCAGTGGGCAGGCCCAGGTGATAGAGCTGTCGTGCCTGCCACTTCCAGGGGGCTGCTGCTGGTGGGGACCCCCACAGCTAGATAGGCAATGTGCGTCTTTCACCGGCCAGCCTCAGAGTGAGTGGGCTTTCAGCAGCTGGATAGCATTTGTGACCTCTGGAGCAGAAGGAAGGTTGGCCAGCCACTTTCCGTTCCTAATTCTACCTGTATAACTTCGCTCAGCCCCAGGGTAGTGCAGAGGGTGGGGGCAAGCTTGGAGGGTACCCTCGGGGACTCAAGGCCAGGTGCCTGGGAGCGCATCTTCAGCTTGCTGGCCACCATGGTCACTGCAGCATCCAGGCCCACATGTGCCCAGACACTTCCCTTGGCCATCACAGGTGAGATGAGACTCCAGGGCCCACACCCTTGCCAAGGGCCACAGTGACATGTGGACCCTGTCATCTCTCCATGTGTGTGGCTACTTACTAGACAGAAGGACACAGCCCATCACCTGCCTTTGGCACCCCTCATGGGTCTCTTCCCTGCCATTGAGGGCGGGCTTGGTGGTCAGCATGCTTTTGTGGGAGAGTGGATGCTGAATGGCTTTTGTGAGGTGAACACACAATGTCATCCTCACCCAGTTCCCCGGAAAGACCCTGCCCTTGTCCCCCACCTGATGGTGAACAGCACACACCACCATGCCTGATTTGGGAGCTCTCACAGTGTGACCTCCTGGGCCAGCTTCTTCCCCTCAGCTGGGGCACGAGGTCACCCGTGGGGCCGCGAGTGCGCTCTCTCTGAGGGGGGCACTCCATGGTCTGGGTTGGCCACCACTTACTCATCTGCCCCACCCCTCACGGGCGTTTAGACAATTTCCAGGCTGCGATTATTAGGGAAAGTGGCCAGCGAGTGGACGAGCGCCCTGTCTAGCCTCACTGTGTGTTACTGTGTTTCCATCAGTGGTACACCTAAGACTGAACTGCTGCATTGTGGGGGTTGGGCTCACTGTACCCCCGTTATCCTCCTTTCATCTTCTTGCCTTGTTGCTGTTGTTATGTGCTATCGAGTCAGCTGCGATCCATAGCAACCCCTCAGTACAGCAGCTCTGAAGCCTGTTCTGTCCTGAGCCAGTCTCACTGACTCTGACACACCTCACCCCATTGCCCCAGTTACTGTACCATCTCATCCGGGATCATTCTCGCCTGTGCTGTCCCTTCACAATTCTGAGCATGATGTCCTTTCTAAGGATCGGTGTCACTTGGCCACATGCCCAGAGTCTGTGAGATGGAGCTTCAAAGTCCTAGCCTCCAAGAAGAAACTTGGTTTCAGCCTCTCCAAGACAGACCTGTTTGTTTTCTTGGCAGTCCATGGTTTGTTCAAGACTCTTCTCCAACACCAGAACTCAAAGGCATCAATTCTTCTTCTGTCACACTTAGCCACGGTCCAGCTCTCTGAAGAATAGCAAGTAATCGCAAAGACCATGGCCTGGATCAGGCACATCTTAGTCTCTAGACTGACACTGTTGCTCCTCAGTACTCTGGAGAATTCCCTGACAGCAGATTTTCCCAACTTAATTCACCTTTTGATTTCCTGACTGATGCTGCTGAGAGCCTACTGTCCTCATTTTGCAGGCAAGGAAATCAAGGCCTAGGCTGGAGAAAACCACTTTGCAAAGTGAACGCAGTGTAACAGCATAATAACATTTTAGCATGTGACAGCAGTTCACATCCTTGGCCTGTCAGGGCCACCTGGCTGCTTCCCTGAGTGGCCCCGTCATGAGCAGTGCTATGATGACAGTCTTCCTCAGCAAGTGTCCGTGTCCACCTGTGGTCACCTGTTGAGAAAACCTGGCTAGAGGTGGCATTGCTGATGCAGAGACCAGGAGTGGGCAGCGGCGCCAGTGGGAGGTGGCCTGTGATGCAGGCAGGTCTGAAGGCCGTGGAGTGAGAATGCAGTGGGGGCTGACCCTATGGGGCAGGGAAGGCTTCTTTAGGGAGGAGGCTGTGAGCCCAAACCTGAGTGGTGATATGCTGCAGGGCTAGGGGACAACCTTGCAAATATCTCGAGTAAAGCAGTGGAGGAAATGGACTCAGCACGCGCCAAGGTCCTGAGACAGGAGGACCTGCAGGAGCGAGCGGAGGTGGGTAGCTGGACTGAGGAGGGAAGCAAGGGTGGTGCAGGTATGTGTGACAGGGAACAGAGAGGGGTGGAGGGACCAGAGAGGCACAAAGGAGCAAACAGGAGCCATGGAAGGGGGTGGGAAGTGAGGAGATGTGTGCAGCTATAGAGGCGTGTAGAGCACAGGGGGACAGGGAGAGGGACAGGGCCTCCAGCAGTGCGGAAACACAAGGAGATGTGGAGGTGTGGAGAAATGGGAAACCAGCCTCAGGCCCTGCGTCAAGGGACAGACTTTTTGCCTTGACCACCAAGTGTTTGACAAGACCCATTTACAGGATACAAAGTGGGCTGTGGATTTCCAAGCCAGAGACACTGGGCATGAGACAGAGAGAAGGCCGGTCTGTCTGGCCAGATCCCCAAGCCTGGGCACCAAAGAGCTGGCTCAGAAGTGGTGGTGGGCCCAGTGCCTACTGGGAAGGTCCTCAGAGGTCTTGTTCAGCTGTGCTGCTTTGCACTGTGGTGACCAGAGGGTCTTGGAGCCCAGGTGGACGCATGTCTTTTGTCAGTTCATGGTGACTGTCAGCTTCCTGCTGTGTGGGGTGCACTGTCGTGCTGGGCAGGCAGCTGCCCTGTGGCTGCATGTTTCCAGTTAGGGGACCCTCGGACCCTATGCTCCCTCAGATTTGAGTGCTGTTAACTGTCCCTTTCTACTGAGAGCCAGAGCTGGAACTGCCGTACTGTTCCCCCAAAGGGTTCAAGCAGGAAAGGAGAGGGAACCCCACCAGGATTCTGCTGTGTTCTCACTGTAAATGTACTCTCCGTCTCAACTATCCACAGCCCAGAGAAGCAGGAGTTGGCGCCCACACTTTGCAGCTGGTAAACTGAGCCTGAGAGAAGTTCTGCCCATGTTTCCCCAGGTTCACAGTCTATGGCAGAGTCAACCAGGCCATTTCCTGACCCCAAACCAGCGCTGTTTCCTTGGTGACCTCGTGAACTTTGCCATCGTCACCCAAGGGCTGATGGTCTGCAATTCCCACCAGGTTGGCCTTGTTGGTTCCTACCCCGAGGTGGGGAAGTGACCACACTGAGGCATGTGTCAGGCAGCCTGGGCTGAAGGGCAGGGACAGCAGGGAGCAGGTTAATGGATGGTGGACCAGGCAGCTGAGGCCAAGACCAGGAAGGGCTGGGGAGGGAGGAACCCCAGCCTGGCCCCAGAGTCATCAAGGGGACAGAGGAGGAGGAAATACTAATCGTTTTATTTTTATATTATTACTTATTTACCATGCGCAGAGCCTTAATAGAAACCAGATGTCGAGAGATTCGAGGTCCAGCTCTGGGATTCATTAGGACTTCGTGCCCCCCCCCCCAATCCCTCTTGCCTTCACTACCAGGGATCAAAGTAGCCATCCCTTCTGGCATTGACCTTGGGCCCCTGGTCACTATAGACTCAAGTGAATGTGGGGATACCGTCTCATGTCCTGAGTCATCCCCCAGTTCCTCCAGTTCACTCAGCTTGGGAACGAGATGTCCATCACTGTTCATGGACCCTTGGGTGTGGCCTCTTTCTAGAGCTCCTGCCTTACTTTTTCCCTTAACAGACTTTTTAAAGAGCAGTTTTAAGTTTACAGAAAACTCACACAGAAAGTACAGAGTTCCCATGTCCTCTCTCTCTCCTTTCTCTTTCCTCTCTCTCCTCTCTCTCTCTTACACCACCCCCCACCCCCAGTATCCTTCTATTAGCAACATCTTGCATTACTGTGGCCCATTTGCTACATTACATTGTATTCACCAAAGCCCATGCCTGTGGAATATTTGTGACAACTGAGGAGTCTTACTGATACACTGTTGCTCAGGAAAGCCGGGGTCAGCTAGCACCAGGCCTTGCTCAATGCCTCACAATCATCACAATCATCGCAACCCCACACATAACACGCAGAATAAAACCCTGCCCAATCCTGCTCCATTCCCACAGCTGGAGCGATTTTTGAGCCCACTTTGCAATCACTGTCCCTCTGTCTTTCTGGAAAAGAGCTATAGAGAAACAGCAGCAGCAGGAAGGTGAGGATGTGGGAGGTCAGTCTCTCTGAAGGACCAGGAAGATCATTTGAACAAAGGCAAGCAGGAGTTGAAGGTCAACCTTGAGGCCATGAGAGAGCTGAGTCTGAAATCAGATCAGAATTTGCAAAGGTCCTGAGGCAGTTACAGTCCCACAGTCGAGGGCCCTGCAGTGGCTGCCACAGAACAAGCAAGAGAGAGAAAGACTTGGATGGAAAGACAAGAGTGATGGCCACCAATGAAAGCCTCCACGGTCACTCTTGGCTGTTGGCCTGGGGTCTTAGGAAAAAGAAGTCCTGTAAGGGTTATAAGGGATGACTGACACCTTTGGTTCTCGAGAAATTCCAGCCAATGGGTTTGCTTTTAGAGCAATGGACTGAAGCCTGGTGCAGGACACAGGCGAGAATTTAGAGGGATGGGGTCAGCTCTGATGCTGTCCTCTCTGCTGTGGGTTATGGCTAGGGACCACAATCCTCAGCAGAGGCTAATATACAAGCTGCTGTGAGTCTCAGGGCCTGGCATGGACATTCCTTACGTCCTCCCCACCTGGAGGGCACCCCTGAGGGCAGGCAGACCTGACTGTACAGGAAAGAAGGGCTTTCTCCTGCTCCTCGACTTTGTCCTGTAGGGAAGGGGTGTTCAGATAATTAAAGAGGAAAATAGTGCAATGAGCATTCCAAGTGTAGCTTCCTCTTCTCCGGGCCCTGCTCAGCTCACCGTCATCAGGGCAGGCCAGGGACTGTCCCACTTACAGGCAGGAGACTGAGGCTGGGGCTGGGGGACTGTGTACTGAGCCCAGAGCCTCACCCATCCTGCCACCCTTATCCTTGACAGAAGGGGAAACCAAGGCACAGCATTCTTAGGAGGTGATGTCATCTTGGAGTGTAGCTACCTCCCAGAGCCCACAGGATACCCCAGCACAGCTTCTGCCAGGCATTTGCTGCCTCCGAGACCTGGTCCTGGTCTGAGAGGCCCACCAGGGAAGGTGAAGAGAGGGCTGGAATTTTGGAGACCCCACCCAGGCTTCTGGGGGCCCAGCACCAGGAGCTGGCTGGTTCTGGGCTCCCCTCCCTGGACTTCAGTCTTCTCATCTACCCACCCCCACCCCACTCCAGACTGACCACGCTGGCCCACAGTGTCGGCTCTCTGTCACCCTCACAGGGGTTCTCTGCCCATATCCTCTAAGGCTTTGTGAGGGTTCAAGGTGACAGAGCGGAAACAGAGTCACACACTTCAAGGCATGGGCTTGCAGAGGGGTTGAGCAGAGGAGGATGCTAACATCATTCTCAGAATGTTCTAGAACCCCATGGCTGAGAGCACTGGACTGTGGCAGGTTCCCAGCTGCGTGGGGTGGGCTGGAAACTGCTGGCGGATGGCGACAGTGATGGATGGGGTGGCTTGTTCCGACGCATTCCGTGTTCTTTCCCACCGCTCTGCCTGGCCAGGGAGGGCAGCTTCCTGTGCCGGCGGATTAGGGGACTTGAGCTGGGAACTGGAAGCATCGTCTGGGAACAACACAGGGTCTCCCATGGGGACACCACAGGGCTCTGGGAATTGTCGGGGGGGGGGGTGAGATGCCGAGAGGCCAAGGGAGGGGCGGGCTGGAGACTGGAGCCATGATTATCTCCAAGGACTGGGGAGCAGAGTTATCTTCAGGCCTGAGGCTGCCCAGTACCCCACCGGGGTTTAAAAGACCCAGCTCCTTATCAGTTGGGACAATGATGGGGTTCCTGTCTGGCCTGAACCCTGAAAGTCCACCATAGCACCCGACTCCTTCCTCCTGCCCTGGGACACCTTGCCTCTCACAGGAGGATCTGCAGAACATCAGGGCATCTCACCATCCAGCCCACTCCCAGGGGCCAATCCCTGGCTGTCAGGGTCTTCCGACTTGTGAAATCCCATGCAAAGCTATATAAATAGATGCAAATGAGCATGTGGCCCTCCACCCCCGCCCCAGAGACCCTGCCTCCTCGCCCGTCCTGCCTGCACGCCAAGGGATGCCCGCTCCACTCAACACCCCCCTCTGGGTCCTGGCTGGCCTACAGGGGCTCCCAGCCCTGCAGTGCCCCCGTCGATGGGAGACCCAGACAGCTGTGTGTCCTTGAGCAGGCACTGAGCCATGGTCCCTATTTGTGGTGGCAGCAGGGCCTCCTGGGGTGTGTGAGGGTTGGAGGAGGCCCTGCAGTGCCACACACACATACACACAGGGGACAAGCAGGGACTGAGGACGCAGGTGGACCCTACGGGGCAGTGAGAACAGAGGGGAACCTTGCCCCCAGATGCCCCTCTGGGAGCCGGCAGCTCTCCAGGTGGCCATGTCACTCTGCCAGTGTGGCTATGCCAGCTGCTCCGTCCACATGGGCACCGCCGGGTGGCCTTGGCAGAGGGCAGACACTGTCACCTCCAGTCAACCCTGCCTGGACAGCTTCCTGCTCCAGCTGGCTTGTGGGCATGGGGTCTGTTCCTGGGTCATCTGCCTGGGCTCTCGACCTCATCAGGCTCTGGGAGTGGGTGTGATGGTGACCGGGACTCAGGGCTTATTTGCGGCAGGGGCAGTCACCAGTGGCCCAGAGGACAGGGTGGCCTGGTTACAGCTGCAGAGGCCCTGGCTGTCAGTTTTGCTCTGCCGGCGTCCATAGATAGGGCAGTGAGACTGGGCCTTAGGTCTGTGGGGCCTGGCTTCTACCCAACTGTCTGTCTGTCTGTGCTCCTGGCTTCTCATAGCACCAGAAGGGTGGTGCACCCCCTCTACAGTACGTGGAAGCCCTCATGCATGTGGGCACTGCCAGAAACATGGGTAAGTGTGTGTCCTCACACTATGGTGCCAGCTGCCAGCACAGGGCCACCACCTCCCTCTCCCAGCATCACAGCCACTACTGACTGGGCCGCTCAGAGAATACCCAGATTAGGGGATGTCCACCTCGGGGCCCCTGCTGTGCTCCCCACTGCTCCTCAGCGGGGCTTTTTAACCCTCATTTTCTGTTTGGATTTAGCCTCAGAGTCCAAGTGGACCTCTGAGGACAGACTTTGAGATGTTGGAACAAATCTGTGTCCTGCCTGACCCCCGAGCCCAAGCCCGTGCTTGAACTTTGTGATATTCTGGTCCTGTCCTGCCTGGCACCCCCAAGCACCTGACCCAGCCACTGACCACGGGCAGCAGGTCAGACAGAGGGCGGGCCAGGATGCCTGCACCTCCTCAGGCCCTAGTGCCACCTTTGCCTTGTTTGGTTGTTCTCGGGTGACCAGGGGCCCCACAGCCAGGCCTGGCATTGATGGGTCCCCACAGCTGCGGCCACATATGTGCCCAGCCATCAGCAGGCAGCAGCCTGGCAAGCGGACGGAGGGGAGGGGAAGTGCAAGCACCCAGCGGGAGAGAGTCCAGGCGGCTACAGCTGATGGGGACAGCAGGTGCGGGTGGCCGGTGGCTGCTGTCACCAGTCCCCTCCCCCTTCCTAGGCTGACCCCACAGCCAGGGTCTCCCAGATCCCAGCAGCACACAGGGGGGGCAGGTCCTCTGCCCCTCGCTCTGCAGAAAGGTGGGGTGGGCTGCTGGGGGGTGAGTGCACAACACGGCGAATGCTACCCCCGCCACTACTCACTGTAAACGGCTGGGAGACCCCTCACCCCGGCCACGCACGTGCACGAATGCTCACGTGTGCAGGCTCTTCATGTACACACGGTCCACGTCCTGGGGTGGAAAGGAGGCAGGAGGATGAGGAAGGCTCTGTACTCTTCAAACATTTGTAGCCAAAGGTACTGGGGTCCCCACACCATAACCCCTCCTCCACCTTCCTGCCTGCCCTGGTGCTGAGGGTAACCCAGCTCCTGCGCGCGGGGGGGGGGGGAGGGAGGGTCCCAAGGGTGGGTCCTGTCACAGGTAAAGCCTCTGAGCCGTCCTCTCAGCCCTGGTTGTAATTGTGGAGTGTGAACCGTCTGGCCCTGGCTGTCCTTGGCCCAGGGTGAAGGGGGTGTGCTTGGTTCCTAAGACGGTCCAGCAGCCCTCTCCACCCCCAGATTCCCTCTCCTCCAAGCACTGTTTCAGGGGCAGTCCCTTGTCCTCTGTCCCACTCGCTGGCAGCACGGCCAGCATGGACTCTCCAGCCCCAGGCTGACTCCTTCACCAGCTTCCTGCTCTGAGGTGGGACGCTGACCCTGGAGCTGTGAGTGGCTGGAAGGTCTAAGGCTGGCCGTGTCCCCCCTTGTTGGTGGTCAGGATCTGCTGGGGCAGGCAGGGTCCACCCTATCCCAGGCACTGCAAGGGGCCCTCGAGTGGTGGCCTGGGCCAGAGCAGCCTCGCTTGCAGTCTGGTAGACATGCTCACCTGGGCCCTGAGCAGAGACCCAGGGCAGAGCATGTCCATGTCCCAGCCTGCCCTCCAGGTGACCTGAGGGGCCTCGTATGTCAGGTGCACCCTCACCTGGCATGGGTGGGGCAGGCAGGCTCTTCCAGGCTCACATCTGCATGCCTCACCTGGGAGGACACCTGTGGCCGTTGCTGGCTCCAGTGGGCACGTGGGGGTCATGGGGGTGCTTGACTTCCCCTGTTGGCCAGCGTCTCACTGTCTCTCTCCCATCTCTCCTGACCTCCGTATCCAGCAGACCGAAAGAAGAAGACAGCAGCAATGCCCAACTCCCCGGCCGAGGTGAAGACACAGCTCCGGTCCACGCCACCCAGCATGCCACCACCACCACCTGCCACGGTCCAGGGAGCCTCAAGGCACCCCTCCTTCACACCCCACACAAGTAAGTGGCCCAAGGCTGGGCCGTGGGTGGCTGGACAGAGGGCAGGCAGGGCAGAGAGCCCTCCCCTCCTGTAATGCCAGAGGGCATGAGGCCCCACCCTGGACATGCTGAGGAAGCTGGCCTCATATGAGCACGAGTTCCGGTCCCACCCATATGTCTGCACATCTGGCTCCTCTCGGTTCCAGCCGTGTGACCGTGAGCTAGCCGCATCATCTCCTGTGCTTGCCCTGGTGGTCCTGGGGGTCCTGCTTCTCTAGCCGTTCTAGGATCAGAGTTGGCCAAGTTCTGAAGCCCCCCACCAGTCACTATCCAGAGCGCAGACCTGGGGACTTTCCAGGGCCATGGCATTCACCTGTCTGCTGGTGCTGGCCTGGGAGAAGGTCCGGGCGTCAGGATATCAGACCAGGGTGAGGACTGCTGGGAGCAGGGGCCTTCCTGACCACTCTCCCCTGCCCCCAGTCCTCCCAGCCCACTTGGGACTGGAACACACAGCACCAGTGTCACGAGTGGACATTACGAGCCACAGCTGGTGGGTACGGAGAATGGTCATGCTGGGCCCTGGAGCTGGCTGTGTGGCTGCAGCCCTGACCTCGAGGCTGGGCTGGGGGTGATGCTGAGTCCATCTCAGGAAGTGGCCTTGGTGACAGTGACACAGAGATGCCCGGTTGGACTGGCCAGGGGCAGCCTGCAGGACACGTTACTAGACACTGTAGGATGAGTCTTGTTCTCTCAGTATTCGGGAAGTTGGCAGCTTGGGGACATTCGCAGCTATGGTTAGATGCTCAGCTGACAATCACATGGTCAGTGGTTCGCACCCACGAGCTTCTCAGGAGAAAGACGAAATGGCCTGCTCCATAAGGATTTCCGGCCTTGGGGACCCTATGAGGTCCCGTGCTGTCTGCAGCGTGACTGGCAGGTGGTGAGTGGCTTTAGGTGGGAAGAGGGAGGCCCCAGGTGTGGGACAGTCTGTAAGACAGTATGACTCCACAAGTCCACACCACCCTATGTTCAGGGCCACTAAGTCCCACACTCGGAGCCTTCCCCAAGGTCTGGAATTAGATAAAGCCCTTCCCTAGAGAAGGGTCTTTACTCCTTGGCCTGTGGCCCTTAGTATCCACCAGGCTGCCTCCCTCCTGCTTTCATCCCTCACCCTCAAGGCTCACTCTCCCCCTTCCCCAGCCTTGTTGCTGGAAGGGAAGATGTAGGGTCCAGATGTTCCTGTTTAGGGTCGGGCTGTGGTCAGCTGGATCTTCTGGACTTTGCCTCTGGCCCCTGAGCAGATGCAAGTGTGCTGGTGAGGGGTGCTGGCCCATGAGCTGCATCTTTCCTGCCCTCTGGCACCCTGTTATGATGGCATGGGGCCCCACTTTCCTGGAAGAGCAGGGAGCTGACAGAAAAAAGACCCACAGCTTCATTTTCAGGCTGACACTCATGTCACCAGCTGCAGATGGCGTGAGAAGCCCCAGGCTGCCCCCGAGGTGGCCCTTTATATGTCCCTAAACCACACGATTCCCTGGAAGCCGGCGGTCAGCCATGTCTGAGCACCTGGCCAGCAGCAGCCTGAGCTGAGGACTCTGCTGGCCTGGCCAGGCAGTCCTGGCAACACTCCCAGTCAAGTTAAGAGGCTGACCTTGAACCAGAGCTCAGGGCTGCCCTGTTTCTTGCCTGGTGGCCATCCTGACCCTTCAAAGTTCGGCAAGAATTCATTTTGGGATTGAAGCCCCAGCACGACCACAGAGGTAGGAGAGAGAGTTGTAGGAAATAAAAACTGTAGGAAAGAATATACCCAGTGTGAGCTACCTACTGGAAGGATCCATGCCGACCAATGCTCTATCATTCCCTTGGTTACCTCCTATGATGGGAGTCTTACTACCTGTGCTGACAGGCCTGCACACTGCTTATCACTTCCACCACTAATTCCAGCTCAGGCAGGCTTGGTCTCCCTTCATGATTTGGTCTGTTCTCCCTCCAACCGCTCATTCTGGGCCTCATTTTAGATCTTACTGGGCCAGGCTGTTAGATTTCCAGCAAGTTTCCAAACCCACAGTTCAGGGTGGCAGGTCCCTTGTGCATGGTGCTGAGCAAGACCGCCAAAGTACCTTCTGGGAAGCACGTTGCTAAGAGACAGTCTACCCACCCACCTCGTAGATGGATGCTGAAATTCTCTGGGGCTCCCAAAGGTCACCCTCCCCAGCTGCGTTAAGAGAGGAGGCAGAGGTCCAGAGGGGCCTGCTGGCCAGGAGGTGACAGAATTCTGTTCCCAGAGATGTTTCAGGGGCAGGAGCCAGCTAAGGCCCACCCATCCCACCGGCTGGCCCCTTGCTGACAGCCTTTTTTTCTCATTTTGCTTACAGATGGAGCGGATGGGCCTGTGACGTTTCTGCCCCCTGGCCGTAATCATGGCTGCTTAAAGTGGTCCATGGTCTGTCTCTGTAAGTAAAAGAACAGAAACCATGGTTGCCAGGCTCCCTCCATGCCCCAGGAGAGGCCCAATGACCTCTGTACCCCATTTCTGCTCAGGCTGTGTAAGCCCTGATGTCCGAGAGGGTCTCAAGTACAGGCCCCCGGCCACTGATCCCAGCTGTGTGCCCTCTGACAGGTCCCAGGGGTTCTGCTCTCCTCTCTGAATGCAGTTTGGGCCCACGTGGAGCTGAGAGGGCAGGAGGGGCTCTGTCGGGGTGGACAGGGAAGGCAGTGCCCCTGAGGGCAGCGCACCACCTCCATGCCTCAGTAGCCCCTGTGAATGGGCGTGATCACACCACCCACTGTGATGACAACAGAAATCAAGGGGCCCGCTGGCTCATGCCAACAGCTGACCACCCCGCTCTCACTGGGGCACTGCCCACAGGTCCGCATGCAGGAGCACGTCCAGCCGTGTTCACAGCAGATGTCATGGTGGGTCAGAGCAGATACCCACAGAGCAGGGGGGCTGTGTGACCTCAGGCATCTGGAGCAGGTCAAATAGAAGAATGACAGGGCACAGAGTGTGAGGAGTTAGAGCATGCTGTCACTGAGGATGACAGAGTGACCGTGGGAGGTTAGAACTGTCGCCTGGGACAACAGAGTGACCTTGGGGGGGGTTAGAACTCTCACCTGGGACAACAGAGTGACCATGGGAGGGTTAGAACTCACTGTCACCGAGGACAACAAAGTGACCATGGAGGGTTAGAACTCGCTGTCACCGAGGACGGCAGAGTGACCATGCCGGGGGGGGAGGTTAGAACTCTCTGTCATCTGGGACGACAGAGTGACCATGGGGGGGTTAGAACTCGCTGTCACCTGGGACGACAGAGTGACCATGCGGGGGGGATGTTAGAACTCTCTGTCATCTGGGACGACAGAGTGACCATGGGGGGGTTAGAACTCGCTGTCACCTGGGACGACAGAGTGACCA
>NW_006399822.1:167586-170095 GCF_000299155.1 Elephantulus edwardii
GGGGGGGGGTAAGAACTCACTGTCACCTGGACGACAGAGTGACCATGGGAGGGTTAGAACTCTCTGCCACCTGAGACGACAGAGTAACCATGGGGGGTTTAGAAATCGCTGTCACCTGGGACAATGGAGTGACTGGGGCGGGTAAGAACTTGCTGTCACCTGGACGGCAGAGTAACCATGGGGGGTTATAACTCGCTGTCACCTGGGAAGATGGAGTGACCATGGGGTAGAAATCTGTCACCTGGGACGATGGAGTGACCAGCATGTGTGGGTGTGGGTGTGAGTGTGGGTGTGGGTGAGAGTCTTGGCCTCATTCTCTGTCACTGTCCCTCTGCCTCGTTGGTCCTTGCACCGTCACCGACATGCTGAGCTGGCGCGGGAGCCAGGAGCTGCCCGGGAGAAGGGCTTGTCTGAGGCCTGGCCCAGGAGCCCGGCTTCCTCCTCAGGGGGAGCCCGGCCTCCTCAGGGGGTCCTTGTCTCGTAGGGCCCAGCCCAGCCTAGCTCTGGGAAACCGCGGGAGCTCGCGTGTGCCGGCTCCACAGCGGGACACGTGTGCAGTCTAACTTAGTAACGCACCTGTCGCGCAGAAGAACTTGTGGCTGAGGTTATTTTGGGCCTTTCTTCAGCGAGCGGCTGATCCTGTGGTGTCGGGCGGCTGGCGTGAGGGAGCGGGTGAGCGGGCCCCGCAGGACCTGGCAGGCAGGGTGCAGCGGTAAGGACAGTGCGGGTGGGGGCACCCGACCACGGTCGGACCAGGCTGGTGGGGCACGGCCGGGTGGGCATTGGCCTCTGGAAAGCGCGCCCAGGGAGGTCTCCTGACCTGGCGGGTGGCCCGAGCAGCCGCCCCCAGGCTGTGAGACAGTCTCTGTGAGCGTTCAGCATGGGTCAGCTGGCTGGAACTTGTCATGCAAGAAATGAGCACACAGGAGGGTCATCTGGTCCAGACAGGGCCGCAGAAGGGGTCAGCAGAGAGGGTGCCCAGAACAGGGTGCCCCTTGTTAACCCTTCACTGCCTGTGAGGTGGCTACTTCTGAGGGTCCGTGTCTATTCTGGGTCCCAGGGGATATTTCTAAGCTTGTGTGAACAGGGAGTGCAGTGGCTGGGTGGAGGAGGGACACAGAGCCAGGGCAGCAGGACTGGGCCAATGCCCGCACACTGCCCACCTCAGAGACGGCACCACAGCATAGATGCACCTGTTCTGAGCCAACTCTAACCCCAACTCCGCAACTTCAGGGATCCCTGCAGCCAAAAAGATGGCAGACCCATACATGCCGGACAGAAAGGCAGGGTGGGCAGAGGCTCCCCCACACCGGACAGGATGTTGAATGGTTATAGGGCCTCCTCACATGCTGAGAGAATGGTGGGCGGTGTGAAGGGTCACATCCACTAGACAGATAGTGGAGACACCTGTGTCTCTCATATGCCAAATAGAATGGTGGGGTGGACAGAGGGTCCCATATGTGCTGGACAGAATGGTGGGGTGGGTAGAAGGCCCCCACAGTGGACAGAATGGTGGGGTGGTCAGAGGGTCCCACACATGCTGGACAGGAGGGTAGAGTGGACTGAGGGCCCCCCACACTGGACAGAATGTTGGGGTGGGAAGATGGCCCCACACACGTCGGACAAGATGGGGGGATGGTCAGAGAGCCCACAGGTTCTTAAAGCAAGGATTGAGGAGCTGAATATCTCAGCAGACGAAACAGAGGCCAAGCCCGAGTCTCCCACAAAGAGCCCCTTCGTAAGTCTAGGCCCCCGTGGGAATGCCAGCAGGCCCAGGCTGCCCCTTCTAACCAGCAGTATCCCCGTAGTGTACTCCAGGAGGACTATCTGCCCCTATGTCCCCTAGGGCCTGCTGGGTGCTGCCCACAGCTCTGGCTGGACTCCTGGGGGAGGGGAAATTCAACCCCCACCAACCAGACCAGACATACCCAGGCGGGGTTTGGCCACCAAGCCAAGCTGATCGCTTCTCACTGGGTCAGCATTTGTTACCCTTGCAGTTGTCCACCTACTCATTGTTGTTACATGGTGGTGGTCATCATTGTCCTTGGTCGTAGTGGTCACCACCATCCTTAGCCATGGTAGTGGGCTCTGTCCATGGTCAAGTCCACTGTCTTTTGTTGGGGTGGCCATTGTCCTGGACTGTGGTGGTTGTCATTGTCATTGATCATGTTGGTCACTACCCAGGGTCATTCATGGTCATCACTGTCCTGGGCTTTGATGGTTACTGTTTTGGGGAGTGGTCATTGTCCTTGGCTGTGATCATCACTGTCTTTGGATATGGTGGTCACTGTTCTTGGAGATGGTCAGTATCCTGTCGTTCTCATCCCTGTCCTTGGCTATGATGGTCATAGTCCTTGACTTCAGTGATCATCACTGTTCTGGGCTGTGATCATCACTGTCCTTCAGTGTGGTGGTCACTGCCCTTGGCCATGGTGGCCATCGCTGTCCTTCAGTGTGGTGGTCACCGCCCTTGGCCATGGTGGTCATCGCTGTCCTTGAGTGTGGTGGT
>NW_006399822.1:170700-185343 GCF_000299155.1 Elephantulus edwardii
CGCTGTCCTTGAGTGTGGTGGTCACCGCCCTTGGCCATGGTGGTCATCGCTGTCCTTGAGTGTGGTGGTCACTGCCCTTGGCCATGGTGGTCATCTAGCTAATGTCATTGTCACCGCTGCTGTCACCGCTGCCTGTCCTCATGTCTGCTCTCGGTCCACAGTGATGAGCGGCAGCAGCCACTCGCCGACAGGCATCAACGGTGCGCCGTCCACACCCAGCGGCTTCAGCAATGGCCCGGCCACCTCGTCCACGGCCTCCTTGTCCACTCAGCACCTGCCCCCGGCCTGCGGCGCCCGGCAGCTCAGCAAACTCAAGCGCTTCCTCACCACGCTGCAGCAGTTCGGCAGCGACATCTCCCCAGAGATCGGCGAGCGGGTGCGCACGCTGGTGTTGGGGCTCGTGGTGAGTGGGGGGCTTGGAGGGGGGCTTGGGGTGGTGTGGGCTCAGGGTGAGTGGGGGCTCAGGGTGAGTGGGGGCTTATAGTGGGTGACAGCTCGTGGTAAATGGGGGTTTGGGGAGGGTGGGTGACTTGTGAGTGGGGGCTTGAGGTAGGTGGTGGACTCATGGTGAGTGGGGGCTTATGGTGAGTGGGGGACTTGAAGTGAGTTGGGGGCTCAGAGAGTGGAGTATGGATATGTATTCTGGTGCTGGGGCTCAGGGTGAGTCAGGGGCCTGGGAGGACCACCCTTCACACTACTGTGGGCCCAGCTAGTCTGTACCTCACTCTCGGCCATCCCCAATGGGACCAGGACAAAGGGTGCTTCAGGCCCTGAGCCGTACTGACCTGGCTTGTCCCCTGCCCAGAACTCCACGCTGACCATCGAAGAATTTCACTCCAAGCTCCAGGAGGCCACCAACTTCCCCCTGCGGCCATTTGTCATCCCCTTTCTGAAGGTAGGTGGACCCTCTGCAGAACGTCCATCCTTCGGTGCCTGGGCCCCTGAGCCTGGGACTGCTGGGAGTGGAGCTGGGCAATCAGAACACACTCCCCTGTCCAAAGCTTTAAACTGGCCAGGACTCGTCTGCACCTCAACTCAGTTCTGTGTCCATGTCCAAATTCACCCACTCACTTGACAGATATTTCTCATCCATGTGAAGGAAGCTGGTGTCGCGGTGCACTAAGTGCTGGGCTGTAACTAACAGAGGTTCACATCTACTCTGCTCCATGGGGAAGGATGTGTCCGTCTGTTCCCATAGAGATCTCTGCCATCAGTCAATTCTGACTCCTGGTCGCCCTCCACCAGGCCGCCAAAGCCACCTACCCTCCTGGGAGGAGGCTGCCCATCTTTCTCCCAGAGAACAACTGACCCTTCGGTTAGCGGCATCCCAGTTACACAGCTGGGGCTCCCCCATTAATTCACACCGATTTGTGTTTGTAGGGTTGCTGTGAGTGGTAGTCAATTTGATGACACCTAACAACATTTCTAAGCACGTCTTCGGATATTTCATTTGAAAGAAGTGGTCTAGTTAGTGAGGTGCCGTCCACCCGGCCAGGCCTGCTAGCCTGAACAGCCGAGCGGCACTCCATCCTGGTCACCCTCAGTCCCCACCAGGCTCAGTCACTGTCCCGTTGAGGGGCTTCCTCTCATGGCTGACACCCCCCTCCTTTCTCAGCATGATGTCTCTCTCCAAGGACGGCCCCTCCTGACAGCAGGCCCCCAGCCTAGGATGTAGCCTCACTGTCCTGGGCTCAGGAGCTCCACGGCGGCACTTTCTGCAAAGCAGACCTGTTCTCTTGGCTGTCCGTGAGACATTCAGACCCTTGGCCCACACCACAATTCAAAGGCATCAATTCTTCGTCTTCCCTATTCATTGTCCAGATGCATAGAAAGCAGCTGAGAAAGCACGGTTTCGATCAGGCCCATCTTTGCAGCGGCGGCCATGGCCCGTGGCGATGGCCCCACAGCTGGCTGCCCCTCGCAGATCCTGTGACCAGCAGTAAAATGAGGTTGCTGGCAGGCTCTCCAGTGCTGCCTCTCATCCGCTGGGGCGGGGTTTTGTTTTCTTGGTGCTGAGACGTGAGCCACATAGAGTGCTGTAGTCTCCACCTCCTTTGATAAATGTTTTAAGTCTTCTTGCTTTTGTGCAAATAGTGCAGGTTATTGATGAGTCCTCCTCTGATCCCAATGCCACATTCTTCTTCATAGAGCCCCCTTCTCAAGGGATTTGCTCAGCATGCAGACTGAATAGGTGTGGAGAAAGGACAGGCCTCTGACGCACATGCTTCCTGTCTTTACGCTAAAGCCCACTGCTCCTGGTGACCTGGGAGGGGACTGGCATCCTCCCTCGGTAGACTTGAACTGCCAACCTTGCGGTCAGCAGCTTTGCACCTTGCCCACCATGGCAATCCTGTGGGGCCATTCTACTCTTTCCTATAAGGTCGCTATGGATCGGAGTTGACTGTCACACTAGGTCACGCCACACCAGGAACAGGGCTGGCTCTGGAGACAGTGTGAGCTGAACAGACAAAGCTGACCCCTGGGGCAGGCTCCTGAGCCCTCATGTCATGCAGCATCATGTGGGGGCACATGGGGGGACATGGGAACACTGCAGGTATGATAGTGGGAAGGGTCAAGGCCCTGAGGCATGACAGTGCCTGGAACAGCAAAGGGACTAGCGATGCTGGAACACGTGAGCAGGGGACAAGGAGGAAGAGATGAGGCAGGCGGATGGATGGACAGACAGCAGGCTGTCACAGACAGGATTTTGTGATCCAATAAGTGATGGCCAAAGGGGCACTGAGGAGCTCGTGGGGCACCGGGACCTCTGGCTCCAGCCCACACCTGTTGAGGCACGTGAGACTTTATCGAGACACTGCGGCATTCACACGCCCAACGACAGGCGCAGGCCTGCTGTGGCCAAAGGCATCTTCACCAGAGTCCCCCACAAGGTCTCATCCTGGAGAGGGAGAGAGGCCCAGTCACCTCCCGGGAGCAGAGCCGACTCACAGCCAACCCTCCAGCGGCTTTCTGAGGGAGGAGACTGTCCATCTGTGTTCCATGGAGCAGCTGGTGGATTCGAACCTCCAGAGAGATGCCACGTTTGGGTCAGCAACACAGCTTTCTATGGGTTACAGAACCAGAGCTCCTTCCAAAAGAGAGCCACATGTGGCCACAGGACCCTCAACCTTGAGTGGCTCTGCAGACAGGGCCCAAGGGCACCGGAGAGCCACCCTTGAGCACCCTGCCTCCAGCCACTGCGGCCATCACCCTCAGAGTCACCATGATGGCTCTCCGCTGGGCCTGCCTCCCAGGGCGTCTTCACAGAGACCAGACCCACCACTCAGCCTGGAGCCCGACCTGCCCCTTACCATCTAGGGGCCCCTGACCACTGCTCTGTGCCTCAGTTTCTACAGCTTCAAAGGTGGGCCCCCACAGCTGTGGGGACTATCATCATCATCATCATCTGGAGTTTAAAGATGCTTCTGAAGAGGAACCCCTGATAAGACCGGTGACCTCCCCTCCACTGACCACCAGCCACAGCCCCACAGAGGCCATGTGGGCACTGCTGACCATCAGTGTCCTGGCAGTGACACCCCAACCCCACAGCGTTAGCCCAGCACTCCCTGCTCCCCCCCAGTGTCACCTCCACCCACTCTCTGGAGAGGCTTTGGGCCCATCTGGCAGTCATTTGCAATTCATCAGGAGCAGCCCTCTGCTGCTTTTGACTTAGTGCTGACGCTGCTGCCTCCCATCTTCGGGGACAGGACGCGGGGTGGGGGTGGGGCAGGCCAGTTCCATCGGATCAGCTATGGGCAGCAGATGTCCTGGCTGCGCAGCACCTGCCCCTGTTTGTCCAGGAGCAGAGGCAAGAAAGCCAGCCCCCGCCGGCCGCCCCTCCTGCACAGAGGCTCGGATGGAATGCTGCCTGGTCCAGCACTGCCTCCGTCTCGCCTGCCCACCGGGGCCCAACGCTCAGGGAGCTTGTGGATCGCATCACCAAGTGTGATAATTCAGACCCAACAGAGGAAGCCCGGCTCCTTTCTGCCCAGAACCCAGGGCTAAGGCCATGACCCTCAGGGCCCCCGGGATGTCACAGGATCCAGTGCATCTCCCAGACATGGAGCTGCTGGGCGCACGCCAGGAGGTTCAAAAATAAAAAACAAAAATAAAAGATGGTGACAGCCAGCTCCATTTCAAGGTTTGTTTACTGGATGCCAGCTGGTGCCACCTCTGGTCCTGGGGCACCCTGGCCTTAGTGTCTGCTATAGAGTGTCCGTGGCCTTCTCCGTCTGTGGGGCCACTCCCAATTTAGAGCCCAGACCCGTGAAGGAAGCCATTGCAAGACTGGAGAGCTGACCTGTCCAGAAGGCCTGACCCATCCAGGAGAGCTGACCTGTCCAGGAGGCCTGACCCATCCAGGAGAGCTGACCTGTCCAGGAGGCCTGACCCATCCAGGAGGGCTGACCTGTCCAGGAGGCCTGACAGACTAGGAGCACTGACCCACCAGGAGGGCTGACCTGTCCAAGAGGGTTGCCCCACTGTCCCACCAACCCACATCCTCACCCACTTACATCCACTGCAGATAAACTGGCAAGAATTCACCATGTACCACCGACCCCCATGGGGCTTGCATCCTTGTGGTTCCAACAACCCTTCTGGAAGAATCACGTGACTGTGGCCAGAAGGTTAAGCCAGGCCACTTACAACACTGGGTCTTGGCCTTGATAAAGGTTTCACATAATGATTATTTCTGCTTCAGAGTGTAGAACCAGTGAGCTTAGTCCACAGGCAGCTAATGGTGGCAAGCAGCGGACCCCCGAGGTCACACAGCCACCAGGAGGCAGAGCTTGCCCAGCTCAGCTGCCTGGAATGGACTCAACACCTGGCATCCAGGTGTGTCAGAGCAGGGCTGTGGCCGTGGGGCTGGCTCGGCTTCCAGACGCATCTCAGGCCTTGCTTCCTTGGCTCCTCTGGGTGGACTTGAACTTCTGTCTGTTTGGACTGAGCATGTTAATGGCAGACAGTTGGTAGCTGGTGCTGCTGTTGACATCACAGGGCAGAAGCAGTTGTCACTGCCCAAGTTCTGGGGGGACAGAAGCTCTGGACCCTATGCCAGTCACCACTCAGATGCGGGGCCACGGTTTGCGGGCTGTGGGAAGGCAGGCTTGTCCAAGGTTCCAGTGGGGCCTGCCCTGGGGTCCTAAGCTGCTTTTCGGGAGGAATCTGTGCTGGAACCTTATAGTCCCAGTCCAGAGCTCTCTCTTCCCAGCCACACCCTTTACAAGGCAGGGAGATGCCGCCTGCCCAGCCAGTCTGCCCTGCAGCCCGGCTCCCAGCTGGCCCCAGCTGGCCAGGAGTCCAGATGTTCTCACTGCCCTGACAGCAGCCAGCCGGTGCCTGACATGTCCCTCTCTGCCATGCTGGCCACACGGCTCCCTCCCCTCCCCAGCCCAGGGCGGCCACTCTGGAAGGAGGGAAGGGCGGATGTTTGGCGTCTTCAAACCTCCCCGGGTCCATATTTCCCAGCTCAAGTTCCTAACGTGTTCAGCAGATGGTGGGCTGGCCCTCGTTCAGCTATCTAAGTGGAAAAACAGAGCTGGCAAAAAAATGCAGCAGCCGCCTGATGGGCTAAGTGGATGCACTGACGGGGGCGCAGGCAGAAGGGGCTCCGTGCTCCATGAGAAAGTTGGGAAACTGTTTATTTACAAATACTTGGAACTGCTGGCTCTCCCAAGCGGCCTGCCTGCCGCTGGGCCTCCAGCCAGTGTTCTCAGCTCTGGGAAGATGCTGGGAGGTGGCAGGAAGCACCCAGCGGTGCATGCTGGGAGGCCGCTGGCCCCAGGGTCCAGCTGGGCAGAAAGGTAAGATGGTGCAGTGGTTAGTGCAGAATGCTGGCAGTGGGAGTTAAAATCTCGCTGTGCATCCCAGACAGGTCACTCTACAGCGCCTCCGTGTCATGTGCCCTTAGCCATACGTGGTGGGCTGTGTTGTAGGGCCCATGAACAGAGGGTTGAGTGCCACCATAGCTGGCACAGTCAGGCGATCAGGTAAGAGTCACCTGACACATGGGTGCAGGTTCAAGCCTTGTTCTAGGCCAGGGGCTAGAGACCCCCCCCTCTGGGAGAGGTGGTCCTGCCTGTGTAATGGACCACAGCTCTCCCCCCTCAAACCCAGCTTGGTCCTTCATACAACAGGGTACAGGCTGGACATACTAGTCACTGCATCCTCACCCCTCCCCATCCTCATTTAATCCAGCTTGATGACTAGATGTGGTTCCAGCCTCCACTGCACCCCTGAGCAAGTCCCCCGCCCCACCCCAAGCATTACAATCCCCTGAGTAGTCAGAGCTGACGGATCTAAGAGGCCACGCAGTGACAAGACCAGGCTATGCCCCCACCCCTCGCAGCAATCCAAGTCTCTCTCTACCCTGCAGGCCAACCTGCCCCTGCTGCAGTGTGAGCTTCTTTACTGCGCCCGCCTGGCCAAGAAGACACCCGCCCAGTACCTGGCCCAGCACGAGCAGCTCCTCCTGGATGCCAATGCCTCTTCCCCGGTTGACTCCTCAGAGCTCCTGCTCGAAGTCAACCAGAATGGCAAGAGGAGGACCCCCGATAGGTACCGGACCCTGGATGTTTGCTTTGTGAGGGAGGGGCATGAGGAGCATTCTCCCTATCCCATTGGGCACCAGACCTCAACCAGAGTCAATTTCGGGTTGACAGACTGTGGATTGGAGCAGTGTTGGAAGAGATGTGGCTGATAATTTGTTGCATTCTACAGGAGATGAGTTCTGGATTGATACTTTGTTGCATTTTACGGTGGCTGTGAGATGCAGCCTGACAATAGGTTACATTCTATGGGAGAGGAGATTGGGTTTATGTAATATTTCATTCTGTCGGAGATGAGATGCAGGTTGATACTTTGTTGCAGTCTATGGGAGATTGCATGACACTGTTGCATTTTCTGGGAAGCTAACTGTGGGATGACAGTTCAGTCTTATTTGCTGGACTGGACTAACATAAGTACCACCAGTGTTGCTGAATTGAGGTGTCCTAGCGGTTCATCTGTCCTCCTGCATGTCCTAGGAGAACAAAGAGGAGTTAAGGGGAATTGCTACCCTGCTTCTCCTCTTTCCAGATGTAGACCCCAATTGTCCAGGAGTCCAAAGTCCCTAGAGAGGCTTGTTCTGCTGTGGCTGGTCTCTGGTTACTGGCATTCTCTCAGAGGGTCAGGCTTCTTGACCATTGTGCCTAGGAGCCCACACACCAGGGACAAGTGTAGACTGAGGCTGACCCCGAGAGAAGTGAATTCGGGTCCATGGAATTGATCTCATTTCTCTTGTCGTCCCACCCCTCTTGTATCTCTGCCTGCCCTTCCTTTCTCTTCGCCATGTGCTCTTCCTCTGGGTCTACCTCTGTCTCCATCTCACCTCTACCACCTGGACTCATGGGCCTATGTCCACTGGCCACACCTGCTCTTTGGGCTAGGACCAAAGAGAACGGGTCAGACAGAGACCCACTGCACCCTGACCACCTCAGCAAACGGCCATGCACGCTGAGCCCTGCCCAACGCTACAGCCCTAGCAACGGGTTTAGCCACCAGCCCAATGGGCTGCCCCACCCCAACCCACCTCCGCCCCAGCACTACCGCCTGGAGGACATGGCTATGGCCCACCACTTCCGAGATGCCTACCGCCACCCTGAGTCCCGGGAGCTGCGGGAGCGCCATCGGCAAATTGGTGAGTGGGAGGAAGGCACACCTGTGTGTGCCTGTGTACATGTGTGCGCATGACTGCAGGTGAGCCTGTGCAAGCCTGCCCTCCACATAGACAAGAAGGGAGGGGCTGTCCAGCTCAGCCCCTAGGGATGCAAACGGATTTGAGATACAGTGGACCCCTAGCTCTGTGCATGGGCCCAAACACTCTTTTCTTGTGGATGGAGCCTGGTGGGCTTTGAACGGGCAAGCTACAGAGATGAGTGGGTGGCCCAGCTATTGTTGACCAATTGGGGCACCACACTGCCCCCTTCCACCACACTGTCCCCACCTCACCACACTGCCCCCTTCCACCACACTGCCCCCACCTCACCACACTGCCCCCTTCCACCACACTGCCCCCACCTCACCACACTGTCCCCTTCCACCACACTGCCCCACCTCACCACACTGCCCCACCTCACCACACTGCCCCCACCTCACCACACTGCACCCTCAGTGCAAGCTGGGAGCTGGCACTGTTAGCACACTCACATTTCAGATGTGGAATATTCCAGAGAACCCCTCAAATGTGTCCAAGCCTCTCGGCACGTTAGCCAGACTCTGGCCTTCCCTCACTCTTCCCTCTATATTGGGAACAAAATTACTAAGTTCCAGGACCCCCAGCATCCAGGTGAGGTGGTCTGAACAGCTAATCTGAAGGTGATTAGGGGACAGACAGGCGCCTGAGGCAAGGTCAGCATTGCTTGTGTCCCCACCCCAACCCAAAAGCAGCATGCGTGGGCTGGGCAAGCAGCAGGTGAGTGTCTGGGCCACCGCAGCCTGGTCAGCCAGGCGCTAATCCCACCCGCTTCTTCTCATGCTAAAGTAAGCAGCAGCTGTCAGGCTCTCCAGCCTCTATTTGAGTTGAGGGATTGGTGCAGACCCTCGCTCCACAGTAGCAGGAAGGGAGCAGGGTGTTGAGGGAATGTTGAGGGACCCCAGCCTTGGCAGCTGGGTGGATGACATGTTAGGCATGGAGGACCAGAAAGTCCTCAGGGGCTGGCGGGTGGAGCAAGAGGTCCCACTCTAGGGAGTGTCCTGTAGACACCAATGACCAGCTGAGAGACCCCACTCCAGGGAACACACTGTGGGTACCAATGGCCAGCTCAGAGGCCCACTCAGCACTTGTCAACACGGGGTGACCAGAGCAAGCAGGAGAAAGCACCCCTGGAGGAGCCTGCATGGCTGCATTTCTGCCCACTCCTATTTTGAGTGATTTTAGTTCTATTATCCATTCGTGGGGCATCCCTGATATTTTGTTGCAGTGGGGTTTTTTGTTTGTTTGTGGTTTGTTGTGGTTGTTTGTTTGTTTTGAAGGTTCCTTGAAGGTCCAGGTTCTCTTCACTCTGTCACCTCCTACCTGGCCACTATGGACTGAAGGATCCCACAATGCCTCTCAGTTTCCTCATCTGTGTAATGGGCATAATTACAGATTTGGACATGAGAATTGGTTACAAGGAAGCAACCCATAAAGATCCTCACAGGCTTGAGTTCTTGTACCACCACACCTCCCTGTGCTTGTGGGCCCAGAAGGGAGGCAGGGCAGGGAAGCTGAGGTGCAGAGAGCCCAGGGGTCCTAGGTCATGTGGGGATCTAACATCAAGCCTGTGACTACCCTTGGACTAATGCATGATCCAAAAGATACTGCTTCACATGTCCTGTGGGTACCGCTCACTCCAGGACAGAGTGGTAAGCAGGACATGCAGGCCTGAACCTCAAGTGGACATAGCCTGAGGGACAGGAGTTCAAAGAGAGAAACTACAGTTACCCAACAAACGGATACACAGAACTAAGGGATTCTGAGGACTTGGAAGGGCACTGTGGCCTGGGCTTTGAGGAATGTGTAGGAGTCCACTCACTTAGAGGAAGCAGAGAAGGGCAGGCTGGGGCTGGTATAACCCTGAAACCTCTGAAGACTTTGAGGAAGTAGTGAGGTCTAGGATGCTTAGCTATGGGGAAGACACAGAAAAGGAAGGAGGCTGGAGGGATGGTCAAGACTAGACCAGGGATGAGGAAATTTTCTGCACTCTCCCCGAGCTCTGAGCAGGGGTAGGGGGCGGTCTGTGCACCCTCCTGGGCACTGGGCAGGCGTCAGTGCTTATTGGCTCCTCATACACCTACCTTCTGGAAAGTGCTCAGTCCGCAGTGGGGGCAGAGAGCGGGGCAGTGAGCAGGGCAGCGCAGTTCACCTGGTCTTAGAGTCCTTCTCCCGTTCCCAGCAGTGCACGGGTCTCGACAGGAGGAGATCATTGACCACAGGCTTACAGACCGCGAGTGGGCTGAGGAGTGGAAGCATCTCAACAATGTGAGTGTTCAGCGAGGGGCCAGCTGGCTGCTAGGGCGGGGCACCAACCTGGGAACTGCACCTGCTCATAGACCCTGACTCCGCCTCATCCCGTGCCCTGGTGCTAGTGGCTGCCACGTGCTGCAGGTGTGTCCCCATCAGCGCTGCCCCGCCCACCACGCGCTGGCCGCCCTCGTTCCTGCCCCGCCCACAGGCTCCACCCCACTCATAGCCCGACCTGCGGGCCGCTCCTGACACCACCTCATCCCACCCCGCGCTGGTGGCTGTCACGTGCTGCAGGTGTGTCTCCACGGCCGCCTTCGCTTCTGGCTGGCCGCTGTGGGGCGGGCAGAGCGAGCGCACAGGAGCCCGCGCCCACCTGGCCTGTGCCGCCCGCAGCTCCTCAACTGCATCATGGACATGGTGGAGAAGACGCGGCGCTCGCTGACCGTCCTACGCCGGTGCCAGGAGGCCGACCGCGAGGAGCTCAACCACTGGCTGCGGCGCTACAGCGACACCGAGGACCTCAAGAAGGTGCCCCCGTCCACCGTGCGCCCCCTCGGCACCTCCGTGGAGGGACCTCCTACAGGTGAGGGCCACTGCCGAACGGGGGAGGGGGAGAGATGTAGTCCAGTGTGGGCCAGACCACCTCAGACGGAGCCAGAAAACGGGACCCCCAAAATGTTACTAGCGAAAGGCCCCAGCTTACCTGACCCCGGCTCACCGTGACCTGGTCTCAATGAAACCATGTGGCATCCTAGACCCCGTGTCTCGCCCGACCCCATGTCTCACTAATGATGTGTACCCCTCACCTTGTGTCTCACCCTCCCCCCGTGTCTCACCGTGATGTGTACCACTCACCCCGTGTCTCACCGTGATGATGTGTACCCCTGACCTCGTGTGTCACCGTGATGATGTGTACCCCTCACCTCGTGTCTCACCATGATGATGTGTACCCCCCACCCCGTGTCTCACCGTGATGTGTACCCCTCACCCCGTGTCTCACCGTGATGTGTACCAGTCACCCCGTGTCTCACTGTGATGATGTGTACCCCTGATCTCGTGTCTCACCGTGATGATGTGTACCCCTCACCCTGTGTCTCACCGTGATGATGTGTACCCCTCACCCCGTGTCTCACCGTGATGATGTGTACCCCTCACCCCGTGTCTCGCCCGGACCCTGCTCACTGTGATGTGTGACACATTATGACCCCATGTCTGTGATAGCTTCCCTCCCTGGGGTTTTCAGTGGCTGGTTTCTCAGCAGTAGGTCACACTGAGGACCACTGGACTGGACAGTGAAGTGCTGACCACCAGAGACCCCATCGTTAAGAAGGGGGCTCAGTGCACTGGACTGATGTGGAAGCCAAGAGGGGAGCAGCCTACTGCCCCACTGCCCCTGAGTCCCCAGGCACGCAGCCCCGGGGCTCCTGACCACCACCCCGACCCCTCCTCTGGCAACTGGTCAGTGTCTCTGCCCCTCAGTGCCAAGGAGACCCCAGCCCCCAGGGAGGAACATGCCCACATCCAAGAGGTGGGGTGAGAGGTCAACCAGCCCGTGGCCACCTGTGGGTGACCCTGCCCCTCTGCTGCAGAAGCCCACCGGGAGTTCATGCCTAGGACGCTGCCCGGCTACATGCCGGAGGAGGTGTGGAAGAAAGCCGGTGAGTGGATGTGGAGTGCCCCGGGGTGGGGCACCCAGAGGTGGGGCTGGAAGGCCAGGTCCCTCCTCCGAGAGCGGCGCCGACTCCCTGGTCCCCGCAGAGGAGGCGGTGAACGAGGTGAAGCGTCAGGCCATGTCCGAGCTGCAGAAGGCCGTGTCAGACGCCGAGCGCAAGGCCCACGAGCTCATCAGCACCGAGCGCGCCAAGATGGAGCGGGCGCTGGCCGAGGCCAAGCGACAGGCCTCCGAGGACGCGCTGACCGTGATCAACCAGCAGGAGGACTCGAGCGAGGTGGGTCGCCCCACGGCCTGGCCAGCCCTCAAGCCTAGCGAGCAGATGCAGGTGTGAGAAAAGGGACTGAACAGGCCAAGCAGCTAGCGAAGATCAAAGCCTGAAATACAGGCCCCCATGTGCCCCAGACACACCTGTGGAGGCAAGTGGGGGGGTCTGAAGAGGGTCCTGACCTGTCCCTCCCCGTCCCTCCCTCACGCAGAGCTGCTGGAACTGTGGGCGGAAGGCCAGTGAGACGTGCAGTGGCTGCAACGCCGCGCGCTACTGCGGCTCCTTCTGTCAGCACAAGGACTGGGAGAAGCATCACCACGTGTGTGGCCAGGGTCTGCAGGGCTCCGCGGCCACGGGCACCGGCCAGCCCGACAACCCCACCGGCCCTGCGCTGCCCCTGGGCTCGGCCAGCCCCAGTGAGGCTGGCTCCGCAGCACCCTCACGGCCTGGCTCCCCGGGCCCGCCTGGCCCACTTGACGCTGCACCCCGCTGACCCTGACACCTGGCCAATGGACGCCGGGCCTTGCTGGCCTCTCCCGGCCCGCTGGACACCGTGCCAACCAGCCGGCACCAGGGAGCCTGTCTGATGGAGCCACTGCTGCTATTGCTTCTCCAAAAGAGACACCAACAGAGCTGTGTCCAATGCAACCTATCCACCTACCTGACTCATCAGCACTCCTGACACTGCTCCCTGCGCGAGCATCCTTAGAAACCTCAACTGGGAAGGGGCCAGCGAGCCACACCGCCCACCACAGGCCGGGGCCAGAGAGCCACACCACAGGCCGGGGCCAGTGAGCCACACCACAGGCCGGGGCCAGCGAGTCACACCGCCCACCACAGGCCGGGGCCAGAGAGCCACATCGCCCAACACAGCCCGGCCAGAGAGCCACACCACAGGCTGGGGCCAGTGAGCCACACCACAGGCTGGGGCCAGTGAGCCACACCACAGGCCAGCTAGCTGCACCGCCCACTGCGGCACCTCAGCCCCTGGCCGTCCTCTCAGTCTGCCCGGTCTCCACCTTGCCTCTCTCGCGCTCCCATCACCCCCTTTGTGAATTTCACGTACTCTTTTTAATGAAGAAGGAAAGACTCCAGTTCGTTTGTAGTTTGTATTTTCAGCAAAGACTTTTTTTCTTTTTTTATTTTGTTCTGTTGGTGAAAGAACAACTCAGAAACGGTCAAAGAAAACCATGGGGTCCCTCTCTGAACTGAAAAGAGGAATGAAAGCTGTTCCTTCCCAGCCAGGCCCATCCTGGGCTGTGTCACCGCACGGCCTACGCTCGCACTGACTCGCCAGGGCAGCCAGAAAGGGCTCAGCCTCGGACTCAAGGCTTTGGTTTCTGTTTCCTTTTTCTCAATAATGTCAACTCTTTGGCTTTAAGTAGAAATCCAAAAAAAAAGAAACAGTAACAGAAGCATACCTGTCAACTACCTTGTTAGCTAGCCAGCCAAGGATGCCGGACACACCTCTGCTCCAAAGGAAATCCAAAAAGCAAATGCAAGAAATCAAAATCCAAAACGGTTTGGTCACTGCCAAAGGATAGTTTTCCCCCACTGTTTGATTCCACTCTTGGGTTTGTTTGGATGTCAATTTTTCATTTTTGTTTTTGGGGTGTTGGGATATTGGGGCCTCAGGCATTTGCCACAAGCAGCATCCTTTTCTGTCCTTCGTGCTAAGCGACCCCACCTTCACCAGGTGGAGATGGAGGGAATGGTGGCAGCCCGACCCAGCTGCATACCTGCGGGCCCCCTCCGTGCGCATGGGTTCCTATGTGTAAACGTGTGTGTGCACGTGTGTGTGTGCACACGTATGTCTGTGTGTACATGCACCTTGTGTGTCTGTGCACACACATACTCGTGTGCACATGTGTCTGTGCATCTGTCCAGCACTTAGCCACAAGTCGACGTGTGTGTAGGAAGATACCTTTGTCTGTCCTCACACCCTCTCTGAATTCATCACATTTGATTCTTCTACTTGTGAAAAAATATGAAGTGCTAATGTGTTCCTCCTGAGAGCACACTATTCCAGGACAAAACTGTGACAATCTTTTGGGTTGGTTCTGGGCTGCTCTTCTGAGCATGAGGTGATGGCTACTGCGCCCACAGCGACCAAGTCTGGTGGCCCCTCCTACCTCTCCGCCCTCCTTGACTCAGCCCCCTAGCCCCCTTGTACTCACGGCCCCGCTTCTTGCTTCCAGATGTTTGCAGGGAAACAGAAGTGAAAAAGAATTACCAAAACAGCCTGCACTCACCTCACCTCAGATCAGATCCCAAGAACCTTGGGTCAGCTGTGTATAACCCTCCCTCAGCCCAGCGCCTTCACTAGTGCCCACCTGTCCGCACTGGGCTGGCCTCTGGTGCCAGTTTCCCACTCGCTTCACCCCAGTCGCCACCTTCAGTGACTCTGAGGAGGAACACAGTAACAGGTGCCAGAGGGCCCCACTCCTGCTCGGTGAAGAGCAACAGTCCAATGGTGGGGTGCTGGCCTGAGCTCCACAGAAAAGAGTGCAATATGGAGAATGACCCCAGCTACTGACCCGGGGTTCTGGGAGACCCCGCCGAGAGGCAGGAAGTCAATGCTGTATGTTAATGTGAATGTATATAGTCTGCAGAGGTCCAAATAATGACATTCATGGTGATGGTGATGATGATGATAATGAAGAGATGTTTGCCAAATAAAAACACTGAAGTATGTGATACAGTTGGCAGACTTGAAAT
>NW_006399822.1:186453-210318 GCF_000299155.1 Elephantulus edwardii
GGAGGTGGTAGAGGTAGTGGTGGAGGTGGAGGAGGTGATGGTGGAGGTGGAAGTGGTGGTTGTGGATGTGGAGGGGGTGGTGGTGGAGGTGGTTGGTGGAGGAGGTGGTAGAGGTGGAGGAGGCAGTGGAAGAGATGGAAGTGGTGATAGTGGTAATTGGTTTTGAAGGTAGTGGAGGTGGTAAAGGAGGTGGAGGTGATGGAGGAGGAGGTGGTGGTGGTGGAGGAGGTGGTGGAGGTGGTAGAGGTGGAGGTGGTTGGTGGAGGAGGTGGTAGAGGTGGAGGAGGCAGTGGAGAGATGGAAGTGGTGATAGTGGTAATTGGTTTTGAAGGTAGTGGAGGTGGTGATCACGGCTGTAATATCATCATGTTGGCTCCCACTCGCAGGGCCCCTATGCTCCTGTTAGAAGAAACCCCTGCCTGGCCCTCCGTCATGCCCGCCTGCTGTGGTGACCCTGGGCCGGTCAGGGCTGCCTCTTCTCTGCTGACCTTGCACTTGACTGGTGTGTGTTGCTGATTGTTCAGTGTTGTAAACACCCTTTGAAAGTGAAGAAAGGATTCAGTCATGTGCCAAGGGGAAGCCTGACCATCAGCCCAGCACTAGCTGTCAGTCACCATAGATGGGCTTCTCTCTAGACACAGGTCCCTCTGTTCCTCCTGCCCAAGTGCTGGGTTTGGGTTCTTGACCAGGAGCACACACTGGCCTCCCCATGTGTATGCCTTGGTTAGCCATGTCTGTGAACTGGACTTGCCCTCCCAGGGGTTGGCCCCTTGGACTTGTCATTACCCGTATTCTCCACTAGACATCCCCATGTCATCCTGTGCCTTTAAGGATGGTGAGTAATTGGCCCTTGGAGTTGCAAAGGTCCCAAGTGACCAGTAGGCAGGCAGGCACCATGTGTGTGGAGGAGGGAGGGGCAGTGTCTGCAGGGTTGAGAAGAGAAGTGCGTGGCTGTGGGATGTGTAGCCTGTGAAGTGGAGGCCCATGGGGTGTAGTCTGTGGGGGGCGGTGCAGGCAGACATGGGGCTCATGAGTGTGTATGTGATCTATGGGTGTCTGGCCCATGGGGATGTGCAGTCAAAGTGGGGTATATAGGAGATATTCATGGGCACTCTGAATTCCTGCTGAGGCATCTGGGGCTGCCCAGGGGTAGCTTTCTTGGTGACTCAAGTCCTTGCTGGTCATGTCTGTGGGGTCCTGCTCCCGGGAGACACTGGCCAGAGCACAGCATTAGGGGCTCCCTTCTCCTGGAGGTGAGTTTTCCAGCACAAAGTCACTTCTTCCTACTGGGTCCACCTCAGGGACAAGTGGGGGCACAGGAGGGCAGGAGGCCAGTGCCCTGGGACTGGGCCCCAGGCTGAGGCTCTGAGTGGGGTGGTTTCTCTCTCCTTCAGAAAGCAATGTCCTTTGAGCCAGCTTGCCCTTTCCTAGGGTCCTTCCCCCCAGTAGTAGGAAACCCACCCCAGGGACTGCAGAGACCTGACACCGAATCCTTGCCCACAGACGCAGTCCTGGCCAGAGAACAGCAGCATCGGGGCAGGCGGGGGATGGTGGCAGCGAGGTGGTGGTCCCTGTGGGGGAGCTGAGACACTGAGAAAAGAGGAGGGCTGGCACTCTGGGTGTGAGTTCTGGGCAGCACTGGTGAATGAGAAGCCCCTCTCCCAGGAAGGTCAATAGGCTTGTCTGTTGGTAACTGCGCTTGGGCCCTCCATCCATTCATCGGGACCAAACTCCACCCTTTAGGGTGGGGGCATGGAGGGGCAGAGTGCTCATTATGGAGGCTGTGGGGCTGTTGCGCTCAATTTTGTGGGTGAAGATCCCTGCAGTCTTTGCTCTTGAGAATCTGGCCTATTTGTAGGTCCAGTAGGTTCCTGCAGGGTCCTGGCTGGGCCAGGGGGAGTGGCCCCCACCTCTACCTCTCACTCCCTGTGCATCACCAACCTGCCCACAAGCCTCGTCTGAGGTCAAAGATAGGACAGAGAAGCAAAGAGGTGCACTGCCGGCCCCTCAACCCAGAAGACAAGCCCTTTGGTAGACAGATGGACAGGTGTACAAATGGCAGAGTGGACACTAGTGGCTGTGACTCCTGAGCCCCCCAAAGGTCCCTCCTTACCACCTCATGGCCCTTCCTGGCTCTAGGTCTCCCTTTCCCGGGGGAAAGTGTCCTGGCCTTAATGTGTATATGGGAGAGTTTCTGTGGATCAACAGAAACTGGCCATCCACCTCGGGGTGACTCTGGACCATTCTTACGGCAAGGACTAAGACTGAGACCAGTGTGTGCTTTCCACAGATGGACACAGCTCCAAAGTCTAGGACTAACAAGGGGAGCCTTGAATGGCCCCAGTTGGCCAAGCTGAAGCGGGAGGAGGCTCTGAGGGGCCCTGGCAGGGATGGACTCCAGGCCAGGGGAACCACCTCCGGGAGGGAGAGGTTCCCTGACAGGAAGCTGGGCAGGGAGGCCTGCACTGGTTTTGGTTTTATCCCAGCAACATGGTGGGGAAGGATCAGAGCTCCCCCTGATTTTGTCCTACTTGCCAATTTTCCCAATTAGATGCCCAAGCCGACACAAGAGTCTGATTTCTGGCAGCCACCCTGCTTCTCTGACCCATAATATTCTGGCCACCGTGCTCTCTGCCCACTGCTCTATCTAAGCCCACTCACGATTTAGTCATTCTTTTTTCCATATCATCTTCTTGGTCTATCCACCTTCCAGTCCATTGCATCTTCCTTCCCACTCATTCAACTACTTATCCCTTCTCCTACCTACCCATCTCTCCATCCCCCCACAATCTCTCCATCTGTCTGTCAACCCATCCATCCGTGTGTCCACCCATCCACCATCTACTCATCCATCCTCCCACCCACCCATAATCACCTATCCACCCACCTATCCATCCATCCATCCACAAGCAGTCCACTCACTCATCCATCCATCCACCCATTCATCCATAATTTATCCATCATGCACTCACTCATCCGTAATCTATCCATCCATCACCTATCCATCCATCCATCCATCCATCCTTCCACTCACCCATCCATCAATCTATCCATCCATACATCCATAATTTATTCATCCACATACCCAGCCAGCCACCTGCCCACCCACCCTTCTGCCCATTCATCCATCCATAATCCATCCATCCATCCATCCACCTGCTTGTCCCTGTTCATCCATTTATCCATCCTGTCTTCTGTCTCTCTCATCATCTCTCTGTCCAAGCTATTACTTTCTGTCTCCATTCATTCATCCTCTCATCCATCCACACCTGTCCATCTATCACCTCCATTACCCACCTGGTCATCAAGCCAACCAGCCCTCCTCCAATCCACTACCCCCCATCCCTCCACACCTTCCCATCCTCCTTCCTCCACAGAACCTTCAGTCAGGAGATACCCTGACAGTTTCCATTGCCGAGCCAACCAGAGCTGTATGAGGACCCTGTCCTATCCCAGCGTCCAGCCTAGGATAGAGGCACTTCTGCTGCAGGCAGTGTGGGCAGCGTAGCCCAAAGGCCTAGCAACAGTCTAGCCAACTGGCATGTGATGGACACTGGCCAGGAACTGCCTTGCAGCCTCTCCCACACCTGGCCTCAGGCTCTGACTGGCTGGAGTATGAATACACTTCCTGGTGAGAGAGAACTGTGGGGTGGGGCCTCTCCTCCTTGTCCCCAGGGTCACCCCAGGAAATGAGGGTGAGGTGAAGGAAGAGAAGCCAGTGTCTCCAGGCCCTGGCCTGGTGCCCACTCCTCACTGTGGGCGTTCTGATCGACCTCACCTCAGCCTCACACACCCCTCCTCCTGTGGCCCTAGATGGCTGAAGGTGAGCCCTGCACATCTGAATTGGGGTTCATTAAAGACCAGATTCCAATGAGTCTGAACTGGGCTGAGAGTGGGAGAGTCCTGGGACCCCTGTGCCCCAACTGGAGCACCTTCCTGGCCCTTGTCTGCCCATACCAGCCTCTGAACCCCATGCTGGGAGCAGCACTCCCCTTGGTTGTATGTGTGCCGGGAGAGGGGAGTGCAGGAGACCCCTGCCCTCAGACAATGGTCTCTGTGTCCTGTAGGTGCTGTTCCCTCAATGTTCTAGTAAACTCCATCTTGAATACCTTCTGCCCTGCAGTCCTGCTGTCCCCTGGCACATGCGGTCCTGCTGTCCCCTGACATACGTGGTCCTGCTGTCCCTTGATATACGCGGTCCTGAAGAACCTATGTTGCAGTGGCCCAGGTGGGGCTTTAAGCTAAGTTTCTTCATTATCAAAATGAAACGTCAAGGGGTCCCTGCCAGTCTTCAGCTTGCACACCACTGCTGGTGCTGGGCCAGTGGGAATGGGGCACGAGGCACGTCTGGGGGCTCCCATTTCTTTTCCAATTTCACTGCTATTTTCCCTGGGAGTTGACCTGACACACTGGGCTGTGTTCCTGTAACAGGGTCCTTAGAGTGTGAGCCCAGCACCCCCGCTGTTCTTGGCCCCATCTGTTGATGCAAGGACCCCTTCGTGTCCTCCTGGTGTTCTGCCATGTGGTCTTTGGATGTTGCTTTGCCTTAGAACAAACCTGACTGTCATGTGGCTCTGCCCCCCATTAACAACCAGGTACTACTGTGGGGACCCCTCCCACCTTGGAGAGACCAGCCCCTTGCCTGTGGGGCCCCAGCTACAGGTGGAGGTGAGGAGACTGACAGCAAATGAATGTAAGACAGGTCATGCCAGGTGAAGACGATGGGTCAAGAGTAGCTCCAGTCCTCATCTCTGGGGGCGCCTCAAAGTGTGTGCCATCAGGGGCCAGACAAAACCTGAGCCCAGAGATGGCTCTGCTCCCCTCAAGGGTGGGGCATGTCTGCTGGCTTCGCATGTCCCTGGAACCACATCCCACACCGTGAGGGGGAGCATGGCGTCCAAGTCAGGGTGCTCACGGGGGGCAGCACTGTCTAGAACCAGGCAGGGGACTCTGCACTCACTGGGATGGGCAGGAGCAATGACTGATATTGATACTCAGCTGCGGACATGATGCTTCTGGAGCAGACGAGAGGGGGCAAGCCTCTCCCCACTCCAGGAGCTGGCCAGAGCCCCAGCCAGGCCTTGGCGGACTCGTCCAGACCAGGCATAAAGCCATCTTTCCACTGCAGAGGCTGGTAGCGGGCCTGAGGCCATAGGAACTGGTGGCCCAACTTGGGCAGAGCAGCCTGGCAGAGCCCTTCTCCCCTTCAGTCAGCAGGCAGAAGAAGGCTCTGCTCTTGGGCACTCTGGTTTGCCAGGGGTGCCCTGAGAACCAGTAACCTACCCAGGTAAGTCCAGGCAACCCAAGGGAAGAGGAGCAGTCCAGCCAGGCTGCCTGGAGGAAGCCGCACAGACAGCAAAAGGGGGCTGGGCCCCTGGTGCTGGGTAACACATGCAGGAGGTGGGGACTTAAGATGAGAGGAGAGGGAAGCCCATGTCCAAGGACGTGGAAGCAGAAGAACCCCAAATGGCCTCGGGCTGGAAGCTTGCCCTTCCTTGACTGGGTGGACTCAGGGGACAAGGGCTTAGGCTGGCTCCGCCTCTTTGGGGGCAGGGGTTTCGCTGGACCTGGGGCCACCTCTCCCCTTTCACTACCTGGATTCCATCCACAAGCAAGCAGGTCAGGAAAAGATGGCCACTAAGGGAGAGGACAAAAGAGTCACAGAGCTGGGCAGAATACAGTCAAGCCTGGCCGCTGCTGGCCCGTCCACCCTGACATCCGTGACCATCCGTCTTTCCGGGAGCAAATGGTCACATCCTCCTCCCCGGGAGCAGCCAGTGGATATGAACCGTCCACTTTCTGGTTAGCAGCCAAGCGCTTAACCATTTCTCCACCAGGGAGGGCCCTGCGTCTTCCTTTAACCCAGGCCTGTGGCTGTCACGTGGACTCTGCAGAGCAGAGAAGCAGCTGGGGAGTTCAAACAGTTGACCTTCTATATATGAGTCCAGTACTTAACCACTGCTCCATCAAGGTTACCCGGGAAGTCCAGGCCAGAAGGCCTTCTTCTTTTCTTTTTTTTTTTTATTATTATTATTTTGTGTATGTGTGTGTACCATCAAATCAGATCTGACTGGTACAGGAGGAGATTGACCCTCCTTCTCCAGCAGAGCATCTGGTGGATTTGAACCATGCACCTCAGGGATTGCAGTACAAGGGCCTTTTTCTTGAGACCCCCCCTTACTGCTTTGCACTTAATTCCATCTTTAGCCACATACCCCTCAGGACGGTGCAGGGGGCAGGGCTTGATTTAAGTGGTTCTCAGAACAGCACCTGGGGGGTGAGGGAGGGAAGCCAGGCAGGACCCTGAGGGCCCAGGAGCAGCCCCAGGGAGGGTGGGTCGGGGCTCAAGTGGGAGTAGCTGAGCTGAGAGACTTAAGACGCCGCCCCCAGGTGACCGCCTTCTGCTCCACTGCTCATGTGGTCCTTCCCAAGCAGCCATCTCTTCCTGCCCCCACGGAGGCCTGGCTCCAGAGAGCTGCTTCGGACCCTGAGGCCCAGGGCTAGGGGGCCTGGAATGGGTCCCAGAGGCCCTCTGAAGGGCCAGAGTGCAGGGAGAAGAAAGAAGAGGACGATGAAGATGCCAGTTTCCTTCTCTCACTCGTAGAGAGAGAGAGAGAGACGCTGGCTCTGACGCCTGACCAGGTGACAGCTGGTCATCTGACCAGTGACATGCTCCACCTCCACTTAGGGGGAACCTGGGATGGGGCTTCTACTGCTCCAGAGCCTCCCCTCCCCCCAGCAGCTCTAGCTTGGGACAGGTGACCACTGTCCACCTCCCCTCCCCAAGGGATCCCTAGGCCCCCACCCCCTCAGGGCTCCTGGGCCTCTTCCCCACTCCCCTGGGGGCCATGGCCCACCTCACAGGTTTGAGGTGGAGTGTGTGCTCTGAATGGGGCCTCCCTTGTGTGTCTCTGGTCTTTTCTGCAGGTGAGACTCCATCCCTGGGCAGGTGGGCTATGGGAGGGGGCTCAAGGAGAGCCTGCCCCTGCCCTTCTCCCTCAGGACAGAGTCCTGCCAGTGACCCTCAGGACAGGCCGAGTGCAGGGCTGGCCAGCTGCACCCTACTCAGCTGTGGGGTACTGACAGCAGTGTGCTGAGTGCCCCCATGTATCAGCTGGGTCTCAGTGACATTAAAGGGTGGGAGCCAGGCGCCACTCAGAGCCAGCTGGTCCTGGACAAGGTCAGGGGATGGAAGCCAGGCACCACTCAGGGTTGGCTGTGACCTCAGTGGAGCTGGGGTTCAGGAGATGCACTGCTGTGGTCAGCTAAGGCCCCAGAGGAACTGAGTATTTAGCTGCAAGGTTGACTGGACCTCAGCAGGGTCTAGGGGTGGGATGCCTCTACAGTCACCTGGGCATCAGTGGAGTCAAGAGCTGGGCACTGTGTCTGCAGGAGCTGGAGGCCATCAAAGTGAAGCCATGGGGCAGGAAGTAGGCTGGGGGCACATCAATCACGCAGGAGGCCTGGTGAGTGGAGGGCCTGGGGGCTCCCCTGGGTGCACACAGAGGTGGGAATGCCCCCCACCCCGTGGCTCCCCTTCACCTGGGACCTGCCTGCTGCCTAAGGAGCTAGGGGCAGGAGTCCAGGGGGTGAGAGACAAGCCCAAGGTCTTCTGGGTCCCTCTGAGCCCTGGGCCTGGCCTGGAGTGTTCTAGAACAGCCCTGAAATGTGACTATCAGAAGTTGGGTTCCTGGACCTGCCCTGAGTCCACTCTCCTTGCAGGGAACCCCCAGGAGAAGGTGGAGGCTGACCACAGATCCACCTATGTAGGCAACATGAGTGGGCTTGAGGTGGGGTTGCCCACCAGGGACTGTGGAGTCTCGGGTGGACCTTGGCCTGGTGGCCAGACTAGGGGCTCAAATGGGAGGGCCAGGAAGGGTGGGGGCTGTCTCTCTGGCCTTCAGACTTCTCAGCAGGAGCAAGAGCTGGGGGGCCCACCTGAAGCATCCTCACCCCAAAGTCCACCATGAAACCCTCAGGGAGTGGCTGCCCCCAGGTCTGGACTTCCATTGACCCTCACCTCCAGGCCTGGGGAAGCCAAGGTGAGGTGGGGCTGGGAGGAGCAGCCCCTCCGTCTCCCAAAGGGCCCAGTACCCACAACTGTCCACAGGTGGACTACGGGGCTACCGCTGACGAGCTGGAGACTCACTTCCATCCCAGTGGGGAGATCCACTGCGTCACCATCTTGTGCGACAAATTCTCCAAACACCCGAAGGGGTCAGTGTTGCAGGCCAAGGGGCTGGGCTATGCATGGAGGAGGCTGGGGCTGGTTCAGGGCCAGGATGACCTGAGCTGCCCCCCATCCTCCTCTACACCAGCAGCTATGCCTACAGAGACTATGTTGCAGTGAGCTGGGCCCAGGCTGCTGTGAAGCTGGATGAAAGCGTCTTTCAGGATCGGGTCATCAAGGCGTGTGTCTGGTCTTCCTGTGGAGGTAGGGGCGGGGAGGCCCCGGAAGACGAGGCCCAGAGGACAAGTAGCCTCAGAGCTCACGACCACAGCTGCATCCTGCTGCATGCAGGGAAGGGTGGCTGAACGAGGTTGACCCTCTGGTTTAGGCTTAACCGGGCGTCCTGAGATGCTCAGCACCCCATCCCTCCCCATGCCCTGGGCAGCTGGAAGCAGACCAAACCTGTTCCTCGGCTCAGAGAGAGGGGCTCAGGGCTGGAGTGCAAGGGGGTCTGGGTGGTGGCCATGGACTTAAGGTGTACACGCATGCATGTATGCATGTGAACGTGAAAGTGTGTGTGTGAGAAGGGGTGTTACACACTGCCCTGTCCCCGGGCTTGGTAGACACTTGGAATCTTCCTCAGGAGACAAAGAAACCCAGGAAGACTTCCCTGAGGCAGTGCTGGCCCTTGGCTCGGTGCAGGGTGGAGGAGGGGACAAGGGGAGAACAGGGAAACGGCCCCTCGCGAAACTCTGCCTGTTGTCCCAGGTGCAGCCCAAAAGGACCAACACGCCAGGGATCAGCTCCACAGACCGAAGGAGCCTGAAGGGGCATCCGAGTGCCAGGGAGGGGTCCTTCCGCCACTGCGGCATCGGGAGGGGGCCCAAGTTCAGGCCCTGGGGGCTAAGCCAGTGAGTCGGGGCTGGGCCCGGTGGGGACGGTCCTGAGCTGGATCCCTTGGGCTTAAGAGCTGCTCGACCCTAGGTCAGGGGCTGCTGAAACGGTCAGTTGTGCCTGTGAGCTGCCCACTGTGGTCCCGGCCCTAAGGGTCCCCTCCAAGGCCCCGACCTCACGGTTCTCTGCAGCAAGCGTGGAAATCCTCCCTGTACTGACCAGAAGAAGAACCTGCGAGCAGGGCTGTGGATGGAACTCACCACCTAGTACACTCGGGACCACTCACTACGGGGTGGGGGGGTGTTGGGAGCTGATGGAGACACAGGTGGAGGAGGGAGGTGGGGCCCTCGGGGGGCACACGTACCACCGAGGAGTATCACCTGGGCTGCAGCAGGCAGCATGGACAGTTCCGGTGGGCAGGTTCTGGGGGCGTCTCGGGGCTCTCCAGCCACCTTGTTTTAAAGAAAATGAAATGTGTGTTGTGTCTTCCTGGTAAACATCAATTATTAAATTTGAGTCATTTTTCAATGCATGCGGTACCGGGCCTCCCTCTTATCCTGCATGTGAGTCCTGTCTGGTGTGGACTGCAGAGGCGCAGGGAGGCGACCTCTGGAAGCTGACCATCAGGGCCGGAGCCTCTTCCAGGCGACAAGAGGGTCTGCAGGCATGTGTCAGCCATCCCTCAAGCCCCGTGTCACAGACAAGCTGTTCACCGCAACGTCCGCATCTCGTTGGGTAACTGTCAACGTCACCGTGTGGGCAGCCCTCTTCCTCCTGGGGGAGCTCAGGGGCTGTGGCGTGTGTGGGGTCACACTAACCTTGCGGCCATGCCTCTCTCAAAGTTCAAACCCACCAGGGGCTCGAAGAAATGGACAATGTCTCCCATGACCTTTAAAGCCTCTGGAGGCCCACTGAGGGGTGGCCTGTGAACAGTCAGGGTTTTTTACCTCCATCATCTCTGTCTGGTCACAGGAAGGCAGGTGCCCACCCCAGGCTGTCCTGGGCATCGGAGCTAACACTCGGCCCACAGCCCCTGGTCCCTCCTGCAGCTGAAGCCGGGACAGCCACCCATGGGCTGGGACACCCGTTCGCTCTCCATCCACACCTGTCTCACAGCCCAGGTCCTGGCATCTTGGTTCTCTTGTGCTGCTAGAAGATTCCGCAAGCCCACAGTTTTAACAGACACACATTTATTGCCTTACAGTTCAGGACGCTACAAGTTCAAGCTCAGGGTGCTGGGGCAAGAGCGCTCTGGGGGCCCTGTCCATAGGGAGCTGTGCTACTAACACAGTGGCCACTCCTCTCCACCAGTTCAAATCCAGCGGCTCCAAGGGAGATGGGCAACACTTCCTGTGCGACTTACCACCTGAGAACCCGCTGGAGGGGCAGCTCAGAGTCGGTACCTGAGGGCAGTGGGTTGTGCATGAGCTCTGGGGAACGACCTCATCTCGTCAGCTCCAAGGTCAGCACTCCCCCGAGGCCCCACGGAGTCTCGGCCTTCAGCAGTGTCCAGGAGCTTCCCCAGAGACCCGGGTCCAAAAGGGCACGCTCCTGGAGCTGGGGACCCCGTACCACCCCCACCTCACAGCAGTGCTCCACTCACCTTTAGGGAGAGGTCACACGTGCACCCACCCCAGGGAGCCCCTGTGCCACATACCCACCCCGCTACCCTCTTACAATTACTTGGTATCAGCTCTTGGGGGTCACTAAATGCATGTTTTTGAGGGGGACGCATTCAACCCATGACACTTGCCCTGTCTTCTGGCTCCACGTTGGCCCCCACCATGTGATGAGCTGAAAGTGGTCCCCTGAAACATGCCGTGTGCTGACCCCTGGAAGTCGTGAATGTAGCCCAGGAGACAAGGTCATTGAAGGGCTCAGGCAGATGGTCCTGGATGACCCCAGGGGTCCTCAAACCCAACGATCCGGGTCCTTATCAGAGCCACGAAGACTTGGAGACTGGTACAGACAATGCGGGGACAGAAGGGCCGTGTGGACACAGCTTAGGGACAACGGCGGTACAGAGGGCCTGGCACAGGAGCCCCACCTGCTCACCACTGAGGTGACAGGACACGGGGCTGGCATCAGGCCTGAGCCCCACGCGAAGACCTTTGGGCTGAGCACGTTTCCAGGGTGTAGAGGAAGCAAGGTGTGTGGGCAGGGCCAGGTCTGCAAGGGCCCATCTGGAGCTCTGGCCGCAGAAAGCAGGAAAGCTGCTCACCGGGTGTGGACAACAGGTGGTGGCCAGTGGAATGGTCTGGGTGGGGTGAGGCAGGTCCACAGCCAGGCAGGCCCGAGCAGAGGGACAAGGAGGCTGGCAACAGGTGTAACCAGCTGCTGGACGCTGTCCATCAGCCAGAAGAAAGCAGGCCTCCCCAGAGCAGGGTGCACAGCCTATCCCTCTGCAGACCCAAGTCCTGGTGTCACCGACCACCCAGGGCAGGGGAGAGGAAGCCCATGTCCTCGATGTCCTGCCACACTCTGTGGTCACAGTTTCAGCTGTCTGCAGTCCGCTTTGCAGGGTCCCCCTGCCTCCCATGCCCAGCACCGCCAGGTCTTCCTGCTGTGACTCCTGCCTCTGTCCTGATCCCCAAATGAGGAAGGAAAACACCAAGTCTGGCATCACAGACCTTTACTGACTTGGTCAAAGCAAGTCTGCTGTGGGTGCCGTGTTTGGGTGGGAGCAGGACACTTCGCGTGGTACTTTCTATACCGAGTGACCCTGGCGGGCACAGGAGGCTGCACTCAGCAGACCTGGATCATCATGGACGTCACCATGCTGTCGAAGGCCCTGCGGAGAGGGCGAGCGGTCAGAGGGCAGTTCAGGGGAGGGCAGGTGGTCAGGAGAGGTGACTGCCAGGGAGGGGCGGCAGGGGGTCGGCAGCTCTATGATGCTCCCACATCAGGCTGGGCTGGTCCCATGGCTACTGGGAAATGCCTGCAGTGTCCAATGGCCAGTCCACTGACCCACAGGGACCCCACAGGACAGCGCAGAAGTGTCCTACTGTGTTTCCAAGGCTGCTATCTCTACTGAGGGCAGACCACCTTCTAGGAAGGAGCCAGGTGCGGTAGCAATGATGGCTGCCCAAGCGACCCCCTCTTGCACTGTTCCCTGAGCCCCAAATGAAACGGAACCCACTGCTTCATGTTGTTCTGAGGGCGCCCCCTGCCCCAGGACTCCAGAGCTGCAAATCTTCACAGGAGGAGACCGCCCAGGATCAGATGGGGGACTCGAACCGCTGAGCTTCAGTCAGCAGCCCCACAGGCTACGCACTACGTGTCCAGCCCTCCTTGTTTTCTTTGCTAACAAAAATATCCTCCCCACAATAAGAAAAGCCCTCGATGTTCCATTTAAAAACCAAAAGCCAGTTACCAACCCACCCGGCTGGCTGTCGTGATCAGTTAAAAGTTTCTTCTAGACTAAAAGTCAAAATCCAGTGACTCGCCCTGAGCCTGCCCCACCCCCAATGTTCCGTCTCCACACAGAAGTGAACCGCCTTCATCACTCTCCTGGGAGCAGATGGTGGCTCAGCACTTAAAACCACTGTGGCTCCTCCCTGACTGCCAGTCACTGCAGAACCGGCAGGGTGGGTCTGGCAGGGCCGCAGTCAAACAGGCGGGGTCCTGCCCCTGTGAGGGACCCCGGAAGCCTGCTGGCTGCACCTGGATGCCCTGTGAGGGCTCTGCACCCCTCCGTCCGCCTGTGCTCACCTCGAGTGGATCCTGTCCCCAGGATTGTAGAAAGGGTTGCACATGACGTCCGTGTAGGAATTGTGCAGCTTCCGGAACATCTGTGAAGAGACCCACCAGCACTCCCACTCACACATGCACCCTTCCCGGTACTGAATCCTATCGCCTCCACCTCCACTCCGGCTCCCAGCAACCCTGCAGGACAGGGCAGCACCACCCGCGGGGGCTGCAAGACTGCATTCTTTTTTTTTAAGACCACATTCTTGACAGAAGCAGACTGACTCTTCTTTTGCCCAGGTAGCATCTAGTGAGTTTGAACTATGGACCTTGTAGTGCGCCACCAAGCTCCTAACCTCTGCACCACCAAGCCCAAATCCATAGCCCTCACATCAACTCTGACTTGTAGTGACCCCGAAGGTCAGCGTGAAACTGCCCTATGGGGTCCCCAAGGCTGCAGTTACAGAAGTCGACTGCCGCGTCTTGGCTAGAGGTCTGAACCACAGATCTGTGGTCATCTGGCAAGTACTTAACCACTGTGCTGCCACCCTCCTCAAGGACCGACCCCCGGGCACCCCGCCCACCTGCCCGGCACTTACACTGCGGATCTCGTTGTCACGCAGTGCTGTGTTGGAGGAGTCCACCACCATCACGAACTTCACCTTGGAGTTGGTCACGTAGCCATACCTGCGCATCTGGTTAGGGAGCGTGCTCTGACATTGGGGTTACTGGACAGTGAGTGAGATGCAGCCACCACGTGGGAACAGGGTTTGAGAGAAGGCTTACCTGGTCGTGTCCCCGTGACACCACCCCAAAAACACATCAGAAAAATGTGACACTCTCAGGTCATAGGAGGGACCTCAGGCGCTCTGTGCAGGTCACTTGGTGTGGTTCTGGTCTCTTCCTGGACAAGGAGTGAGCTCCATCTGACTCAAACCCGGGGGCCGACTCCCCAGACCCTCAGTCTACTCAAGCCTCACTCCGGAGTCAGCCCTGGCCACAGTCTTAACTGCAAAGCCAACAGTTACACAGAGACTCTGCCTCACTGTTAGGTGTCGACTATGCACAGTGCTCCTCAGAACAACAGACCTGAACCCTACTCGATCCTGCATCAGCCTCATCGGTGCTGACATGCTCACGCTTTGTGTGCGGGCTGTAACACCTTTCACCTCACAGGAGAGAACAGCACACTGAGGTGGGGGCCTCAGTACCATCGAAGGCTGGCGTGGACCCAGGATTCAGCACTAGGAAGCTCCCTGAGGTGGTCTCCAAGGAAAATCACTCAGAGTACAGGCGTAGAAGGAAACAAGGCCTTCATTCCAAGACCACCAGAGACAGAGAGGAAGAACTTCCACGGGAGCTGGTCCCCGAAATCTGGACTTCCAGCCTCCTAAACGGATTCTGTGTGCTAAAGCCTAAACCTGCAGTGTGCCTGTGATCCCAGCACTTGAGAACGAAGACGAGTGAAGGCCAGATGCAAGCCCTGTGGTGTGGAGCCCTCCCTGTGGGCTCCTCAACCAGAGGATACACCTTATGGTCCTCAGTGGGGTAGAGCAGACCCAGGTAGAGCTCTCTCTGGTCCACCAGGGCCTTCCCCAGCGCCGAGATCTTCTCATCCACCACGTCCAGAGACGTGTGCACCATGTAGTGGAACCTCAGCTCATTCTCAGTGGGGGTGCTGCGGATGTACAGAGGGTAATTCTGCAAGAAAGGACATGGTCTGCTGAGGTGACCTCAGGACACCTGGCACGCCCACCCACACGAGAGGGGCAACATGCCAAAGCAGATCGGCTGACTAAACACCGCCGTGCACCTGTGTCTCCGAAGTAGATCTAATTCTCACCCGTGGCCAGTACTGCCTGCTGTCAAAAAGGCTTCAGCAGGACGACGGAAAGGGAGGATGACTCAGAAAAACAGATGTGAACTGAGCCAGGCACTGGGCATCTCAGCTGTCCCGGGTCCACTCTGCCTCAACCCTATCACCTCATGTGGGCCTTAGCCCTTCCCTCCACAAACATCTGTGATTTCTCTAACATGTCATCTATTGACAACAGCTTCCCCTTTGCAAACACACCCAGAGGGACCTTTACTAAACCACTCATGCTGTAGCTTCAGTCTTATGACGCCTAACTCCCACAGGGCTCCCTAGACCTGTCCGCCTGGTGCAAGGCACTGCACCCTCACAGGGCTTACAGTCTGATGAATGGCGCTGGTAACAAATGGCAGGAGGGCACCAGGTGTCTGTGTGGGGCACTGACATTGCCAGGGGCCACCCCCTCCGGTGTGTGAGTAGGCACAAGTAAACGACCACCCTACTCAGTTTAGGGTTCAGAAAAGGCTTTCTATGGGAAATGAAGCGCGTGTTACAGAGAAGGGAGTGTGGGGTAGGTGGTAAGAGGCCAACTAACCCTGCCAGTGTCAAGCCAGGGTCAGAGGCTGCAAGGGGCAAACAGGCTGACACTAGTTTTATTAGAGGCCTCCTGTAAACAATTATCCTCCTGAAGAGACTGCTGGCAGGGGCGGGCGCAATCCACTGCGTGGGGAAGGGATGCCAGGAGGCGTGGACAGCGGTGCTCCCGCCAAGGCTGAACTGAGCGGATGTGACAGTTAAGACGAAGGAGTGGAATGGCATCACACGTGCGGAAGTGTCAAGAGAGCGCTCTGATGGATGGTTGGGCGCGAGGATGGGAGAGAAAACGGGGAGGCCCAGCGCTCGAGGGGCGCCCGAGGCCTGCGAGTCTGGACGGAGGGGCTCGGGGACTACAGGGTGGCCCTGCTCCAGGAGGGCTCCGCATATGTCTCAGCTAGACGACCACCTGTCTCGGCTCGGTTCTTAAAGGACCTTCGGAGCCAAGGGAGGAAGCCGGTGCAGAAACGAGGAAGAAGGCCGCCTGGAAAGGGCCCGCAAGCTTGGCCTCCAGGCTCCGGTGTCCAGCTGAGGACCCCGGCGAGTACGGGGCGGGGGCAGGAAAGCCGCGGAGGACCTCACCGGACCCGGGCGTACGCACCTCCTTGGCGATCACAGCGATGCACACCGCCATCTTGCGAGGCTCGGCCGCGTCACGTGACTGCGGACCAATCACGCTGCAGGTTGAGGCCCCGCCCCCGGGCCGATAGCCTATCACTCGGCAGTCTTAGAGCCCGCCCTCCTGGAACGTGACAGGCTCGGCCCCGTCTTTTGCCCTCTGGGCCCATCCTCCCCTGTCACTCAAGAGACGCTGCCCCTCTTCCCATTGGTTGGCTGGATCCGCCCTCACTTGATTGGTCGAGGCAGCACCCTCCGCTCCCCTCCTTGGCCACGGCCCCGCCCGGTCTGGCTGCGGCCCCGCCGGGCTCCGCTGGCCGGAAGTGCGCCCGGGTCCCGCCGCTGCCCAGTCCTCGGGGCCGGCGCGGTAGTGGCCATGGCTGTGGCTGCCGCTGCGAGGAGATGGTGGCTGCTGGTGCTGAGCGCTATGGGGCTGGGAGTCGTGGGCGCCCCGCAGCCCCCCAATATCGTGCTCATGGTCATGGACGACGTGAGTCGGGGCAAAGGGTCGGGGTGGTGGTGAGGGTGCGGGACCCGCGTCCGGCCGCAGGCAGCCGGTTCCGACGCCTGTCCCGCCGCTCCGAGAGGTCAGCTGCCCTCCGTGCCCGTCCCGTGCTCCTGGAGGGGAAGGACGTGACGGTGGGGGTGGACCCGCCGCGGACACCCACGCCTGCGTCCACTTCGCCCACCGCCTTGCCTGGGGTCGGGGCAGGAAGGGTGCCGAGCTGGCAGGCCCCGTCCTGGCCTGCCCTTGACCTGCGGGCTTACCTGACCCCATCTCACCTGGATCAGCTGCCCAGACCCCCTGAGGACTTTGATCAAGGGTCACATCTCTCGAAGCAGAGAGGAGCTGGAAGGCCACCTGTCCAGCCCTGGTGCAACTGGTGGCGACCCTCCAGGTGGGATCGGTGAGCCGGCTGTGACTGGTCTACCTTTATTCAAAAAATGCTGGGATTAGTGAACACGAGACTTGGGGACAGTCCCTCAGAGAGCTGCACACAGCTTGTCTGTCTTCTCTTTAATCGGGAAGCAGAAATGTGGAGCTTTTGTTCCTCTTCCTGAGGAACCTGCCCCTCAGAGCTAAAGGCAGAGGCTGTCCAGGTGAGAAAGCTGGTTCTCCAAGTTAAGGTCTCCCACCTCTCCGAGGCCCCGCGCTCCTGCCCCTGCGTCTTGAAAGGCTTGGAGCCCGAGTTTGCCTTTCCTGGTGAGCAGTCGAAGACCCGGCGCTCTGGCCCTGAGCTGCATCTGCCTTTCTTAGGCGCCGGGATGAGTCAGGGGCGCCCTTCTCTTGCTCATGGAGATGCTTGCCACTTCCCCTTCTCCTGGCTGCTGGAGCCTCCCTTGTCACTACACATTTTTTTTTTTTAGAAACATTACAAATAATATGACTCAAAAAAACCTTGAAGAAAATAGAAAAGATTTTTTTAAAAAAAAACAAACCCAGTCAGAAGCTCAGCGCTGTGGAAGATTTCCTGGCTGGCTGCTCCTCAGTACCCCCAAAGCTTGTCCAGGTGCACACACACTTCCCCTGCACGTGCAGGCAGGAGGCACACAGATGATTACACACACACAGCACCTCCACAGGGAGGAAAGGAGGTCACAAAAGGCAGTGACCCGTCGTCTGTGCTGCATCACCCTTTGTACAAACCCAAACCCGAGCCCTCTGCTGTCCAGTCAGTTCTGACTCGTGGCCACCCGCTGTGGCGTTTCTGAGACTAAATACTTGTCAGAGGAGATGACTCACCGTTCTCCCACAGAGATGCTGAGGAGTTGAACTGGCAATCTTTCAGTTAGCAGCCCAGTACGTTGTCCACGAGGCCACCAGGGCTCCTTAGAAACTCAGTACCCCCAGTGCGGTCTCCCCATCCTGCCTCCCTCACCCCGGTAATAGTTTTTGTCTCTGTGCTTGAATCCGCTCTAGATGTTTGATACGGTTGGGCCATGTGGGATTCATCGGTGGTGGTGGTGTCTGTGTGCACCCAAGTGGCTTGTGACTCAACGACCCCATGTACAAAAGCTCTGAACCCTGCTCTGTCCTGAGCCAACCTTCTCGCCTCTGACACACCTACGCCCATTACCCCAGTCAGTCAGAGTCAAGCCGTCTCATTGAGGGTCTTCCTCTCTTGCACTGTCCCTCCCAAGCATGACATCCCTCTCCAAGGACAGGAATGATAGAAGGTGAAGTGATGGCTCTTGAGCTGTGATGCTGGAGAAGAGTATTGACTACACCATGGACTGCTAAGAAAACAAACAGGCAATGATGCCATTGGCTCAATGACCTTTGTCTTCCTAATGTTAAAATGCAGTCCATATTGAAGGTTGTAGTCATTGATCTTGTGCAACAAGCACTTGAAAACCTTCTCTTTCAGAAGCAGAGTTGTGTCATCTGTATAGCACAGGTTGTTGATGAATCCTCCTCTGATCCTGATGTCACTTTCTTCTTCATAGATTCCATCTTCGTTAATTACTTGCTCAGTATGCAGATTGAATAGATAACGGAGAAAGGATACAGCCCTGACACACACCCTTCTTGATTTTCAACCATGCAATGTTCCCTTATTCCATTCAGATAACAGCTTCTTGATCTAGAGAGCTTCTTAGTTCTAGCACAGTTAAGTGCTCTCCTGATCGTCTCCAGATTAGCTATAGTTTGTTACGATTCACACAAATAAATGCCTTTGCATAGTCAATAAAATACAAATAGACTTCCTGCTGGTACTCTCTGCTTTCTGTCAAGATCCATCTGACATCAGCAGTGGCATCCCTGGTCCCACAGCCTCTTCTAAACCCAGCTTGACCTTCTGGCAGTTTTAGCTGTGCTTGGATGATCTTCAGCAGTGTCTTGTCTGCATGTGATATTAGTGATACTGTTTGATAACTTCCACATTCCGCTGGATCCCCTTTCTTGGGAATGGGAACGGACATGGGTCTCTTCCAGTCAGTCATCCAGGTAGCTGTTCTTCAGATTCCTGCCATAGACTGGGGAGCATGTCTAGGGGTGCACCTGTGAGTTGAAGCATGTCAGCTGGTATCCCTTCGGTTCCCGGGCCTTGGTTTTAGGACCTGTATGACCTGGTTTGTTAGGTCATGGAGGGGGTGATTATATAGTGTCCACGTTACCGTTTCCTACATGTTTCAGGGGACTCGGTTTCATCTCACTTCCCCAGCGTCAGGAACCCAGGTTCATCCGTGTCGTGACCTCCGACCTCCGTTCTCTTTATGGCTGAGGAGCAGGACCACATGTGGGGACCACGTCACGTTTATCCATCCTCTGTTGGTGGACGCTGGGTTGTGTCCACGTCGGGCCGTTGTGACGCATGCTGCAGTAGACAGTGGTGTCCAGTGTCTGCTCGAGCCCATTTTCAGTTATTTGGGTGGGTTCTCGGACGCCCAGGAGTGTAATCACTGGGCCAGTGGTGACCCGGCACCTGGCCTTTGAGACACTGCCCGGCCTTGTTCCACAGCAGTTACATCATTTCCTCCGTCCACCCGCAGGTGTTCACCCCAGTTTGCACACAGGTTTGGTTGTGGTCTACAGAGTGGTGGACTGAAGGGTTTTCAGACATCAGGTTTGTCTCGAGACGCAGTTTGGGCTGTATGGTCACACAGGTAACGGGTGCATCTCAGACGCTGCAGCCCTGTTTTCTGTAGCGGATAGAGATGTAGACAGAAGGAGCTGGTCAGTGGTCAGGAGGAGGGAAGGCACACATCGGCCTGGCACCTGAAGAAGATCGAGCAAAGCACCCTGGACCCATGAAGGGAGGGGCCGTGGTCCCTCACAGCCAGCTGACCATGTGAGCGCTGTCCTCCATGGCCCTGTGTGGCTCCCCGTGTGCCCCCTGACATGCCCCAGGGAGAGACGCGTGTCAGAAGGACCCTCACCTGCCACTCTGTTCTTCCACAGATGGGCTGGGGTGACCTAGGGGTGAATGGAGAACCTTCCAGAGAGACCCCAAACCTGGACCAGATGGCCGCAGAAGGGATGCTACTCACCAGCTTCTACTCGGCCAGCCCCCTGTGTTCACCGTGTGAGTTACAGTCAGTGGACGGCAGGGTCAGCATCTGCCTGGGGCCGAGGCCTTTCCTTGCTGTCACCTGGCTCTCAGGAGTGTCCAGCACCTGCAGTGAGCAGTGGGGCTCATGGGGGAGCCCTGGGGGCCCTGGGCACAGGCACTTCCTTGCACTTGGGTCTGCAGGTATTTCACTGACTGGTCCTGAGAACGAGCTGAGATAAGGTCCAGGGAAGACTGAGGGGACACACCATGTTCCCACGGGCACACACAGGACAGACCTGTGTGCTCGTCCAGCCAGTGGCTGCTGTGCTGGGGTCACTGAGAGGAGCAGTGGCCTGGGAGGCAGCCCATGCTGCAGGACAACAGTGGTGGCTGACCTAGGGCCCTCGGGCACCTGCAGAGGACCCAGGAAGTACTTAGATGTGGTGTTCACGTGTCACACCCACAGAGCATACACACACACACACACACACAGAGACATGGGGCACTCGTTACAGCCATGGTGCACATGTCACAGGTGCATGGTGCACACGTCACAGCCATGGCGCACACGTCTCAGCCATGGTGCACTCGTCACAGCCATGGTGCACTCGTCACAGCCATGGTGCACTCGTCACAGCCATGGCGCACTCGTCACAGGTGCAGAGCACACGTCTCAGATAAGGTGCACACGTCACAGGCACAGGACCGTCACACCGTCACATGCTCACATCTGCCTCTTATCCCCATGTAGCCAGGGCGGCACTGCTCACCGGACGTCTGCCCATCCGCAATGGCTTCTACACCACCAACGGGCACGCCCGCAATGGTATGCCCCTGAGATCCCTCCCTCATGGATTCTGTGAGGGTTGCCAGGAGGTGGGGGACACAGGTGGGGCCCCATGTAGTGAATGGCTCTGGGCTCTCACAGAGGCTGCTCGGGAGTGGAAGCATGGCTTCTGATAGCAGTGTGACAACAGGTTGCAAACCCTCCACAGAAGGTGGGGCCTCTGTAGGCCTCTCCCCAGCCTCAGGGTGCACCCCCAGAGCATCAGTGCCCCAGGTGATGCGTCATTCGCCCTGCAGACATGGACAGGGGAGAGGTGGGGTGCGGAGCAGGAAGATCTCTAGGTTCACAGAGGAGCCAGCTTTCCTTAGCCTGGAAGATAGAGGGTTGTGCAGAGCAGGTTGGGAACCAGGGCAGGCTGAGCAGGCAGAGGGCCGGGAGGGGCCGCCTGGGCTCTGCACTTTCCAGTCCCACTCGCGAGCCAGCTCCCACCACTGTCTGGACGTTTAGCTCAGGTGGGGGATCAACACCCACTGCACACCCAGACCACCTGTGCTGCCCCCACAGCATACACCCCCCAGGACATCGTAGGGGGCATCCCCGACTCGGAGCTTCTCCTGCCCGAGCTCCTGAAAGAGGCCGGCTACGCCACCAAGATCGTGGGCAAATGGTGAGCGCTGACCCCCCACGCCTCCCAGGGCCTCACAGTAATCTTCCAGAAGGGAAGGAAATGGAAACCCCAAATCCCAGGGCCTGCAGCCTCATGTGTAGCTCGTGGTCAGTCACACGGAGAGCATCCATGAGTCCTGGGACACAGCCAGGCCTGGGAAGGCGCCCAGTGCAGCACACATGGAACCGGCCACAGGCTCCCACAGATACCCCTTCTGGGCTGGGCTGTTCCCACCTCGAGCTGGGGAGGGCGGCAGACAGCTCCTTGTCCAGTCAGGGCCCGAGTGATGCTCCGTCCCCCCTCAGGCACCTGGGCCACCGGCCCCAGTTCCACCCACTGAGGCATGGCTTTGACGAGTGGTTTGGGTCCCCCAACTGTCACTTTGGACCTTACGACAACAAGGCCAAGCCCAACGTCCCTGTGTATAAGGATAAGGAAATGGTCGGCAGGTAACACCCATCCCTACCTCCACCTGCTCCCCAAAGCTTCCCTTCCCACCACCCGACTGCGGCCCCACCTCCCTGTGCACAGGAACCAGGGCATGGTCAGCAATACTCCCTGTCCACACCCCTGCCCACTGTCCTTATACCAGGGCTAGGGGTGCTTGGCAGGTAATGCCTGACCCTGCCCTTCCCCACAAGGTGCACAGGTGGTCCCCTCTCGGACCCCTCTGCCCCAGTGTGGCCATCCCTGAGCTCAGTCACAGCTGTGTGCACTCATCTGGTGAGGTCTGCCCCCCAGGGCACTCCTGTGAGGTCACTGTGGTGGTTCCGTGCAGCTCACTAGAGTTGGTGATGACTTGCCCTGTCCAGGTCCACTGTCTGTGCTCGTAATCAGGTCTGCAGTGTGGCCACAGGGACCTTCATTCTGGCAGCTGCATCCTCAGTGGTCAGGAAGACGGATGTGAGATGAGGGTGACAGGCTGCAGTGGGCTTGCCTTCTGCTGTCCAGGACAGGGATCCCAGCATGCACCAGGCAGCCCAGCCCTGCGGGATGGGGTCTATCCTGGCTCTGGGAGTTGTGTGTCCCCATCAGGCCCAGAGGCCAAGTCTGCTGCTGCCTTGTCCTGACAGTGCTGAGTTGTGCTCGCACACTCGCCCTGCAGCTTGCTGGTCTCCAGCTTGACCATGGACATAACAGCCACCAGTTACAGACACTGCCCAAGATGACCCTGGCCCTTAGCTGTCATCTCACCCCTGGCAGCCACTGACCCTTCATTGCATCCTTACTGTCTGCCTCCAACTCCTGTTCCCAAACACGAGGCGGCCACAGGGACCAGTTCCTTCCCCCCCACTGGACAGGTGGGTGCCAGCAATGCAGGCCAGCTGGTCTCTGTCCATCTGCATAGTGTTGCCTCTGCATCTGCTGGTTTCAGATTTTATGAAGAATTCCCAATTAACCTGAAGACAGGGGAATCCAACCTCACCCAGATCTACCTTCAGGTATGGGGGTCACTGTGGGCAGAGTGGGAGCAGCAGTCGGGGCAGTGGGCAGGGGCTGACCAGGGCTAATGCACCCTCACCTGCCCGTAGGAAGCCCTGGACTTCATCAAGGGGCAGCAGTCCCAAAAGCGCCCCTTCTTCCTGTACTGGGCCGTGGACGCAACACACGCACCCGTCTACGCTTCCAGATCTTTTGTGGGAACCAGCCAAAGAGGACGGTGAGTCCGGGAGTCCGCAGGAGGACGGTTGTGTGGCAGGGGCGCGGTTCCCTGTGCCCTGACCTCTGGGCCCACAGGTACGGGGACGCCGTGCGGGAGATTGATGACAGCGTTGGACAGATCCTACAGCTGCTCCGGGGCCTGCACATCGCCGAGAGCACCTTTGTGTTCTTCACCTCCGACAACGGCGCGGCTCTCGTCTCTGCCCCCAAACAAGGTGAGTGCTGGGGCCCCTCAAGCCTCTGGTGGGGGTCTGAGCATGGTGGGAGGTGAGGCCAGGGCAGTGAAGGGGGTATAGCCTGAGCGGCATGGAGGTGAGCCAGGACAGTGGGGTGGTGAGCACAGGATGGTGAGGGGGTATGTCCAGGGAAGTGGGGGGGGGTTGTCCCAGGATGGTGGGGGCTGGCCTGGGGCGGTGTGGGGGATGAGCCCAGGATGGTGGGGGCTGGCCCGGGGCGGTGTGGGGGTTGAGCCCAGGATGGTGGGAGGTGGCCTGGGGTAGTGTTGCAGGTGAGCCCAGGATGGTGGGGGCTGGCACAAGGTGTTGGTGGGGGTAAACCCAGATGGGAAAGAAAGGGAGGCAGGCGTGGCTGGCCATAGAAATGGGATGGGGTCAGGTATAGGTGGGGTGAGGTAGGGGAACACGTCTCCTGAGAGCTGCTGTACCGGCCCCAGATGGGCTGTGGCCTCAGGGGCTGCCTGGGTCAACCATGTCCCCTCTCTCACAGCTGGCAGTAACGGCCCTTTCCTGTGTGGGAAGCAGACGACCTTCGAAGGGGGCGTGCGGGAGCCAGCGATCGCGTGGTGGCCTGGGCACATCCCCGCGGGACAGGTAGGGAACAAGCCGTGGGCCAGAGGAGCCCTGCTTGTGTGGTGTGCTACATGTGGACTGCTGACCAGAAAGGGGGTGATTCAGATCTGTCACATCACACGGGTACACACCTCACCACACGGGGGTACACACCTCTCCACACGGGGGT